>NC_090928.1:1203056054-1203363554 GCF_040938575.1 Ambystoma mexicanum | reverse complement strand
TAATGGTAGGCCTTGAAGGGCAGATTGGTCAGGTCAAACACAACTTTATGAACTCTAGACTTGCAAGCCCACTGAGCTGAGTGTTCTTTAATGCTTTGCTGTAGGGAGGGACAGTGCCTTAAGTGGCAAGGGGAAATGAGCCGTGGCTCATCAAGGGGGCATGCCGCAATGGTGGTGGATTGCCTGCCGGCTTGATAGGCCATGCCCCCTTGATGAGCCCCGGCTTAATGGGCCACAGGCACCCCCACCAAGTAGCCCTTTGCAGAGATCAGCACCCTCTCCCCTTTTGCGGGCAGGGTGCTGATCTCTGCATCTATTACCTAAAGGGATGCCTGGTGGGGGTCAGTGCCACCTGTATCAGCCTTAATGGTGGCGCTGCCCCTCACCAGGCATTCCTTAGCTAAGAGATTCAGCGATAACTCTCAAGTGATCTCTGCATCTCGTAGCAAAAGGTATGCCTGGTGAGGAGCAGCAGCACCATTAAGGCTGAAAAGGAGAGGCTGCTGGAAGCCGAAGCATTTTTTTCCTAAAGCCTGAAGCTCCTGGGAGTGAGTGGGAGCTTCAGGCTTTCAGAAAAAAAAGTCTCGGCTACCTGCGACCTCACCCTTACTTTAATAATGGTGGCACTGGCCCAAAGGCATCTCTTGGTTAAAGGAATACCTCCCAAGTCTCGGTGCCACTATTATGGAGAAAAAGCAAGAGCTTCACGCTTGGTCAAAACATTGGCGTCTAGCGGCGGGGCTGCCAGGCAGATTAGGAGGCCCTGTCTCAGAACCATATTTATGAGCCTGATGGCTAGCCCCGGCCCACTTAAAGCCCTGTGGAGGGAATTAAATGTGATTGGTCCCTGTCACACGCCAAAACAAATTCTGCAACTCATAAATCTCTTAGATATTACGCCCTCCCACCCTGTCTTGTCCCCTGGAGAGCTGGAGAATGTCTGGAAAACCTGCAGCCTCCTGGCTAACCCCAGTGATTTGCCTGCTCTGCTCCACCCACCGGACTCCTTTTCCTGCCCCTCTTTGTCACCACAGATAAAAAGCGTTCCCACCCCAGGCGAGGTGGATCCCACCTGAATAAACCTAAGGCAGCCTGCAGACACGTCTTCGCCAAATAACAGCCCGCCGATCTGTTTCTAAATGTCACTTCCCCACGGGGGGCTCGGCACAGGGAGGGGAGGAGTCAGGCTGCATCCTCTCTCCCAGGGAGCCAATCATACCTTCCACCTCTCTCCACCAAGCACGGGTTCTCAGAACCAGTGTGAAATGAACTGCGGGGCGGTGGGAGGGGGTGTCGGTGGGTGCCTCGCACCGACCCTGCTATTCCCTTACAGATAAGCCCTGCCCGTCACCTTTATGAGCGAGTCCATTGCCTGCAGAGGAGAAGAAACACAGGCAGGCGCGCTATCAGCCCAACCCGGCCAGACCTTACAAGCAGAGTCGTAAACAGGGGGCGCCTCACGTCCCTGCCACAGACGCCGTATGTTTGATATCTGTTCTCGGCACGCTGCGCAGTTCCTTAACTTAGACAGCAGAACTCGTTATCACTTGCCCACAGACTTCACAACCTGACAGCAGAGCTGTCCATCCCTCCATCCTGTGCTGGGGTTCTCGGAAGTGCAGACAAACAAGCACAGCTGCGCATCTATTCTGCCCGGAGCAGTACATCAGCGCTGCACGCCTGGCCCTGTCTATAGAATTCAGGCAGCGCACATGTATTTTCCAGTGAAAAGCATAACATACTATTAATGTAACTTAACATTAACATATACATGGGGTGTTCTATAGCACACATATGTCTGGGGAGCAACAGAGCACTGCACAGTAGAAGAGGGGATACAATCAGAGCTGGGGGCAGTGCTGGCTTACCCATTAGACCAAGTAGGCACCGGCCTATGGACCACACCCCTTTTAGGGGCCCCGCGACAACGGATCAAAATAAAGCGGTGCAGAAAATAAAAAAGCATTAAGAGATAATTTGCGAGAGGGGGGCCCGACATTTCGACTGCCTACAGGCCTCCACAGGGTTTAATCAGGCACTGCTGGGGCGCAGGTGAATTCTTGCAGCATCCGGTCAGTCCGCGGTAGACATGTTCCTTGAATTTCGTATTCTTCAACAGGGACGGCGCCGTCCTGCCGTGCGCTATGTTGTTCCAGAGCAGTGTTGCCCGGCATGAGACAGCCTGCTTTCTTTTGTGCTCCCTCTTCCAGTTCCTTGTTTCCAGTCTGGCGATAGCTTCTCTTATTACACTGGTATCCAGAGATAGTGACCTTTAACCAACAGATGCGAGGAAGCCTTGGTGGGCACTGCACGCTGTGCGATGCAGGTTGTCTTAAAGGCGATGTGGGCCTGGAGATGGGCAGCCATGGCAACCAGCGCAAAGCTATGTACAATATGTGGACTGTGTGCCTGATGAGCTCTTCTGTACACACTTCTCAGAGGTCGAAGTGGCCATGAACGAAGGGGTACAACGTTCCCCTACCTTTCAGGGAAATCTGCCATCGTTCCCTTGCTTTATAGACCTGTGTACTCTGGGTGGAAACAGCCTACAGGCGCGGTCCTTCCTTTCATATTTAGTTGGGATCTGACAGGTGGAGTACTTGTGCGCCCTGAGGCCTACGGGCATGTGTGCGCGGAACAAACATTTTAATAAATAAATAAAATGAAAGTAAATAAATAAATGATGCACCTTAGAAGGGGGAGGGCCGAAATCTTCCTCCTGCCATAGCTGCCCTAATTAACTGTCAAAGGCTCCATGGATCCGCCCTGGTAGTTAGTTTACACTCTGCAGATAGTGGCAGCAATTAACCTATTTTACATACTAATAGAGTGTACTTTAAACAGGAGCACATGGGGCGTGGCTGTACAGGTTTAACAAAGGCGACAGGAAGCTCCAGCAACCTTTGATATGGACTGTTTCAACTTGAAGCCGGCTCCCCCCTATCAGTATCAAGGGCAGTGACCTGTCATGTCTAAGATTATGTTTTACCACAACACAAGAGTAACAAGGGATACCAGGGATATCTATGCACTGTGACCTGGCCTGGAATGAACACATAAAAGATTAACATAGAAGGTCAGAGTACTGTTGCGTTCAGATGACAGGTGCTAGTGTACTATCCATGTCTACAGGGTTAAGCTGATTTATCGGTGCATAAACATACTGTCAGGCACTAGCGTCCACCAATGAACAAAAACCTGAGATGAAACAATTGAATTCAACCCAGTGGACGCTCAAATATAATTAAATATTTTTTATTGACATTATTAAACAAATCACTAAAAAACTGATTTTTCAACAATAAAAACATACAGCAATATTAGTATCAAAAGTTATATTCGTATTGATCAACCCTATCAATTCATCATTGGGCTGACCTGATACATCATTCCCATCTAAAAACCACAACCAACCAAGCTACAACCACACCACTTTCATACACAATCCATTCAAAAATTCATTCAATAATGACAAACATATCATCAATAAAAAATCAAACATTCTAAAACACCTATTATACAATTTTCTGATCCATTATTAATATGAACCATAAAGTTTAGCACCACTGAGCCTATTCCTCATTAATGTAATCTCTTCTGGCTCAGGCGGATATGGCTTTAAACTATTCACAAATAACAATACACTCCCCAACCCAACATGTTTCTTTCTGTATAATATCGAGTAAACAGAAATTCTTCAGGGGCACTGTGGTCCAGCGAAGTGGGGTAGAAAGTAGATGGAAAAAATGAGAGACATGTAGAATACACCAGCGAAGCTCACCTGCATAAGAACACAACATCAATCAGGCCAAATGCTTAATTTACAAGATTGATCATTACTACCATTGTGTTTTCAATAAACGGGGCGTAGAAAAGGTGATTAATACCTTCCTTCTTCCTTAAACCAAAGAAACTGTCAGGGGACCGTGATCCACAAACCAAATAGAAGACACCATATGAATTGGTACCTCTACAATGTATCCACCACCACCAACACCTCGTGAATCTCCTAGATATCCAGAATCAACAAGGAAAAACCTTATCAAAGGGAAAGAATTCCTATGACCAAAACAGGTATATGAAACCACCAGAGAGTCAAGGGAAGTGAGAATGAAAGTAATTACTAACGGAACACTCACGTTCAGTCTCCTGTGACTCTCATTGGTGAAGAAACACTCTTCGGTGAAAAAACACCCAGATGAGGGTCATCACTGGGAACAAGCACCCGCTAAAACAACAAAGCAGTGTGCAGTCCCTAATTTGGAAGGGGAAGCCTCCTCACAGATTCAGTATGGAAAAAATAGCAACTTGTCGTCTATCTGTAAACACAAAGGCGAAAACATGATTGATAGCCAGACCAAATGTAGTACTGAACAATCACATATCTGAGGTACTGGAGTGACCACATAAGGTGAGGGCAAATATGAGTCACATTTGTCCCTATGTGATAACATCCCATAACGTACATTCCTGTTGCACGCACGAGCTCTTGTTAACCCAAAACTTACCTATTTTGGAAACATCGAATGTTTAATGGCCTCTGTTTAAGTCTCAACCATGTCTCAATAGGACTCGTCCCGTGAGGTATCACCAACAACGATAGTTAATTCAATCGTGACCGTAGAAATATCTAATCCTAAAAAAGGAAAGTAAAACCATGACGGGAAACAATCGGCACGCAAAAGCAAGACTGCACATTGCTAAAGTTGTTAGCCTAAAAGTAAACGTAAACCCCGTATGTTCTGCAGATTTCCTAAATATTGGGGCTGCCATGAATCTATGAATAGATAATGACTCGCCCAGTCCCGTATTCTCACCGAGTGCTGGACAATGTTCATGAATAATCTCACAATATAAACAGAAAAAATATAAAGCAGGAAAAACAAAGGTCTCCCGTGCTTCTTTTATGACCACAGATTTCTTAAAACAGGGGGGAAGCATAGTTGGTACATATAGCAACCCAGTCTGAACCTAAAATACCTACACGCCGAAAAAGAAATACGGACAGAAGCCAAGACAGCGTACCTCCTTACCTACGTAATCCTCCAAGCGGCAGCGTGAATGGCCGCGGGAAACAAGACTGCCGGCATATCCAAAAGTCAGTCTCCGGAGGACTCGTAGATAAACATACTCACGTAATCACGTGAATAGCACGTGATTAACACGTAACGTGAATGGGCTTGATGAGACTCGCCCCTTAGACTGCAAGCCAGCACAGATGGCCCGTTAGTCAGCTGAACCTTTACAATGTCAGCTGTAAAAAAGAAACGAACCAAGATAATTAACGGCGGGGATAGTTGAAATAGAACACCAAAATATTTGGGCACAATAAGCATCATTGTGCACCAAATACTAACACATGTAAAATCATGTGACAGTAAAAGCGGGTACACCATTACTCACTCATACAAGCGCTAAAAGTGCTGGAAAGTTGGAATGAACACTAGATCCCACGGTCCGTTCACATCGGAGTGGAAGACACAGATCTCAACCCACAATGAGGAGATTCGAAAAAACCGAGGCAATGATCACAGTGAAACTCAGTCATAAAAAGAATGAAAGGTTAGAAATTCCAATCAATCGCCTCATTTAAGCCAACCATGTTGCTTTTGCTCAGAAAAATAAGTTTGGTCTCCTCCCTCGATAAAGTGTGTTTGTCAGCAGCACTATTATTAGTAATCATAATCTTTTTTAGTACTGTCCATCTCAGATCTTCCCAGTTATGATTCCGCATTATAAAGTGCCCTACCATAGGAGCTGTTAAATTCCTGAGTCTAATACAGCTTTTATGTTCGCTGATACGAATCTTAATTTTTCGTTCAGTTTTGCCGATATAAATCTTATGGCAAGGGCACCAAATGGCATATATGACAAAGCTCGAGTTACAATTCGTGAATGCTCTTTGTTCCCACGGTCTAGAGAGTCCTATATCCACCTCGGTAGTGCTTTTAGTAAGGGGGTAGCAAACACACTTACCACAAGGAGTATGTCCCCTTACTTTCGGTAACCCCCACTGTTGAGAAATGGTGGTTTGTTTGTCAAACTTATTACTGATGTAATTCCTGCACACCATCTCTTTAATATTGCGTCCCCTTTTAAAGGCGCACCGTGGGGTCACCACAGGTATTTTAGCGTGTGCTAAAAGATGCCAATGTTTTTTGACAATCTTAACCACATGATTAGAAAGGTGGTTAAAGGTACTCACAAAGACCACTGGATCAGACTCGGATGAACTGGCTTTCGGTCTATATTCAAGTAAAGCTTCCCGGTGATTATTGGAGGCTCTCTTCAAAGACCTCTTCACTATTTTATAAGGATATCCCCGCTGAATCAGATTATGACTCAAATCAAAGGCTTCCGACTCAAACCTCTCTTTCTCACTGCTGTTCTTTTTGAGTCGTATAAACTGCCCGAAAGGTAAATTGTCCCTTAAGGACTTAGGATGAAAACTGTCATATCTGAGAAGGGAATTCCTATCCGTAATTTTGTGAAAGGGTTTCAGTCCCAACAAATTACTAGAGGGATTGCCAAATTACAGTTGGCAACCCCTCAGGGGGACACCATTCAGAAGGTACGAGAATGTGGTTTGCAGGTGACAGAAAGTCTGTTCTCGCTGCAGTTTCAAGGGTGACCTGACGCTTTAATCAGGAACCATGGAGCGCTCCATTAACTAGAGCGACCCTTTGCTCGACAGCAGACAGGAAGAAAGGTGGGACTTAGTATTACATGTTTTCACTCTTTTACCCTCTCTGGTGCAAAGCACTCTGGTTATAATGTCATGAATACAGGAGATTGTTGGTGGGGATCAAGGTTTAGTTTATTAAGGTAGGCTTAGCCTACACCAAATCACTGGGCCCAGTTGGCTTTAAAAGAGGGTTGAGTCCCTCTTTTGACAGATTATCCGAAGACTTTGCACATAGTAACAAGAAGAAATAATTTGGACCACGGCTGAAGTTAAAGTCTGACTTACAGCTTCCGCCAGTGAAGGAAGGCCAGGATTTCCAAAGAGGGAAGTAATATCTCTCCCTAAACATCTCCCAGGGAACAAAGGGAGATACTGTATCCAGAGTACCCTCGAGCAGCTTCAGAACTGGTACCGAGCCAGCAGACAGCATGCCCTGCTACGCTCTGCAGCAAGCTTCCTAGATGGGAAGTGCCAGAGAGTCTCTGAACCAAACCAAGGAGAAGGCTGTTGCCTGCAACACTCTCCTCAACTTTGGGCTGTCCGCCTTTAAGTACGACACAAGACCAGTGAAGAAGCTAGGAGGAGTGCATCGACAAGCATCAACCAGTGTCCGCCTTAAAGGACATTTTTGAGCCAGTCGAACCCCTTGAGCTGCAACTGACTGCACGGCTGATGGTTGTCACACCATAGTTGCTTATGTCAGCAGAGATGCCTCAACCAGTGCTTCAGACCTGCCAGCCGGCACTGGGACAACGATTCCTAACCCTGCGCTGCCATGCAAACCAGCCTGCAGCCATCCATTTAGCCTCACTCATGGAACGGCCTGCCGCCTGATACCCGCAGCTGTCTCCCATTTTGAGCTCTGTCGCAGGAGCTGCAAAGGGCCCTGAATCTGACTCACCCCTGTCGAGCACCAAGAACCTCTACAAGCACACAGTACATTGTGGTCCTGTACCACTGATCCTTCTTCGAAGGCCCTATGTGGCATTGTACGACCCATTTCTCCCTTTGTGCTGAAAGCAAGTATCTTGGACTATTACGATTCATTACTTTACCGACTGCCCTCCTCTCCGTATCCAGAGTGAATTCTCTTTCCTTCTTGAAACTTTCTGTCCTCTGCATCCCTTTACAGGGTGGGTTGTATTTTGTATTGGGCTAGAACTGTCTGTTGAACAATAATAAAGTAGATCGTTTTATACAACCATGACTGGACTGTCCCTTTTATCATTGCACTTCAAAATAAAGGGGCGCCTGGTCTTAATCCCTGGTCCTCCAGGCTGAATACATTCGAGATAAGCAAAAGGTGGATCACTGGGATAGGGAATAGCCAACTTAACACATTTATCTTTTTAAATATATCAATAAATGCCAATCATTGAATTCTAATTATTTTATTTTCATATAAAAATATAAAATGTAAATTCTTAAAACATTTAAACCAAAATATTTCCTTACATATTCAACTCACACTGATTCACTCCTACCATTCATTCACTGTTATTTTCTAAAACAAACATATAACACATATATCTTTGACAAAATAGTCAACAAAATATCCTTTTTACACTGTGAAAAAGTCCTCCACCAAATGATCTGATTGTTCTATCCGTGTACTATTAGTTACACCGATATATCTGTCTGCACGTGCTTTGGTTGTCTGTTCAGACATCAATACATTCGTCCACTTGGTAATGCAACCTTCATCAGGACCACTATGGGGAGTTCCCTCATTCCCATTTAAACGAGTAGGGTGGGTTACACCACTCAAAAACGTCAAACAAAAGCTTTTTTATGACAATTTCAATGCTCAGAACATATCCTTGATTCTCCAAGTTCTTCAATCTCTAGCTAGTGTCTTTAAGATGTTGATCATCAGATGACGCAGATCGTAAGTCGCTTCATCTACATTTGTTGTTGTGCGCACATATTCCAAATTCCAATTTTTATTATTGTTATGGATTTCCAGAGAGTACCTTCAGTACCGATGAGTATCTACGATGGACCTTTTAATTTGTCTCGTTCGTCACCTCGAAGCCTTTTCCTACACAATACCTCCGTCACGTCGAAGATGGCAAAGTTCTCTGTTTTATTATCTAGTGTTTGAAACAGGGAGTTACAATGGACATCAACGGACGTTCGCTCGAGCTCTCAGTACATATTTACAAAAAATCAGATCTTTAAACAAAAAAATCCTCATACGTGACGTCATACTACATGGCAAATAAGAAAAACCTATGATGGTTTGTGATAGGGTCAAGGGGAACATCTAAGTACACTTTCTATAAGGGGTGAGGTTGTGATTGGGTGTCTACTTTCAGGTGGACAATTTATGCCTACCTCTATTGCAAGTCATCTTCAACACTAACAATTACACAGTATATCATTGGCTCTCAAACTTTATGGCCCTTTGTTATATGGCCCTCTACAATGGTTGGCACCCTCTGCCATGTCTGGAACATTCAGTTCATTTAGCAGCACGTAAGCTCATACTCAGGTGCCAGGATGTGGACATGACTCTACCTAACCACCCAATTAGCCCAACGTCGTTCATCACCCATGCCTTCTGCCATGGAGATTGTCTTTGAACTTGGCCTTGCTGACTATTCTTTTTTTCTGGGAATGTAAGGGAGTGTGAGCACGCAATATCGCTTTGTTTTAGAACTCCAAGTTCAACTCTATCTCCATCCGTGACAGGAGACCATGATTTGGTCCATTGTGCAGAAATTAAATGTCTTAAATGAATAAAACCTGCCATGCTTTGTGTTCTTTATTCGCACCTTAACAGGGGATGATTCAGCTTCTCACATCCATCGCCTTCAGGAATAGATAACTGGCGTTGGCTGCCTTCAGCTTTGGTACCAGGCCAGGCAGCCTCGCCACTCGTGTCCACGATCTCAGCTAATTCTTTCCTCAGCCTTTCCTCTCCATGGGGTTGGGCATACTAAATTCATGACACTGATGTGCAGCTTCTATACAATGGCAGCACCTCCTGCAGTCTATTCACAACGTATAGCCAGTTTCTCTGATCACTTAGTCTACTTGCGTTGCTGTATCTGTACAGTTATTGAACGGCTTGCATTTTCTGCAGTGCGTCACACATGTGCAATCATCTCTTCGCATAAGAAAGTTTACTCGATTCTTAACTTCCTCATCAGTTTCTATAAGGTCCACATATTCTCTTCAGCCAGTCTTCTCAGGGCATCACGCTCATCTTTTGTGATGTCACTAGCTCCTCATCATTCTTTTTCATATTTCTTCGGGGAATTTCTCCCTCAGAGTGTCATTTCTTCGGGAATACATTTGATAGGGTTTTCTCAGAGGGTATCTTCTTTCAAATATTCTCAAGGGTATGGTCACAAATGCTGGTGTCAAGCATGGCACAATCTCATGCTTCCAACATACTGGAGGTAGGGGGCGGGACTTCCTGCGGAGGCATTCAGCTGCTCCTCTACAAGTTCCAGACCGGCAGGTGTTTTCTTTTTGTTTTTATGTACTTAATGGATTTTCTAAAGAAATATTAAAGACAGACTATTTTTCCTGTCTTCTTTTTTAGGTGCCAACAGCTGACTATGGGGCGATAATTGTCATATGTAAAATTGGGGATGCAACAAGGTATATATAGATAGCAGTAGAAAAACATGTATTATTTGATGTAATGCAATACATTCCATAAATCTGATATCTGAATGCATGCACCCTCAGGGGTAAAGTCCTCAAAGAAAAGTGGGGGGGGTCTCTTTAACAAACGCCATGAGCTTTGACCTCACTGGAAATTAGGATATCAAGGTGAAACATGCAAATCAGAGACGTTATTTGAGGGGCACCATGGGTTGCACCTGTGACCCCCTGAGGCCTCCCTTGCTACACCTATGGTCTCCCTTGCTGACCCTAAAAATAAAATGTAAACACAAGCTCCTGGGCTGAGGCGAGTGCAATGTGGCTCTTTATTTCTAGAATAACTGGCTTTCTTGTTCAGCCATCTTAAAAAATCAGGGGTTTCTGCAAGCGTAACACTTTGAACAGTGACCATAAATGAGAAAGAATAGGAATAACAAATAATGTGTCTTTCTAGAATTCTATACAATAATTGCTAGACTCATTCAAGGTTTATTTTAGGCGCACTTCTGGTGGTGAGTCACTGATTTAGTCAGTTCATAAACACGTCAACTTCACAATGCAGACAAAAAACATCCAAAAAAGCATTTAGAGTAGAATGAGCATCCATTTCCGAACTCTGTACTTTGCTTTTTTTTCTCGCAAATTGCAGTTATAGCATGATTTCTTTTTTCTTCTGATGTCTCTGTTACAATTATCAAAAGACATTTCATCGTGATGTCCTCGGTCACATGACAAAATCCTTGCGCCTAAAAGCTTGTGTACAGTATAGAAATGTTTGACCATAGCAGATACAGTGGACCTTGATTTCATTTCATTGTGCCACACTTAATGCTTTGTTGTAATGTGACTATCTTTCCTGTCTCCCTGGCATGCTGTACACGATGTTTGTTTGCATGTATGAAGTAATGAGTGCCTAGAGTATGGGATGCCGTGTGAGTGGGCTGCTTTCCCTGTGCTAATCCAAATTCTTTAAAACACAGTTATGAACACTCCAATGGTATGAATTTTGCCAATCTCTGAACCCTGAAAAGTAGATACACGCAGGCTTGACATGTGGCCAACTTTGCACCAGACCTGCAGATGAACTGGCCTGCTGTTAAATCTCAGTTACCATTTTAATGGTATCCACTACGTTGTGTAATTTTCTTTCTGACTTTGAGAACATTTAGACATGTAATTGCTCATTTTACTATAGCCAGTAAGATGACTACAGTCGGTAAGAGTGCTCAGTAGGTTGAGCGCTCGCTGCTACGATGTGTGTGTGATCTGCAGGTTCGAAGCCCGGCATAGCCAACTCAGCCTTTCATCCTTCTGAGGTTGATAAATGAGTACCAACACAGGTTGGGGGCGATTGTATGTATATTTGTTCTATATAAAGCCATTGAGCGTAAGTGCTATATAATAACAGAGCATTATCATTTGGCCTTGGACGTCTTTTTGCATTCACAGTAATTTGGTAATATGGGCCTATTCACACTTATATTAAGGATGCATATGATGATCCATTCTTGTAATGAAATGTATATCACATTACAGTGATATTGTTTTCATATTTTTCGTAGTGTACTTAGGAACAATGCTATGTGAAGCCACTTCCTATTTTGTCAAGGGGTTAAATGCTGTGTTGCATTGCTTCGCGTGATGTCACTTTGGGGTGGTGTTACATGACATCACTTCCTGTGATGTCATCAGAGGACAAGGGTCATGTGATGTCACTTCCGCTATCCCTGCCATTTTGGTGAAGTTATGTCCCTGATGCAAATTTCATTCAATTGGCTTTGCATAACCACACAACTTGCAGAGGACGAATGGCATTTGCCTTTCATAAAATCAACACACACAAACACAAGAGAGGATATTTTCTTCCAATAGTGTTTTAAAAAGGTGGAAAGGTGTGCATGTTTTAAACTCCAAGAACCAATACCAATGTTTTGCCTGTAACATGAAGTACCAAATGTGACATTTCACCTTTAGTAGTTTTTCATCCGGTGATATAGTGCAGTGGTGAAGTGCCTGACCTCTGAGCCTGACGACTGTGGTTCGAGCCCTGAGGAAGGCGTTAGTTCATACATTCAACAAAGATTGTTGATGTTACTCATTTCACACACGGCCTATAAAATCCCTGGCAGACAGCATCCGCCCTCTGAAAACAGTGGACGGACTCTGTGTACCCTTGACATGAGCCCTGTGTACCCTATTGAGATAATTACAACAAAAGGATTCCCTACCCTGTTAAGGTGTTTGTAAATGCCCTTGCCCTATGAGTGGAATTGGAATGTAAAAGTTATAAATAAAGTTTAAAATTAAATAAAAGCTGACAGCCCACTGTGTAAAGTGCTAAATATAAAAATACAGACCAACGAAATCTACACACCAGGAGTAAGAATTCAAGATGCTGAATATCTGATGTGTATTTACAGGGACAATCATTTTCCCTACCTTTTACTTTTTTGTCCATTATGCACCAGGCATAATGTATACAGGTTACAAGATATCTTTTTGAATGTATATTTGGGCCAAAAACAACACATGCAACTTTCCTATTCCATCCAAAAGTGCAGAAGAGGAGTAGAGAAATGAATGCACAGCTTTCCATCTTACAAGCGCGTGAACCAATTCAATACATTTCACTTCAAGCTGAACACAAATACAGTATTATTCAAAGCGAAGTGAACTGAATTTAAAACTACAATGCACCTTCGAGTTATGTTTGGTTGTGATCCACAGGTACAACATCTGGCACAACAGTAGAATTATGGCACTGTGTGGAAACCTGGAATTGTTCATTTTATTTGTAAAGCTCTGAATGTCCTTGAGCCCTGCTAAATTATTTTGGACGTGCCAAACACACTGTTTTACATGTGGCACATTTCCACTTCCATGCGCATTTTCAACACATCTTCACATTCTGTTCAGACCATGGTTGAAGAAATACATGATTTACATTTGTGTCTTCATAGCATGCAAGCGGGCTTTTTTGCATTTTTACACGTAGAAATATCTCATTTAAATAATTAGAATTCTCTGCATGTCCTTAGCATTGTCAAGCCAGTTTCTGGATTCAATTAAAGGCCTTAAAAATGGTTGCTCTCGTGCTTACACAGTTATTTACACCTCACAGGGGTCCTCATTTTGTGGACGGCACCTCTCTTGCTCTTTCTGAAAAACATTTTGGTTGTCAATACACTTTAAGAAAACTATCTGTAATGCATCTTCTTTAACATCAGTTAATTGTAAGGGACATTTGCTTATTCTCCCTCTTAGCCTGCAGTGTAGCCAAATCTCAGAGTCCTTTCTGTCATGCTTGGCTCCCCTTGGAAACTATGGCATGCTTGGAGCCTCCGCCATTAGTATGCCACTACATTTTCGCCAAACCACTAGTGCGGGTCTAGTCATTTCCAACATGGCACCCACTCCAATATTTAAATGCAGTTCTGAGAGTTGCTTCTTCGTTCTCAGGGATAAGACGCTTGTTCTTTTGTTCTATGCCTCTTTGTCTCCTCCCTTCTGCTTCTGTTTGCCTTATTCTCCTTTTATGCTATGCCGGCTACTTTGGATCACACTCCTTGTAGCTTCTGCCTTCCTCCCAGTTCTACTCTGCTTTGTTTTCTATTTGCCTTCACAGAAGAGTCTTTCCGCTCTCACACCAGCCACCAGTGGAGGACTTCAAGTTCCACCTTAATTCCAATGACTTTGGAAGGCATCTCGCACAGCCCATACTCAGTCAACCATAGGAGTATGTTGTGCTTTATTCAATGAAGATATCCAGCTAAAATCTTCAAGGTTTTTATTTGCAACACCAGCCTTTTCCCCAATTGGGCCAATGCCCAAGGGGGGCCCTCTTGCTCTCTCTGGTTAACACAGGCAAGCATAGGGGCTATCCCTCGGTATAGACCCCTTCTCCACAAAGGACAGAGGACCACACTAAAGGAAACCGCTGGTGCTGAATCAAGAAGATATAGTTCCGCAAGACCAACCAGCACCTCAGGTGACGAAGAGGATTCAGAATTGGAGAGATTGCAACACCACATTACAATGGCCTTGGTGGAACATGTCCAGGAGCTAATATGTTTCTTTAGAAGTCCAGAGCTTAAAGGCTGAAAACACCTGCCTACAGCAATTAGTAACAACAAGAGACACCCATCCCATGGACCTGCTCCCCTTGGGTCTAGCTTCAGGAAAATTTGATGGCTCACCAAAAAAACTAAGATAATTCATAGGTGCCTGTGCGGTATATGTCATCTTCCAGACCATGATGTATGCTACAGATCAGTTCACGGTGGGCTTTATGATCTCCAACATGGTTGACAATGCACTGGCATGGGCCCCCCCCCCCCCTTGGTGACTTCAGGTAGTCCAGTGCTACTGGATTATACAGCATTCAGAATGCTCTTATGTCAGACCTTTGAAAGGCCTGAAGTGACCTATTTGGCTTGTGAAAACCTTCTAGATATCAGACCAGACAGGGAAGCTCTAACATAATGACATGCATAACCTCCTTCAAACGAACGGCTGCATAGGCTGGATGGCTGGAAGCCGCTCCATATACAGTGTTACGGAGGGGGTTACATGAAGACATAAAGTACAAATTGGCCCACAGCACTTGACCTGCCACTTTGTCCGAATTAATTTCTTTGGTCCTTCAGATAGTTTTTTTCCACCTGACGGAAACATGAGCTGAACGCAAGAAGAACAAGGGAATACTAGGAACACACACCCCTCATCCGAGCATCCCCTCTTCTTCTGAATCATCCACTAAAGAGGAACCTATGCAGATTGGTGCTGCCAGAGGACCCCTAACTACTGGAGAAAGAAGGCAGAGACAGAAATGTGGGTTATGCTTGTATTGTGGTTCTGGAATGCATTTACTTTGTGACTGCCCGGAGGTTCCACAAAGGCATCAGGGAAACGGAAGACCTCTGTACTTGGAGGGACCACTAGCCGGGGTGTTTCTGAAGGTCCTTTGTTGTTGGCCCCACCACAGACAGATGCACGTCTTCTGATGGTGTGGGTCCATCTACAGTTACACGCCAAGAAGCCTATTGAAGCACTGGCCTTGCTAGATAGCAGGCCACAGGGAATTTCATAGTCTGGGCTGATCAGAGGATCTCAAGACTTGAATGCAAGCAAGAGCAAGCTGTTGAAAGGGTGGATGGTCAACCCATCTGTTCAGGTTCTGTTACTCATATGTCTACATATGTCCATATCCATGTTTGACCACAGAGAAACTTTATATTTTGATCTGATCCATGCAGCTCATTTCCCTCTCATTTTGGGCATACCGTGGTTACGTCAGCCCAATCCTACCATAGACTGGTCAAAAAGTACTCTTTTTTTATTGTTCCTATTGTTAATCTCATTGTTTTGGACATGACAACCTCCAGGAGAAGAAGGTGAAGTTTTTTCCAGCCATGTAAACTGCAAAACAGACTCAGACTATTGGGATTGATAGTATCCCTACTGCATACCAAGAATACACAGATGTTTTTCTTGATCAAATTCCCCAAGGGGTTGCCTCCTCGTCGGCCTGAGTGTTGTTCTATAGATCTGCTCCCAGATTTCATGGCACCCTTTGGACGCATGTATTCCCTTTCCTTGCTCGAAAGGAAAGCGCTAAGAGAATATCTTGATAACATTTTCCAGAATGGCCTCATACGACCATCCAGGTCCCCTGCTGGAGCATTTCTTTTTTTTATTCCCAAGAAAGACTCTCGAGTTACATCCTTGCATAGACCAGAGAAGTTTCAATAGGGTCACTGTCAGGGACAGCTACCCGTTACCCTCATCAATTACATCCTTGTGGCAGTTTAGGGGGCAGTGATCTTCACCAAGATTGATCTCAGGGGCGCCTACCACCTCCTCAGAATCCAACAAGGTGATGAATGGAAGACCGCATTCAGAAAACCTTCCGGTCATTTTGAATATCAGATAATGCTGTTTGGCCTGGTCAATGCCCCGGCTGTCTTTCTGCATTTTATGGACAGGCTCCTTTTTCATTTATTATACCATTCAGTGATCATTTATCTTGATGATATTCTTGTATTTTCCACGTCAAGATCTCAACATCAAGGTCACCTCACAGAAGTCCTCAATCGACTTCGCAAACACAGGCTATTGGTTAAGCCTGAGAAATGTCTCTTTGAAGTGTCATTAGTCCTCTACTTGGGCTTCATTTTAACAGGTAAAGGAGTTGAAATGGACACAAGCAAGACCACTGCCATCCTTGACTGGCCATCCTCGTCATCAGTTAAGGAGATCCAGCACTTTTTTGGGTTAGCAAATTTCTACAGAAAATTCATAAAACATTCCTCTCTGATCATACTACCTATCACAGCGTTGTTGAAGAAGGATTTACTCTTTCTTTGGGATACAGAGGCCAAAGATGCTTTCAATGAACTAAAGACCAAGTTTTGTTTGACACCAATCCTAAAACATCCAGATCAGACCTTACCCTTTACCATACAGGCTGAGGCCTCAGCAGGAGCCTTAGGAGCAGTTCCCAAGCAAAGGATCAATGCGCTGGAAGATCCACTAGCGTATTTGTCAAAAACTATAAGCACTAGTGAATCCCACTATTCTGTGATTGAAAAGGAATGTCTAACCATAAGGCTAGTTTGTACTGAATGGTGTCATCTTTTGCAAGGGGCATCCCATCCGTTTACAGTCCGAAATCACAGGATACTTCAACAGATGGTCTGCCATAATGCTCGTCAAGCCCGCTGGGCATACTCCTTTGCACAATTCAACTTAACAATAACTTACATTCCTGCAAGCGAGGATATTATAGTAGACTGCCTTTCTAGTTGCCCAGGGAAGAATCTGGACACCCTCTTGCCTGAGTACTGGGTCTTTCTGAAACACAGATTTGTGTTGGCGGTCTACCTTTTCTTCAGAACGTCAAGGAAGCATCTTCAGGCTGTAACCGAGTGCCAGAAGATGAAACTGTCCCTGGAACAACAATGAGGGTCTTATATTTTATGCAAGCAAGTTGTTGATTCCCATTCAGTCTCTTTAGATTCAGGTCAGAGCATGGTGCCACAACAGCAAGGCTTCTGTACACAAGGGGTTTGCAGCCACTCTTGACTTGGTAAGAAGGTCATTTTGGTGACCTTCCATCTGGCAGGATGTCAAGGACTATGTAAAGATCTGCCCTATTTGTACTCAAGGAGAATATAGTACCGCTAAGCCTGTGGGGTTACTTGTACTAGGTCCTACATCCAATCGTCCTTTCAACCACCTTTCGGCAGATTTTGTGGTTGACATACCGCCCTCAAAAGGATGCACTGCTATCATGGTGGTGGTGGATTCGTTCAGCAAGATGGCACATTTTATCCCTTAGCTGGGGTTCTATCGGCCCCTGTGATGGCCAAGGTTTTCTTACGGGAGAATTTCAGGTTACATGGTCTGCCTGAAATCATTCTTTCAGATTGAGGCCCTCAAGATACCTCCTTATTTTGGAAGACGTTATGCAAACTCCTCAGAATAGACCAAGCCCTGTCCTCCATATATCACCCACAGACAGACATAGAGACTGACTCACACTTTGGAGCAGAATCTCTGCTGCTTTACCCACTCCAAACAAGACAATTGGGTGGATCTCCTTCTGATTGCTAAATTTGCCTACAACAATTCAGTCCATACTACCATTAAGATTAGCCCTTTTTTTGTTCATATGGGAGGCACCCACATTCACTACCCTGCACAGCATTTCCATCTACTCCTTTGCTATCTATTAACTCTCTGTTGACCGACATCACACAAACACACAAGACCGCTCACGAAAACCTAAAGAGTAGCAGACAAGGATACAAGAAGCAATCAGACTAGCACCAAAGGGATGTTCCTGGATGGGACGTGGGTTCCAAAATCTGGCTATCGACTATGAATCTACCCCAATGGGTACATCCATCCAAGCTGTCACCAAGGTACATCGGACCGTTCAAAATTGTAGCCAGGATCAATGCAGTGGCTTTCAGACTTCGTTTGCCTGTTCCTCTTTGCAGAATACACCCTGTGTTTCACTCATCTTTGTTTTGTACTTATCTACCAGATTCACATACCATAGGGAAATTGCCCCACCTGCTCCAGCGTCCAGACAAACTGAAGAGTACGGGTATCAAGGATATGTAACTCGAGATATTCTCGAGACAAACTGCAATATCTCGTGCATTGGAAGGGATATCCTGAGTCAGAGAGCCTTCTTCATTTATCAATGCCCCCCCCCCCGGTTGATCCGAAGATTTCATCGGTTACAAACAGGCAACCCCAGTCTTTGACAATATAAGAGGGGGCATACTGTCATGTTCGGCTCCCCTCGGAAGCTATGGCCCGCTTGGAGCCTCCGCCATTAGTGTGCCACCACGTTCATGCCGAACGACTAGTGCTGGACTAGTCGTTTCCAAAATGGGGCCCGCTCCAAGATTTACATGCATTTCGGAGTGGTGCTTCCCTACGTTGCAACCCTTTCTTCGTTCTCAGGGGTAAGACACTTTTTCTTCTGTTCTATGCCTCTTTGTCTCCTCACCTCGCCTTCTGTTTGCCCCTCCTCCTTTTGCTCTACTCCAGTCACTTTGGATCACACTCCTTCCAGCCCCTGCCTTCCTTCCAGTTCTACTCTACTCTGCTTCTGTCTTCCTTCACGCGAGACTGTTTCCACTCTCCCACTGGCCACCAGTGGAGACCTCAAGTTCCGCCTTCCTTCCAGTGACTTTGGAAGGCGTCTCGCACAGCCCATCTCTAGCAACCATAGGAGTATTTTTACTTCATTCTCTGAAGATATTCAGCTAAGATCTTGAAAGGTTTTTTTGCACACCGGCCGTTTCCCCAATCAGGTGATACCAGAGGGGGGTCTTGCTCTCTTTGATTAACACAGGCGAGCATAGTGGCTAGCCCTCGAGATAGACACTTTATCCACAAAGGAAATAGGACCACACTAAAGAAAACTGCTGCTGGTGAATCTAGAAGACGTAGTTCCGCAAGACCAACCAGCACCTCAGGTGAGGAAGATGATTCAGAACCTGAGACTTTCATTGGCTTAAACCACATATGGTGTTCTCACTAACGCAGAGGTTGCTTCCAGAAGCATTGTAAATGACGTTCAGAGTCCAACAAAGCGCCCTGCTGTGACTAGATTGCCATTTGTTGATTCAAGCCACAGCTTTTTGGAACAGAGTGTGAACTCTTTCATATGTATTCCTTTGCTCACAAAACCAAGGTGAGAGTTACCTACAATTTAGTTTTCTCTCCTTTTGGTTCAAAAGAAAACTTTGAAAGGAAGACTCACACAAGAGAAGTTAGAACAGAAGAGTACCAAACAGATAGACCTACCAGAACCCCCTACACCAGCAGAGTGGGACAACCAAGCGCACCAGAGCGGGTGGCTCCAGCTTCCCAGTCTTCGCCGCTTAACATTGGAATACCCTCCCACAGACACTAAGAGCAGACAATTCCTACTGGGCATATCGCAAAGCCATAAAAACCTGGCTATTCACCGAAATCACCCGTCGCTCACAGAAATCTTCTGATGATCTTATCTGCCCCCCTATGAAGAATAACTATCATAATGTAACTTGCCTGCTTGGACATGCATCTCTGCCAAGTTAAGGATTGATGAACTGGATGGCCCACGGCCTCCATGTAACTGGTTTCAAGCGCCCTGATGCCTGAGAGTTTCCGTGTGCTATATAAATGTAATAAATAAATAAATAAATAAATAAATAAATAAATAAATAAACAGTGTCTATTGGACATAAAACGTAATATCGCAATAGTATATGTGCGCCAGTTGATTAGCCAGATCACTTTTCGATCTCTTTGCATTTTGATTGTTTACAAGCAGGACTTTAAACTCGACAAACGAGCTAGGGAAAGATGCATGGATACATCTACATCCATGAGGTCCTTGCAACCCTGGAGCACCATCTAAAGCCATCTATAAAACAGCACTGTAAACACATGAAAACCCACATAGCAAAATAGGCACCGCCGGTCTTGAAAATGTACATTTTGGACCGCTAAAATTTGATCATTAAATCTCTAAAATGAATGTTTGAAAATACACCTTTCTTTGAACGTAGCTTTTAAGTTCGTAGGGTATGTTTGAAAATATATGTTTTTCTCGGTGCCCTTGGTTCGCCAACCATATGCATGAGGTGCAATAGCCCTCTACAGCAGGGGTCTGAAACCTGTGGAACTCCATTAATTATGCACTACAACTCACATGACCCACCTCCATTGACTACACTGGCTAGGGCTGATGGGGGCTGTAGTCCAAAACAACTGGCGAGCCAACGTTTTCAGGCCCTTGCCCTACAGCCACCTGATTATTGTATTGGTCCTTTCTATTTTTTCAAAATGTTTCTTACTTCTGGCTTTCAAACGTTTCATGCTCTGAAACTTTCTTTTTCAAAGTTGACTCTTTGCTCCACCATCGACGAAGAGACAGCATATATATCGTACACATGACACAGCGCTCGGTTGTCCTCTGTTTCTGTTGGCTTTACTTTTATTGCTTGGCATTAATATTATTTGTATCAGTTGTTTCTGTTAACTATTGACCTGCAATGTTTATCACAGCTTACTATTTTATTCATCTACGCTCCGCATGTTGAACATTATTTTCAGAACTGGCGGTGGACGTGTCCGCCGGCCCCTGATCTCGAATTTCTATACGTGGCTGCCTACTAGGAGTGCATCCATCAAATTGTAGAGCGAGAGGTTTACATCCGTGAAGAGGAAGAGGCCGTATTCAGATGGACTCTGATTAGAACATATATGTGTTGGCTTTTAAAAGCCTGAGATAGAAATAGCAAGTTGTTGGTTGAATAGGAAGAATTTACCTGAAGCACAGGATTACTTCTGCCCCTGATGAATGTCCGGTTATTGAGAACACAGAGGACAGAAACTTATATAAGTTGGGCTGTGACACACAATGGGAAATGAGATCAATTAAGTTGCCATTGTTGTGTTATGCTGATCTATTTGTCGGCATAAATGTTTCGATACTGTGAGGTGGAATGTTTTTAACATGTATATGACTATGTTATGTGTATATGTTTTTTAAACAATTTTTGTATTACTTGTGCTGAATTAGAGATTAATATATTAAAAATGATATTTTTTGACAATACTGTTTTATGTCCGTTGAGAATACATAATGCAGCCTATATTGGTTTAGCAGCTTTTATTAAAAATTGCTTTCTGAGGGGATATGTTCATTGTTTGATATAGTTTGTTGTATATTCCTTCCTTTTGTTGAAATACATGAACATTATTTTTCACCAGCAGATATTGAAGGGAAAACGTGTGATCTTGGCCTCCTCACGGCACTTGGTTTCTCAGGGGATGTCTTCCATGGATTTCCAGAGACAGGGAAGTGTGGGATAGGGCAGATGTGGACATCACAAACTGAAAAGTATGAAGATATGGCGTGGAATTGCATCAAATCTGCAGCGGTGCAAGTAGCACTCTGGAAAACATTCTCTCAATGCATTTTTGCACCCGGCCAACATTTGTAATGTAATGTAATGTAAAGCACATTTATAAACGTGCACCTTCACCAGCAGGGGCATTATGGCGCTCAGAGTTTCAGGACTGACTATAGAGAGACAACAGTTAGGCTTTAAAAAGGTGTGTCTTCAGTCCACGACGGAAAGAGAGGCATCATGGCGCTCAGAGTTTCAGGGCTGACTATAGAGAGACAACAGTTAGGCTTTAAAAAGGTGTGTCTTCAGTCCACGATGGAAAGAGAGGTGATCCTCAAGTGCCCGCAGGCACAGAGGGGCAGAGTTCCACAGAGCAGCAGCCACCACGGAGAAGGAACGGCCACCCATACGGGCCAGCCTAAACCAGGGAACGGTAACTCTCAGGGACAAAGGTTCCTCGTTGGAATGTAGGGGTGCAAATTCCACCAGTAGAAAACCAGGGCCTTGCCCATAGAAGGCTCGGTGAGCGACATACAAAGCCTTAAATTTAATGTGCTTTGCCACTGGGAGCCAATGCAATTTTCCCAGGATCAGCGCGGTAGAGCTGAACTGGGAGGCACCCACCACCAGTCTGGCTGCTGAATTCGGCAGCACCTCCAGCCGCTGAGGAAGTTACGCTGGACGAGCAAGATACAGAGCATTACAATATTCTAGAGAGCCAGCTGTAAGAGAGGATGCAACCATAGGCCGAAGATTGAAGGTAGGAAAGCACCTTCCGAAGAATGCAAAGTTTAAGGTGAACTGACTGACTGACAACACTAACCTGGCACTGCATAGATAGAGATGCAGAGAGCTTAACTCCAAGGTTCTTCACCACCAGGGAGGGCGTGGGCGGAGGACCGAGTTCAGATGGCCAGAAAGCCGAAGGCCAACCCATGGAAACCGGAGATGGGCCTATGACTAAAACCTCTGTCTTCTCGCCATCGAGGTGAAGCCAGTTTTGTCCCATCCAGAGATGAATAGCCAAAAGACAGGAGCGACAGTGTTCAGCTGAGGCAGGATGGGAAAGGTCTAGTCTCACCAGGATCTGTGTGTCATCAGCGTAAAATAAACACTGAAAACCAAAAGAGTGAATCAATTTAACAAGAGGCTGAATATAAAGATTGAAAAGAAGAAGAGAGAGAGCAGACCCCTGAGGCACCCCACACATGAGGGGTTAGCCATCAAAACAAATGGAGGAAGAGAGAGGGACTGAGAACGACCAGTTAGAAAAGATACAAACCAGTCAAAGACTAAACCCAAAACCTCCGCCGCAGACAACCGTTCCAGGAGGATGCCATGGTCGACCGTGTCGAAGGCAGTGGATAAGTCCAGCAGGACCAGGGCGGTAGTGCTAATATTTCTCCTCAACCTTGACATTTGCCCTTGTGCAAACGTGCATTGAAAGAATATGTTTTTGCACTAGTGCTAATTGCCCTGGAATAGGCACAATGTTTCTGGAATACTGCCCAGGATGAGGACTCTTGTGATCGCTTATGTTTCTGTGGTCATAAGCAGTGGGCCCGGCCTCCCGGATTTGTGGACCTTGGATGTATTAGGTTCCTGCATTCATCCGAGATAGGTCGAAGCACTGGATGTTAAGCTGTTACAGATCAGACACAGAACAATGGGTCATGCCGATTTTCCAGCATTCGTTACGGATAATCTAAAGTGTTGTTCTGCAACATTGAAGTGACATGATGATGGGGTTCTGATCACTATGGGCCAGTGTGTGTCTTGCCGGATCTTTGTGATTTTACCAGATTAAATAACAGAGAATGAATCAACAACAAAACTTTTACAACAAAATAATATTGATTTTTCTTATTTTTTCATTTTGTGGTCCCCTCCAAGCCCCCTGTATCCCTATGCTTTTAATCCCACCTCAAACCCCTCCCCACCGGATTTAAACACTTACTCCACCCCAAATCGGGAGGATATCTCGGTGGCAATGTGCTTGCCTTGGAAGCAAGACCACACAGAACCACACAGGTTCGATTCCCAGGTCCACGCTTAAGAACCTCTTAGTATTAAGCGTATTATAAATAACCTATCATATCAGTTATATATATTTTTTATCAGTATGTTTTCATTATTAAAGATTTGTTTTTAAATACATTCTCTGTTCTCTATTCGTTAACATCACTGGATACGTCTTTCCGTGCACTTGTGACTACTGTGGAAGTACACTTTGTAATGGGACAGCAGCGGTGTGATCCAATGCCATCCCATACGCATTTCTATCCCTCCAAGTAGGCATGGAAATCCATTTTCACATTTTTGAATACACTGAGCATGGGTTATTTCAGAAAAGCTTAATTTAATGTGTTTGACATAATGAAAGCCTGACATGGCCTTAGCAGTGGTGAAGTCCTAAACCAGGTGGACCGCTCAGAACACTGCATGTATCGATGGTAACCAGTGTATGCGGTAGTCAGGCTATACTGCTAAAGTCATAACGAAGGCCTACGTCATCAGCGACAGGAAGAGTTCAGAGCACAAAGGGCAGAGTTCTGAAGAGAGGAATATTATGACTGAGTATGTCATTGGTTAAAAGCAATACGAGTCTTAACAAAGCATATTATTTATCCCTTGATTGGAGTATGGGCCTTGTCATTCTGCATTATGGATGATGAGCTGGCTGCCATATTGTAGCAGCCCCATAATGAGGCAATCAATTGTCTGGGCAGGCACGGCTCATGAATAAATAAACACCAGTAGCATAAGGCGGCCTAATTTCCTTGTGGTTTTGGAAATTGTATGAGCGTGAGCGGCCACTGGTCTGCGATTGCTTGAGTAGCAGCAACAACGAGCTGCAAACAGGCCCGGACTGGCCTATAGGGCAACAAGGCAATGCCCGAACCAAAAATGCAAAATGCTGGTGTGGGTCAAGTGGGCCACTTTTATGGCCAATATGGGCCAGTTTGATGAGTTACTTCACTAGGCAGTGTTTTTGACCTGTGTTGCTGAATTAATATTCTTTAAAATGCACAATTTGCATCACGTTATGCAAAAAAAAAATCTTGGGTACTATTCAAACAGTCTGTCACATAAGGAATGAATTTCCATATGCAACTTTGGGCCACTTTTTCATTGGTGCCCAAGACAATTTTATGTCTCAGTGCGACCCTAGCTGCAAACATTTCATGCTGTTGTAATAACCAGAGGAATCCAGGCTGGGTTGTTGACCTCGGATCCTTCAGACATGGGTTCTAATCCTGGCTTCGGCACGTGACCAGAATTGTGGGATTCTGGGCAATATATGAAATATTTTTTTTTTTTTTTGTTTTTTTTTAAAACATGTTTTTATTCATTTTCACAATTATGACGAATAACAAACATCAGTGACTTCCCCAACTTTCTCCCACCCTCCCTCCTCCCCCCACCCCCTACGGAAGAAGTTCCGATCTCTTGTGTCTTTCTTCCGGGAACTTTACATGCTGTATATGTCCGAGATTCTGATGTTATGTGGGCACCATTGTGCCATGTAGTCAGAGTTCAGGTATTCCAGGACCGGTCCCCACTCCCTCGTGAAGGTGTTGTTCTGGTCCTGTAGGTGATTCGTGATCTTTTCCATAGTCATATGGGACCAGACTTTTTGCAGCCAGGTGAAAGCCAGTGGTGGGTCTCTTTTCTTCCAATTTTGCGCTATCGTTGCCCAGGCCGCGATCACCAGTCCCATAAAGCTTCTCCATTGGGGTATAGTTAGTTTCTTGGCCTGTGAGTCTTTAAATCCGCATACCCACACCATCTCTGCCATCTGGGCCGCCACTGGGATTACATTAACAATTTCTTTTTGTACTTCACTCCAGAAGCCTTTTACTCCCTGGCATTCCCACCATATATGCTTCCAGGTGCCCACCTCCGAGCACCCCCTCCAACAGCCATCCGAGGTGTCCGCGTACATTGACTTTAGTCTCACTGGGGTATAGTGCCATTGGGTGACTATTTTCCACCACATTTCTCTGGTTTGGACGGCCCTGGTGAGTTTGGGGATGCCTGCCCACAATTCCTCCCATTGCTGTCTGGTCACTTCTTCCCCCAGTGTGGCCTCCCACCTCCTCATGTATGTCCATTTTACTTCTTCCTCTGGTGTGTTAATGTATTTATATAATGTGGATACTTGTTTTTTGTCCCCTGGATTGGTTACTATATACGTCTCAAATGGTGTGAGGTCCCTCGTGGCCGCCTGGAAGACCTCCGGTGTGCTCAGCCAGTGTTTTAATTGTTCATATTTGAATCTATCTGCTTCATTTAGTTTCCACATAGCTTTTCATTCTGTGAAGGATCTAATTTCTTTGTCTATAAACATTTCTCCATTCTTTCTGCACCCTGCTGCCTCCCACCTCCCGAAACCGCTTGGTTCTTGTCCTGGGGGGAATTGTGGATTCCTGCAGATTGGAGTGAAGGGACCCAGTGCGGTGGTCATGGTTCCTCTCCTGGTTTGGTCGTCCCAGGCTCTCAAGGTGGTTTTTAAGATTTCACTGATTTGAAGATTCCCATGTCTGTGTTGTGTTTGCTTCCACAGCAGATCCTCCAGGGGGGCTCTGGCGACCGCCCTATCCTGTGTCGCCCAGATTGTCTGTTGGTTCTCCCCCAGCCATTCCTTCAAAACCTATAATTGGGCTGCCTGAAAGTATTTCTTGAAGTGGGGTAGGGACATTCCACCAGCCTTTATTGGTGCCGTGAGGGTGGCTCTTGCTAACCTCGGAGGCCTCCTGTTCCACACAAACTGTGAGATGGGCCTTGACAGTGCTCTGAAGAACGAATCAGGGACCGACACCGGCAGGGCCTGGAAATAGTAGAGCACCCTTGGTAGTATATTCATTTTTATGGATTGTATTCTCCCCCACCATGAGATTCTTAGGGGACTCCACCTCTCCAGGTCCCTCCTGATTCTGCTCAAAAGGTGAGAGTAATTACTCTGATAGATCATGTCTATCCTTTGCGTGAGTGTCACCCCTAGGTACTTTATGCCTCCCTCTACTAATTTCAAGTTTAGCTTACCCGCCTCAGTTTTTAGTGCTTCTTTGCTCCCTGCTAGAAGCATGACTTCTGATTTCCCCCTGTTGATCTTTAGGCCCGAGATCCGCCCAAATTCCTCCAGTATTTCTATGGCGCTTTTCATGGAATGCTCTGGGACCTCCAAGGCCAGCAGCATGTCGTCCGCATAAGCCATGACTTTGTGCTGCCTGCCCGACATCTCTATCCCCCTCACCCCTTGTGAGTCCCTCATTTTAATTAGAAGGGGCTCCAGGAATATAGCGTATAATAATGGTGAGAGGGGGCAGCCCTGCTTCGTGCCCCTTCTAATCTCCACCCTGTCCGTGACTTCTCCATTTACAGCTATTCTTATCACAGGGGAATTGTAGTTAGCTTTTACCATCCTTATGAACTGCTCCCCGAATCCCATATGGTCCAGTGTCTTAAAGAGGAAGGACCATTCCACTCGGTCAAATGCCTTTTCGGCGTCTAAGGAGAGGAGTGCTGCTGATTTATGGGTAATGCCAATTTTTTCTATCAGGTGGGTTACTCTTCTTAGATTGTCCTGAGTTTGTCTACCCGGGATAAAGCCTGATTGGTCTGTGTCAATTAAGGTCGAAAGGAGGGGTGACAGTCTGGCCGCTAGCACTTTCGTGTATATTTTAGCGTCCAGATTTATTAAAGCTATCGGGCGATATGAGCCCGGAAGGGACGGGTCTTTGCCTGCCTTGTGGAACACGAGGACCTTCGCCTCATTCATGGATGGTGTCACATTTCCACTAACCTTGAAAGTGTTTAGAAGTCTGGTTAGGATCGGTGTCAATATATCTGCATATTTCTTATAGAACGATGCCGTATAGCCGTCCGGTCCTGGGGCCTTTTAGCTAGGAAGACTTTTGATTGCCCTCCTAACCTCCTCTTCAGAGATCTCTTTTTCCAAAGCTTGCTTGTCCTTGTCTGTTATGGTCGGTATTGGAATGGATCGCAGGAAGCTGTCTTGTTTCGTTTCATCTGGGTGCTCTGTTTCATATAGGTTTTGATAGAAGGTTTTAAAGGTGTCCCCAATATCCTTAGTGTTTGTGTGTGGGTCCCCTTGTGCATCCTTAATGTTCAGTATTGTCGTTGCTTTCTGTTTATCTCTGAGTGATCTCGCCAGATATCTATCTGCCTTATTGGCCTTGATGTAGTATCGCTGTTTCAGGTAGAGGAGTGATTTCTCTGCTTTTTTATTGCGGAGCATTTCTATTTGACCCTGCACATGCTTCATTGCTTTCTTGAGGCTTTTTGTGGGATGGATTATAAGTTCCCCTTGGATTTCAGCCAGCTTCTTCTCGAGTGATCTTTCCCATTCCTGGTGCTGTTTATCTTTGGCCACCTTTAGCGCTATTATATGGCCCCTAGTGACCGCCTTAAAGGCTTCCCATACTGTTCCCAGTGGGACCTCTCCATTGTCATTGTGTTCAAAGTATTCTTTTATTTTATCTCTTAGTTCCTCCCCCTGAACCGGATCTGTTAATATGTCAGGGGGCAGTTTCCATCTCCAAAGGCCTCTCCCTTTGCCGGGGGTTTGAAGATCGATCCACAGTGGGGCGTGGTCTGATATTGCTATTGAACCCTTTTCAACCCCCTGGATCCTTCCAACTAATCCGACTGATACCCAGAAATAGTCTATCCTCGACATCGTGTTATGCACGTGCGAGTAGTATGTAAATCCACATTCTTGTCCCTTCATCTCTCTCCAGACATCCCTCAATGCTACCTGTTCCATTCTTTGTCGAAGTTGTTTTGAAGGGGCGCCATGTACCTGTGCTCCCCCTGCGCTCCTGTCTAGGGTGGGGCACCAGGCCAGGTTCAAATCTCCCCCCATCATTATCTCGCCTTTCGCAAAGTCTTCCAGTTTCCCCAGAGTGTCTCTAAGGAATCCATCCTGCCCTGTGTTTGGCGAATAGATTGTGGCTAGGGTGTACCTATGATCCTCATATGATATATTGGCAAATGCAAATCTCCCTTCTCTGTCAACTCGGGTCTCCACTACATTTGCTATCAGACCCTCTCTTGCCGCTATCATCACTCCCGCTCTCTTCCCTCCTGCATTTGCCTGCGCCCAGATCTTGTAGCCCCTGAGGCGTACTTTTTTTTTATCTAGGGCCTTTATGTGTGTCTCCTGGAGGAGTAGGATGTCCGCTTTCTCCCTTCTCACTATGGTCTCCACTTTTTTCCTTTTTACTGGAGAATTCAGGCCCCTGATGTTTTGAGAGAAGATTCTTAGCTTCCCCATCTTATCTGATCTACCTTTTCTTGCCTCGTTCCCCCATACCAATGCCTCTTCCTTCTCCCGTAGTCCCCCCCCCCGGTTCTCCCCCCCTCCAACTCCCCAACTACATTTAACTTTAAACCCAAATACAACTTTGATCCCGAGGAGGGCCCGGGCCGCTAAGGTTGCTTGGGCGTTCCGCCTATCGCTCACTGCCCTCACATAGCTCAGAATCATCTGTGCAGGGATTCCTAAACCCCAGTCCATCCTTCAACCTCCGCCGATTCCCTTCCTATCCCTGGTCCCCGCCGGGCCTGGTGATTTATTGTTCCGAGGTTTACTGCTACTTCCTTGCAGTCCTCCCCCACAGGCGAAGTGCCTGCCTGTCTTCACTTTTCTCTTTAGATATCACCTTATGACATTGATGATCCCCCTCTGCCCCCCCACCCTTCCTCCTCCTTTGGCTAGCCTCCCCCCATCCTCTTGGTCTTATTTGCGGGTCCCATTTTGATCTGGCCGCTCTCACTTCCGTTTCATCTGTTTGTATGTCCATTATGTGGAGGCCTTCCTTATACGAAGTCACTCTTCTTTGTTTACCTTCCCACTCAAAAAGTAGGCCGAAAGGGAATGTCCATTTATATCTGATCTCTTTCTTCACTAGTTCCCTCACCAGAGGGCCCATTTCCCTTCTTTTCAAGAGAGTCACGGAGGCCAGGTCTTGGTACAATTGTATGTCCACCCCATTCATTCTTATGTGGTCCAGCTGCCTTGCCTTCCTCAAGATCTGTTCCTTTTGCTGGTATGATGTGAGTGCCGCCAAAACGTCTCTTGGTCTCTCCCCCGGGGCGCCGGTTCGTTTTGGGCCCACTCTATGGATTCTGTCTATCCCTATGTCTTTTGGGTCTTGAACTTCTGCTATATCGCTGAACACTTCTTGTATTGCACTCTTGAGGTCTTTATCCGTGACCGTTTCTGGCACAAACTTTATGCGAATATTGGATCTGCGTGAGCGATTCTCCAGATCTTCACATTGAATTTCTAAGTTATGTGTAAGTCTCACCAGATGTTCTTGAGTTTCGCTATTCTGTTTCGCCTCCTCATCTAGATTTTGTACGATCTTCTCCACCGTATCCGTCCTTTCCTCCAACTTTGCCACGTCCACTTTCATCTCCTGTACCGCCTGCTTCATCTCATTCCTCAATGAGGTAAATTGGTCCTGGACTGTGGACATGAACTTATCTTGGAGTTCCGCGAACCAGGCCCGCATATCGTCCTTTGACGGCGGAAGGAGGGAGCTCTGATCTGTAGTGCTTATGCCCATTGTGGGGGTGTCCCCCGACCTGTCTTTTGGGGGCGCTGGTGTATCCGAGGACCACATTTGGAGGAGACTTGTATCCTGTTTGTGGGTCTGGGGTGTAGATTGCGAGAGTCCCCCCTCCCCTTAGCCCGCGACATCTTTGCCGGTTTCCAAAGGTATGCACTTCCTCTGGGTGCCTCTCCTGTGTCGGCCGCCGCTGGAAATACTGGCTCCCTCTTCTCCCCTTGCCTTTAGGGTGCCTGTTGTGTGTGCTGCTTCTGGCTGGGGTTGCGAGTCTTTGCCCAAGACCTGTGGATGGTCTCGACTCTTCCCGGGGTGTATGTCTGCCACAGGGGCAGTAAAGATGATGCTGGGTTTCCCCTGCCTTTCCGCTGTCCCCCTTCTGCTGTGGCTCCTCTGGCTGAGGCTTATGCATATATTGGGTGGGGGGGGACACACCTCAGATCCTGGGATCCCGCCCCGCAAACCCGGAATCCTCTGCGTGATGGGGTACGGGGCCCCACACGACACTCTCACCTTCGGGGTCCGCCTCGGTCCGGCTCTCGTTGCTTGCTCTGCAGTGGGGCTGGGAGGGCCCCAGCTCCTCTTCTTTGTCACCCCGGTCGCTCCTGGGTTCCCTTCACCTCTTCCAGTGCCTCGGAGCCTCCGATGCTCGTCCGCAGGCGATTGGGGCGGCAGTCCGCTTTCCCGGGCCTTCTCCGCCGCTCCTCTCTCCGCCGATCCGCTCTCCCCTGCGAGGCGCACCGGGTTGCCCACTCGTCCTGCTTCGGCGGGCGGGGGCGGAGCCTCCCGCAAGCTCCCGGCTCTCTCTACAGATCCGTCCTACCAGGCCTTTCTTCAGTGGGGGGAGGGGAGGGCCCCACTCCCCCCGACGGGCTCCCCGGGGGGGTCTCTCGTTGCTTTCTCTGCGGTGGGGCTGGGAGGGCCCCAGCTCCTCTTCTTTGTCGCCCCGGTCGCTCCTGGGTTCCCTTCACTTTTTCCGGTGCCTCGGAGCCTCCGATACTCGTCCGCAGGCGATTGGGGCGGCAGTCCGCTTTCCCGGGCCTTCTCCGCCGCTCCTCTCTCCGCCGATCCGCTCTCCCCTGCGAGGCGCACCGGGCTGCCCACTCGTCCTGCTTCGGCGGGCGGGGGCGGAGCCTCCCGCAAGCTCCCGGCTCCCTCTACCGATCCGTCCTACCAGGCCTATCTTCAGTGGGGGGGAGGGGTGGGTCTCACTCCCCCCGACGGGCTCCCCGGGGGGGTCTGTGCGGCCGAATTTTGCTCTTAGTCACGCTCTACATGGGGGGGAGGATTCCGCCGAGCTTCTTGTTCTCTTTCTCCGGAGTTCTCTCTTTGTGGTGCTTCATTGTATACGGCCCGGCGGGAGAGCGATCTATTCGCAGCCTCCCCTGCCGGCGGCCATCTTGGACTCAATATATGAAATATTTTAATGTAAAAATGAAAGCTGATGGGAGCTTAGGCGAGGGAAAAGTAGGCATAAAGAAATGTTGTTGTTTGTTGTCCAGAGCAAAGGGGGTTTAGAAGATGGACACCCTCAACTATTTTAAATAGACCTTAATTTAGACACACAATTAGTTTTATGAAAGTGTAAACAAAGTGTTGGCCACTTAAATATTTTGAGTTTCCAATGTACCTTTCATTGAACCCGGGGCATAGGGAGCCAATCAGGTTGCTTGGAACGTGGACCGTATTCCCGCTACAAGCTAGACATTCAATGCAGCCTGAGTGTGGTGGCGTCATTTTCGCTCAACACCTCCCCGCCCCTCCCACTCCCTCTAGAAGTTGCGATCTGCATGCACGCGTGCCTCAGTCTCTTCTATGTTGAATGAGGACATGAACACAGAAAACAGACTTCAGCATCAATCTCCAAAGAGATCATTTTGGCACCAGAGAACAGCATATGGGAGAGTCCTTTGAGGATGTCATCACTGCTCTAAGGGAACTTGCTAATAAATGCAACTTTGGTGCATCACACAACATCAGGTTAAGGGACTGTTTAATGTTGGAAGTTAGAGAGAACAAAATACGGGAAGACATTGGGGACAAAAGGCGATCCAAGCCTAGGTGAAATACTAGATATTGCCAAATGGATGGAACACATGATGGGGCTGCAATAAAGAACTGGAAAAGAGGGAAGGACCTCTCCAGTGGGGGAATACAAAGATGTAAAGAACAGCAGTGAACACATGGCCAAGAAGGTCTTTCCAATGATGAAGAATCCAAGCCCTAAGATGAGACATACAGGAAACTTAGGGTGTGGATGGAAAAGTGGGAAGAGGGCAGGGCAACAAAATCAAGAGCTGCTTTTGTTATGTTATGTTGCTTTGTACCACGCACTGCTGCCACCCAGCGGCAGTCTACATCCGCTCACGTGGCTCTGCAAGTAAGGGGAGGTTAGTGAGGATAGGGATAGAAACTGGCCTCTGTCAGTATTGTTTTGCTTGTGTGGGTTCGTGCCGGAGGCCCTGTGCGTTGTAACCATATGGGTAAGACTGAGTGCCTCAGCGAGTGGCAGTGTTTTGTGTAGAAGCTAAGGTAGTGCAAGAAGCAGATTCCTGGGCATTTGTGGATTTTATGGATCAAGTGTTTCAGAGGGAAGAGTCTCCAAGGAAAACTCCTTACAGACAATGGAGTTCAATTCACTTCAAGAGGGATGGAAAGGTTTTTGACACGTATAGGTGTTACTCGCCACAGGACTGCATTATATCGCCCAGTGAAAAATGGGGTTGCAGAACGCTTCAACCGCACCCTTATGCAAGGAATTCGGATGACCATAAGGGAAGGGAGAAGCTGGGAGGAGTTTGTGGAGAAGAGGGTCTAAGCCTATAGGTTAGCTCCCCATGCTACCACGGGTTTGGTGTCATTTGAGATTTTGAGGTGAAGAAATCATGCATATCTATATGTCCTCCCTGGTTGGGTAGGGCGTGTTTTGTTGAGTGGGATGAGCAGCTGCTGGAGCGGACGGTGGACGGAAATAATTTGAAGATGAAGTATAGGCATGACAGGCTTTTGAGCGTGCATTACACAGATGTTCCTTAGGGAGAGGGTGTTTGGATACGCAACCCTGGGTTGGTACCCAAGGGGCACAGCAGGTTGAGGGGACCATGGCAGGTAAAGAGAGTATTGGGAGAGGAAGTTGTTCTAGAAGATGGTAGGGTTTGGAATAGAGGAAGTATTGCTGCAAAGGGTCGCAATGGAGAGTGAGCGAGTGGGCGTGTCATTATTCTCTATCGGGGGAGTTTCTTGTAAAAGGGGGAGATGTGTTATCTGTATTTATGTTCAAGCATGGTGTGGACTTATAGGATGCGGCGGATCTGTGCATGCACTACAACATTTGGGTATTCTATGCTTATTTATGTGTAGGGTTATATGTAGGGCTCCATTTCCATTGTGGGATGAGTCCTTACACTGTGTATTCAGGTGAGGTCAGAATGCCAGAGAGCCGAGTAGAAGGCTGAGATCTGGAGAAGAGCTGTGCACTTGTGGGGGGGACGTATTATTGGACTTAACAAATAAAGCACAGAGAAGACAGTACAGTCTCTGTCTCCTTACTCAACACAATTCAACTGCAGGTTGGCGCAGCTGGTAAGGACATAAGGGACCCTTTCTTTGCTCTGTCCCTTACCTTGGGTGACGTTACACGCAGGGTTGGCCTACCATGGCGGGTTATATTGTTGTTCATTGAAAAGTTCACTTGTCCATGATGGTTTGCTGTGATCTTTTCCTACACATGGCATGGCACGTTCCAGCTCAGGGAGCAACAAAAGACGCGCTTGCTTGTAATGCCTGGTGGATGGTGAAGAATTCCTGCTAACTACTCCATATCACCATAGCGCGCAATGGCCTATACCATACAATGGCTCATACCACACAATGGCCCATACCGCACACTGGCCTATACCATACAATGGCCTAAATAGTCCAGGTGGTCCTTCCATTCAGCTCACATCCTCTATAAATGGCAATAGACTGCAGATTCCTGAGGCAATGCTTTATAGTGACATTGTCCAAGGCGGAAAGGTACTCTGGTCTACAACTGCAACGGAGCACCTCTCTGTGTCTTCACCATGAAATCAAGAAAAGTAGGCTTTGGTTAGATAATTAGGTACTTCAACGCTACTGCACATCAATCCACATGCATCTTGTCGTCAATGACCATGAGCAAAGAGTTAATAAGTATTTAGTGACCATGCACAGTTACAAAATTGGCTTAGACAATTACAAATATAGGAGGGCAGCGTGGGAGCAAAGACCTGTCTTGTACAGGATTGGACATTGAGGTAATGCTGACCACGAGGCCGCCAGCCTACGAATTGCTTCCGAAATGGGATCTCTGAAAGTGAAGCTGTGGATGTAGGGTACGCACAACGTCAACCAACGTTGACATGTGTAGCCCTTGCAGAACCAAAAATGGGTGCAAATCGGAAGTCTTAAATGCCAAGCTACTTAAATCACTTCATGAAGCTACCTGCTATGATAAAAAAAGTAGCAAAACATAAAAAACAATGCGATCCAACTTATCCACTGATCATCGCTCATGTGGGACGTCTCTTTGATGTGATCGATTATGTTCAAAGCCAATGGAAGCCTCTCTAGAAGACATTGTCACTATAGCCAATGGATGTCTCTCTAAATGCTGGAAGTGAATCCACCACTTTACCTCCACACATTGGCGGAATTACCCCTGGGTAATACCACCAGCAGTAAATCCACCCAAAATCCCCATGCAGTCGTATAAACCCCAAATATTGTGAATTTACAACACCCGATGTGGCAAACCCACCGGACAAAGTGATGGTAAAGGTAAATGAGTTTGGCCATAATTTGGCGTAATTACCATCAAATTACTGCAAAACTTGTAATGAGGACCATATGTCTTCAGTCCGTGGAAGATGTCCTCTGTTCCAAAAGGTCTCATTAAAAGCAATTAGATAAACACCCCTAAGATAATAATGGGTGAACTGTGCAGCCATTGGAGATGCCAATGATAACCTGTAAAACCCACAGTAGCCCCCAATGCAATCGATCTGTGGATATGCAATGGTCATATTCTAAAGCTAGGTAGACCCCTGCTTTTTGCGGCGCGCCATCGTTTGCTGTATTGAGTGATACGAGGCCTGTACCTTCCAGGAAAGAAGAGCAGTCTGCGTCTTATGGATGAATAGTTTGCTGCCTCTGCGGCCCATGCAGTTCACTTGTTATAGCACCTCTTTTGCAGCCCCATTTCCTAGGCGCTGTATCGCAGTTTGTGTGAGAACGTTTTCAGATGTTCTTTGTTATCTGCACAACGAAACCAATGCACTGTCTTGCTTTTTCGTCTTGAGAAAGCGCTGCATGGAGTGACACGTGTGCGCGACGATGTGCCGATGTAGCACATGCAATACACGTCTGAATGATTTTGAATACAGATCAGACATGTGTGTGCTTCTTGGCACCCGAGTGCTGTCCTCAAGTCCTTTCTGTTGTGAGGTAAGTTTTGCTTTGTTGACATCAGTCTCCCCTGACAGTGAGGTGTGTGCAACCATGGTGATTAATAAGGCACTTTATCGTTTGGGGTGATCTGCATGAGGGACGTGGACAATGGATTTCTCACCAGAGGTGGGACACACAGACTCTCTCTGGCACTCCAGTAGCACTCACCCGGGATCAGAGCGGTGGCGTCTCTTATGGCTTCAACATCCTGATCGGGACCCATCACCCTTCAGGCTACTAAATATATTACCAAATTGCGGGTAATCGTGATGTTAATACGTCTCATTAGTTAATAAGTGCAGTGAAAGCAGGTTCCTGTTGAAACTAGCGCTATATAAAACAAGTGACTTATGATCTCTGCAGATGGACTTCACTGCTGATAAGGAAAGGTTGTCTATCGTTTTTGTGGATAGCTCAGGGGCAACGCGCTCGCCTTCCAGAGACCAGAGCAACACTGGTTCGATCCCGGGTAGGCATTTAGAAACCTCTGGGTATTAAGCGCTTTATAAATAACCAGTTACAACAGATGAGAGAGCTCTAGGAGCAGGCTAAACCCTCCCAGAAACAATGAATTAAGAACTACTGCTTAAGCATGCTGAAGTTAGAACATAGAAAAAAAGAATATGGTATGGAACTGCCTGGCAAGAAGCAAGGATCTAGCCAATTGTTTCACCCTAAACAGCTTACTCAAGGATTGTATAGTGGGAGAGTTTCTTCGCTCACTATTACCATGCTCTTAACATGGAACGTTTTATTTTCAAATGCCATTAGTTATCTCGTTATTGTGTCAAATAAACTCTTCTAGTAATCATTGTTTTTAAAACCAATGACCTCATGAGGCTATTTCACTCTATCACGCTTGAGGCAATGCATGAGCAAGGCTATGAGCATCTGTCTTTGTAAGGACACACTCGTACACTTTATTAGGGTGTACGTCTACATCCTATGGGCACAGAAACGAGTGCATCTTTCATGGCACACAATGAAGGCTTGGATTCTGCCCCTTGCCGGGTATCACAAGTATATGCCCAGGTGCTTGCATCATTTCCCAGCTGTTTTACCCACCGCTACGCAAAAGCCAAAACTATTGGCTGTGCTACTGCCTTTCCTAAATGCAGCCCTAGATCTATGTGAAAACACAGTGGCAAGAATGCAAATATAGGAGCCTTGAAACCCCTCGTGCACATGTGTATTAATACATGCATCATTATAGTGTGCTTTCATTTATAAATGTATAATGTTTCTTTTCTATGTCAATACGGTTCCATGTCCCTTTGCCATTGCACATTATTCAGAGTAATTTTCTTTGAAGAAATTATTTCTAAAAAAACACATCAACATTATTTTTCTTTGGGCCCCCCAACCCTTCCCTTTCCCTATACTATCACATCCTCCCAGCCCCGTTTAACCCCTTAGCACAATCCTATATATATCGACTACTTCTTCAGAGAAAAAATGTGCGTCGGTAAAATAACGCAATGCAGGCAATATATGCAGGCGCACTCAATATTTCCTCTGGCCGATTCACTGGACCTATATTAGGTTCGATGTCATTTCATCGTGGGATGGTTTTTTCGTGTTTTTTTTACCGTTATTTTTTTAATGAAAAAACCCATCACATTTTTTTTAAATTATTTTTGGGGGGAACCCCCCATTTTCTTTAATTTGTATTTATTCCCAAACACCCACACCCCATATATATAATTTGCAAGCCCCCCCCCTAAAAAATGGATGAAAAGAAATTTGCGGTAAAAAACCCAGTGAAAAAACATCCTGCGATGAAAGAACGTTGTACCTATGAAAAGAGCCATACCCTTGTCTATAGTATAATAATAACAGTATACAGTTATTCTGTTTAAAAGGTTCCAGGTGTTTATAAGGAATGAAAAAATAACAAAAGTGTTGTTGATACTTTCATTATTTTATTTAGATGCACCAAACACCCTCCCAACATATTTTAGGACTGTAATTTTATATACTAACTTCAGTCCTAGAATATTTGGAGAAAGTGTTGGATAGTGCATTTAAATAAAATAATGAGGATATGGAAAACACTGACCTTATTTTTTCATTCGTTAAAGCCTCTATGCCGTATAAAATGGCGCTTCCATCACTTGGAATCCAGTGTTGGGGCAGTTGGTAACATATTTTCCTCATTACCATCATCATTACCCACAATCTGCACTCAATGGATTGTCCTGCAGGGTTGAGGAGGGTGAAAGGCTCAGTCAAACTGATTGGGGCGTTGATCCCTTGACACATCGCCCTGTTCACATGGTGGACACCTTTTGCTTGAGCTATCCTCCCAGGTGATGGGCTTAGGTCTGCAGGGTTTCCAGTCACCGTGTACGCTTAGATTTCATTTTCATTGTTGGAACATGGTTCCTCCACCTCTGTTCGGGATCTATTTTGTTCCAACCAATACAATTCTAGACATTTCAGGTCTCTGAAATGTTCAGTTATGATAGATCTGGGGATTTGCTTTATTATTTATATTACGTGTTCTGAAATTCTCCGTGTGTAGAGAACTCATCCCTCCCTATAAAGTGCAGGGGCACATGCTCACCTGTCTTACATCATAAGATAGCTCAACAAGTTGCATTATTTCCACTGACATTCATGTGCTACCTGCAATCACCAGTCTCAGTCCTAGCAAGACTAACTCACCACTTCATCCTTATTCCATAAATTGTGTGCTATAAAATCGTCAATAATCATGCCTTTTATTAGAGTGCTGAGAAGTGGGAGGAATCTAGCATGAATTGCTAAACAAAAACATAACATTATACCACGAGTGGAAAAGCCTGTGTACATGGCTAATGTGCACAGAGGAAGACATTTTCAGAGAGTAAATATATTATGTGGTGTATTTTAACATAATGTCAATAGAAAAGAAATGTGTAAAGGATCTTGCTCCATTTACATGGTGGAATAGTAACCTTAAACAACATCTCACAGAATCCATTGAAAGTTCCACATAGTACATACAACCAATTGTTCTACCTGCTCCTTATTGGCTTGGGTTACACTTATGGGTTTTTAACTCAAGTATATAATGTTGAGGGATGTCATAGTAATACAATTCACACGCAGCACGACACGATTCAAAGTAGGCATGAAGTCAAATAAAGTTAAAAAATATACATTAAGAATATTATTGATATTATAATACATGCCAAGAAATATTGCAATGAATAATTACATAATACATAAGTGCACTGAAAATAAAGGTGATTTACTTTTTGAGAAATATTGCTTACTCAAATTTATTTCTGCTTATGTGTTCTCTTTTAAATGTATATATTGTCTTAGTGTATGCAACTTTAAATATGTTGTTAAAGTGATATCCTTGTCTTGGGACTTTTCTGCAGCTAAATGTATGTTATGTTGTTGAAATATACCCTTTGTTCACCTGGAATATGAACTTGAAGTCTTATTGTTTTATGTGTAAGGCAACAGCTTCCTCTAGCAGTGATAACAGGTGACACGGGCAGGACAGTTTCATACAAACATACATATGGCCTTTTATTATATAGTATGATATGATGTATGTATGCTGTTGTATTTAGTCCTGTCATTGACTTCCAATGCTGCAACCCCCATCAAGGTTGGTGAAACTGAGGTATTTATTCCTGGCCTATTACCATATTTCCTAAAACAGTCTCATTTGCACAGAGAGGTTTATTATAATTCCATTCCATTATATCTCTTAAATTCTGGTGTTTCTTGAAAGTTACCTCTGAAGTATTCCTAAGGCGGCACCCACTGTCTTTCTCTAGGCTTAGTTGTCCTCACTTTTTCTCCTTCAGTTTAAACTGTAGAAATCGTAATTCCATCATCGTATACCATCCCGTTTTGCTTTTCAGTTACTAGTCTTCCTTGTTGAAGCCATGGATATTGCATTTTAAATATATAATCGAGATGGCCTCTTTCCTTAAAATATCAAACTACTTGTTCTCGGTAGAGGGGCTCCCAGACCTTTTGTATATATGTTTAGCGATTTGGGGTTTCACCCTAACTTACCCAGGGTAATCCAGACAGAGAACGTTGCTCACTGTACTTAGAGAGGCTCAGCTTCACCTGACCCATGAGGCCTGACTAGGCCAAAACATGTGTCTGCGGTTGCTGTTGGTACTCTTGTTCAGAAGAGAATTGCCTGGCATTTCGGTGCTGGACTGCCCACATGGGTGGGCCCAGTCTGATAGGCAATGGATATTCCTCCTCTGCAAAAGGTACAGTGAGCTAAAATGTGGTTTTAGACCCTCCCATGTGGGAACCTACCCACAGGAACAAGTATTCGGCTGTGTTCGCTCTCAGTAGAGGGACTCCCAGATCTTTTGAAAATATACTTGTAATCTGAGTCTGAGGTTGAGTGCACTAAAGCATCCACCACAGAGATCTGCCCCAGGGGTTCACCATGGCCCTTCCCCCCTTCTGAGGTTAATAAAACCAATACCATTGAGTCAAGGATTGCACCCACTATGTTAACTAGCTAAGAAATAATGACATCCCTGTTGCCTTTGGAGCAGATCTTCCCTAACCACAGAATATCTACAAAGTGCACAATCCACGTGACTAGGCTCTGGGGACGAGTGCTTTAGGCATGTAACATGTTATTAGCTGCAGTGAGCTTCTGAAAACTAATATATGTGCATGTATTATTAAATGGTGGGTTTTGGGGGTGCTCTCTCCAAGAACAGAAGGAGAATGTGCTTTGATGGCTCAAGAGCCTTTTATGTCTTTTCAGGGCAATAATAATCTTGCACTGTCAGCTGAAGGATTCTGACCCCTTTGTGGATGTGGGCGGTCAGGATGAATGATTTGGTTTTGTCGTTAACCTCTTTATGGGATGGTGTGGTTTTTAGGGCCTACTTGTAGGATGATAAGCATTTTCACAGCTGGTTTCAAGGGATATCCAGGAAAGACGTTGGGGGGCCTAGTTTCAAAAGGTTCAAAAGGTGCTCCAGGCTCATGCGTGGAAAGGTTTTGAAGATGGCAAACATTGTCTTAACTGTCACATGGTAGTGTCTTTACTTTCTTTCTTTTAAATGGGATCTGCTATATAGAACATTATGGACTTCAAGTCCCATAATGCTCTTAGTATTGGACAAGGAATAGGGTCTCAGAGTTACAGAATGGGTGTAAGCGGTCTAGTTGTTTCAGGACAAAACACCTGAACAGGACCTTTAAAAACCTGAAGGCCTTTCAGGTGTGGGGGAAGCAGCAGCAGGAAGAAACAGAAGCTGATGGCATTGTGGCAGCAGCCAAATGATGTTTGGTAGATGTGACAGAGGTGACCGTGCAGAGGACGAGCAGCTGGAAGCAATAATGAAGCGAGCCACACCATGTGGGAGAGATGCTCCCGACACGCCATGAACTGGTCCGGTACTACATGCACACCAGAGAGTGTGCAGAGCTGCGAGAGCTTCATAGTAGGATGCATGCAAGGCGATAGACTGAGAGGAGCCATCAGAAACAGAAGAAGTCCCGGAGAGAGAAGCGGCAACATCGGTGAGTCAGAAGGAGATACCAAGGCGTACCGGTGAGTTGGCCTGAAAAAGGTGACCGCGGAGGGCTCAGAAGGAGACTGCTAGGTGATAAGAATTATTTTGAATTATTTTGAATGTTGAATAATTGAATTAAGGGAAACTGGGCACAACTCTCCTAATGTGGGGTTCCAACAGGGGAACAGTGTAACCCACATTAAGCCGCAGTATCTACAGTCAAGAGGTTACACCATCTGAAAACAAAGGCTGCAGAAGCAAAGCCCTCCTTCTATGAGAGACCAAGGGGGAGAGAACTGTAACCTGCATTGTCAAAACCCAAAACACAAGCAAGATAACAATTATCCTTTTGTGGAATATGAATTGTGAAAAGATGTAAACACTTTTTGATCAAGAGAAGCAGTTGTTGGTTCAAATCTCCTAATGTATGTTTTTGTGTGGAGAGTTTGGAACAAGTACCAGAGAGTACACAATTGTAGTAGTAAAAGTTTTATCCTCACAGGCGATTAAAGCAAGAAACGGAACAATTGTAGTTAGTCCTGGCAGGCGAGTGCACCAGGAAGAAGACGTGATTCTAGATACTGTGATTGTGGTAAAAGATTGTGATGGAAAAAGAAATGTTGGCTCCAACACTTTGGTTTGATAAACTGCTGCATTTCAGAAGTGATTGTTGAAAGCATCCTGACTAGAGTGGTTCCTTTGAATAAGAAGTAAGAGGTGCTTACAAGTGATTGGCTTGTTGAGAAAAGAACACTTACTTTTGATTTATGAATTTATGTTTAGAGGAGAAGACTTTTGTTATCTCAAGCAGGAGGCAGTTGGAAGGACAATACTTTTGTTTTTCCAACCAGAAAGTTGTGAAAACATTAACAATTGCTTTGATTTGTGACCAAACCTTTGGAAGAAAGACAATCACTTTGTCAAGTGAAAGGAGATGTTGAATGAAAAAGACTTTTGTGATACATTGAATGGAACTTTGTTACAATATAGAAGTTTCCTGAAATTGAACTTTGTTCTGCGTTGATCCATGGGAAGGGAATCCAACCCTGGTCACAAGGATTACTGGTTATACATTTTCCGTTCAGCATTGTATGTTATTTTGTTGGATTTACGAAAGCCAACCAAACCTTGTATTATTTTGTTGTGCATATAAGTGTGAGGGTCAGACACTTTTTGGGCACAAGGTCATTTTTTCTTTAGCCTGAGTTTGTTAGGCAGGGATATCCTTTTTAGGTTAGGGAAAGATAGGCATTTGTTTCACACCTTTTTTTCTTTAATACAAATTGCAACTTGTGAACAAACTATACCTGTGTGTCCGTCTCACGTTTCTGACCCCTCACAGATAATAGTGAGTTTATTTGGTTATTCTTTACAAAATTGGCTCAGATAGCATTGTTTACATCATTGGCCATGTTTCATTAAGGGCTTTAAGCAACTTCTAAATATTTCACAGTTACGGTCTGTTTATGCACAATTACCTTAATATGATAGTATTATTGTAATACCTTAGAACAAGTAATCAAACAAAATGCATTACATTAATCAATGTATCTATTATTTGGTTAGATAATTCAAGATACCAAGTTGTATCATCTCCTAAAGAAGGGTTTAACGAAGACCCCGAAACGCATAGCGACAAGAACAGGGCTCATCCTGATCATTTTACTTGAGAAACAATCGGATTGCAAGGTGCATACCTAGGCAACCTAATGGTCGTTCTTTCAGGGAGCAGTATTCATTGAATTGGCAAATTCTGATACATTTTGTGATGAAGGGTTATCTCATTAATTGTGTATTATGGATTGACTGTTAATTGTATACAGAAAAAAGTACAGTAACACAACACTAACATAACATAACCTAAGACCATGTAATTGAGATACATCAATACAAGAAGGTCATGAAATATAAGTAAATGTTGCTGAGCACATATGTGTATACAACAGCGTCCAAAGACATATACAATGCACATGTAAACTGCCTATTTAAACATGCATTTGGAATGATTTTCGTAAGAGTGTGCTATAGTGCTCTTGTAGATATTTAAAAAGACTGGTACTAAGTGATACTCACGCTCCGTGTAGCGAATTACTCTGGAGGCCGAGTCCCCGAGACCGTAGGTGGTGATGGGCGTAAGGCTGACCTCATAGCTCTGGGGTACTCTCAAGTCAGGCAGCAGGTACTCCAGCAATCGACCTTTCTCTACTCCACGGGCCGGGATCGTCTTGCTGGCGCTGCTCCTCAGACTGATCTGCAACGAGAAAAGGCACATATTGGGACCTCAGCAAGACAGGTGTTCTGGAATGAACGTCTTAGTAAAGTTAAGCACGGGATTGATCAGGGTACAAAACAATTTGCCATTCCCCCCATTTGACCTTTGGCTTTTGAGCTAACTCCACAATGAGCATAAGACAGCCAGAGCTTCTAGACATAGCTTGTCCTTCAGTTTGTGTTTCGGTTTTCCTCATTATTTGTGATGAGTCTCGTCTCGCAAGTAATGCAAATAATAGTATGGGTGAAGACCCTCTTTTCTGTTATCAGGGGGCCCGACTCATGAGGGACTAGTCAATTGGATCAAGATACAAGTGAGTACAGGCTACCCCTCCCTTTAACACAATAAGGTACGGATAGGGGTCCACAGCAGGACAAGAGTGCAGATCACCACCTCGTTACTGATCAGGTAATAGTAAAAAGAAAACGGATAAAACAAAATGTGTTCACAATTCATGATACACCAATATTAAAAACAACACAAAAAAATGCGTCTAACATCATCGCTAGTGAGTTCAATTCGACGGAGTGACCCACACTCTTGTCCTCCTGTTGACCCCGATCCGTACCTTACTTTGTTAAAGGGTTAGCCTGCACTCACTTGTATCTTGTTCCAATTGAGTCACCCATGTGCCACAAGACTGTGGGCCTGATTCACAAAGCGTTTTTCAATAAGATTTCTCCATTGAAAAACACTTTTTAAATCAGCCTTGATGCATGTAGAGAAGAGAGACAAAGGGACCGTACAGGCCACACACATTTAGAAAAGGCCTATCAATAAAGTTTCAATGTCTAAAAGTTGACCTGAAACTGACATTTTGAGAGACTCCCATATTTGCCTACTTTGCTCTGTTTTGTAGAATGTTTTTGTTTGTCAACACTAACAAATACTCTAACTCGAACTGTTGATACTTATCTTAGTCCTTTGTTTTGGTCAACCTTAGGCTTGACCGACTTTTAGCAATTTCACTTTAAACTGACTCAAACATGGATGTCGACTTTTGAAGAGAGAAGAAGGCAGGGAGCACACCCATGTTGGAAGAAGGTATGCATACAAGTAGTGAGAGTGTAGTGAAGCTATAAAGAAATTAGAGGTGCATGCACGTCTCTATAAGCGGCCGAGTGCCTTGCGCCAGACACCTCGGAGAGCGTGAACGTGGCCTGCGCATAGACCAGAGTAGGGGGCAGAACACGCAAAATGGGAGAGAAGAAGGAAAAATGTGGGCGTTACAAAGGTTGGCCCGCAGGTAGCTGAGGTGCTGGCCTGGTTGGGGGTGTTCGCAAGCAGATTTTCTAGGGTGCATTGCTTCGTGCGCGAGGAGTGCACAAAGGTCTGTTCCCATGTTGAAATGGCTCTGCGTGTGGGCGTGTCGTGGGCGTTCCAGCCTCGACTTGCGCATTGGGTTACTTTGCATGGACAATTCCATGAATATGCATGTCACACAGATTTTCTAATGCACGGCAGGCCGGGAAGAGTCTTTCTCGGCGCAGGCTTTGCAGGATAATTGTGCCCATTTCCATGAATCGGGCCCTAAGTGGCCAAAGGTAGTAGACACTCCCGTCTCCTGCACACTAGCTAAGAATGGCAAGCAAACAAAAGTTTAAGATAATTAACTATGTTTCATTTACATGTGGGAAGATGCACTTAACAGTAAGTGTCAAAACCAGATTTTAATAAAATAGGTTAGCAAAATAAACCCAATTATGTGATCAACACGTTTCGGGAATTAATCCCTTCATCAGGAACATATTAAAAAAGATGCTTTATCTATCCATAATTCAATCTTGAATGTGATACATTTGAGACAAGTTTCAAAGTTAGACAAAAAATAGTAAGTTCTATGATTTTTCATGGGTACTGTGGGGGAGGGTTCTCTGCATGATCAATGTGTGATTTGATGCAGTGGAGGAAGACAAGGGTCCGGTTAACGCAGCCCCTTTCCCCTGGGCAGAATGTTCATGTGAGTCCATGTTATTTATTTACATTTTTAAAGCGCTCACACAGCCGGGGGCGTCGAGGCGTTGTTACAAAATGTGTTGTTTTTTTAGTTGCATATTTATAACGCGCTTAAATACTCAGAGGTTTCTAAGTGCAGACCTGGGGATCGAACCAGTGTTGCTTCCTGTGGTCTTGCTTCCAAGGCGAGCACGTTGCCACTGAGCTATCCTCCCGGGACATGCCATGTTCCTGGCTGTCCTCTGGTTCCAAGCCATGAGGGGCACCTTTACCCAGTCCTGGCTTTTGACCATTGGCAATGTGCATGCAGGGACCTTTCAGCATATATGCAATCTGGAAAAAGTGCAACTACAAATCCCAGCATGTAAAGCGTTGGCTAAAATGCCAGGCCTGGAAGACAATGGGCCTCATTACGAGTCCGGCGATAACCGAGGCGGTAAAACTGCCGGAGCAATACAACCCCGGTGTCCTGGGAATTCCGGAGGCGGAATGGTGTTAATCCCCATTCCCATTGAGTCCCATAGGGCTCAATGGGGATGGGGATCATGGAAACACCGGCACTATCTTGTGATGGTGCCGGTGTTTCCTCGTCTGCCTGCAGGCGGGCGGTTTTAAACCCGCCAGGTCAGACCTGGCGGGTTTGACGCCTCCACCTGCAGGAGTTGTGATAGCCCGGCATGGAAACAACGGTGGCGGCGGGTTTACCGCCACCGTTGTTTCCATACCGGGCAAGTTATAATGAGGCCCAATGATTCTCATGACGCGTGACAACACTGTGGTTTCCCTCAAATGTGGATATGAAAAGTTTAGTTTTCTGCACCTCAAACACCAACCAATCGTACGTAAATAACCATACATTTATGTTGCAAATGATAATTCAAGAGATTACATTTAATTATTTGTCGAACACTTAAGGCAACAGTCATCTCTACAATACAAGTATTGCAGAAAGCTATCTGATATGAGTGAGAACAAGCAACATCTGTATAATTACTACATGAAATAACACTGCCCCAGATTAAATAAAGTTATTACCAAGAAATGCAAATGTGTCCAGTCCCTGTGGGCATGCAATCAATGTATTGTATCGATTTTTCCCCTGTTTGATGGAGTTTATTCATCTTGACTCCTGTTTAATTCAAACGTGCTGTAGACCGCCCCTAAAGTAGGTAACACAATGAGCCATTGATTGTCGAGAACAATCGTCAATGCTTCCATTGCCCTGGGTGTGTGTGTGTAGTTCACATCCAAAGCAATAAGATGCCGCCGCCAGTTTGTTTTGTTTTATTAACATTTATATAGCGCACATCAGTCCGTGGACATCGTGGCACTTGTTACAGTACATGCTTAGTTACATAGTCATAGACAATATACATATACAAAGATTACAATAGTTATATTAAATTTCTGGTTTATAATACTATCTACATGGCATGGGTCGTAGTACTAATTGAGAAATGTGGATTTGAGATTGTTCCGGAAGGCAGAGATGGATGTTTCAGCTCTAATGATGGCTGGCAGAGAGTTCCAGAGTTGTGGTGCAATGTAGGAGAAGACTAGGCTTCCAGCAGTCGCTCTCTTGATGCGTGGGATGTGTAGCTGGTTGGTGTACTGAGCTCTGGTAGGGCGGGTGGAAGTGGTCCTTGATATTGCTTCAGAAAGGTATGTAGGAGCTGTGTTGTAGATGCATCTGTGTGTGATGGTAAGGATTTTAAGCGTAATTCGGTCTTTGACCTGGAGCCACCAGGCAGAGCGTGAGATATGTGGTCCCTTCTGGGGATGCTCATAGCAGCTCTGAGGGCATTGTTCTGTGTGATCTGCAGTCTGTGGATGTTTCTGGAGGAGGTGCCTGATAGGAGAGCGTTACAGTAGTCGAGTTTAGCGCCTATGGTTGCTCTAGCTATGGCCGCACAGTTTGGGGCGGATAGATAGGGTTTGATGGCATTCATGAGTTTGGTGCTGAATGCTGAAGCAGAGGATATGGCGCTGACTTGTTTGTTCATAGATAAGTTAGCGTCAATGTGAACATCTAGGGTCTTGATGGATGATGATACAGGTATGGTAGAGTTATCTATGTTGAAGTTGGCGTATTGGGGGCTTAGCTTCGTTATTGTGTTTTTTTGTCCAAGAATGAGGATTTCAGTCTTCTCTCCGTTGAGACACAGACCATTGATTGCCATTCATGCTTGGATTGGAGCATAGATATTGTTTAGGTTAGTGGCGTCTTGGTGGTAAAGTCAAGTTAGGGGTATGAGTACTTGAGTAGTTGCGTAGTTGGTATATGCCACACTGATGGAGTCAGGTAGGTCAAAAAGGTGTTTTGTGAAGAGGTTATAGAGGGTGGGGTCTCTACAAGATCCTTGGGGGACACCGCAATTAATAGTGGTAGGGTCTGCGTTTGCTGTGTCAGAGTAGACCTTCACGGCCCTTCCTTCGAGGAAGGAAGTTGTCAAACTGGAACTTATATTGTGCCTTCTATTGCTATGAATATATGTATATTGGCCTACGCCAAGCTGCTAACAAGCTGCTTGTGAAGAAATTTGTATTGCAAGGTCCTGACCCTAGAATCAATGTAAACCGCCATTTTAGGTTCTCCCTGAAAAGTCACCCTGTGAGTTAAAATGGTGGACGATGTCATTCAGAATAGAACACGACCGTCATGACCCCTGTGTACAGCTAATATGTAACTTGCCTGCAGGTCACTTGTTAGGGTCATGAACTGAGACCTTGTCCTTTGCTGACCTGTGTGGAACGGATTACCTGTGTCAACGAAACTGATCTATGAACATATATTAACTGCAATGTCGTTTGAATAACTGAATGGGAACGACTGTTTAACTACATTGTATAAACTATGTCCTAAGGCTTAGAGTAGATGGGAGCCGAGGCTCTCAACATAAGGTTCATCATTAGTATTCAGTGCTAGTGATTGCAATGCTTTGAGACACCGTACCTTGGGGGCTACATCCTGGAGCAGGTGGCACCTGTGCGCAGAGAGGCAGTGTTTCTGTCAGGGGGCAGGGACCGGCACGATCTGTGGGATTCTGCGTGAAACTGCAGTCAAATGGAGCGGCGGGGCTCGGGTGGCAGGGAGCGGAAGGAATCCATCGTTTTTAAAGTACCCATGGTTCGGGTTGTTTTTAAATGGCATGTATAACGCACTTAAACCAAATTATATCTGCAAATGCTCTCAAAAGTAGACACAGAGCGGACTGTCATCTCACAGGTTCACAGTTTCAATTCCTGACGATCCTGGTCCGATAGCACAGGAGTAGAGCGCTCGCTTTGAGATCCTGCAGAGTCTGCAGGTTCGAATCCCGGCAGTGCAGTTTCAAATCCCGGCAGGGCCAAACTCAGCCTTTCATCCTTCTGAGGTCGATAAATGAGCACTACAAACTGTGGGTAATAATAAGCAGCGCTCAGATGCATAAGGGTTCATAGCGCTATATAAATGCCCTGCCCCCCTGTTTCTCCGGGATAACTCCGTGGGGGTTGTGCATGCTGGAGACTCAGGTGCGCTCACCTGAAAGCAGAGAGTTGGCACAGAAACCATGGGGTGGCAATTATATGGTGGTTACCCCCTCCACCCCCCCATGATGCCCCCTGTACCACACACAGGGTCATCAGTTCCCTATTCGTCCCTGCAGAAGAGGCTCATGGATCTCTGACCCCGTGTACACGATAGACTCAGAAGACGACGCCCCTGAAATTAGATCTCTATGTTGCTAGGAAAACCAAAGAGGTTGAAAGTGCGCCCCCTACTGGACGCTAAGTGATCCCCATGATGAGATGGGAAGTGGAAGACTGGACTCCTCCTTTACAGTGACTGCGTGATTAGATCTGAAAGGCAATGGGAATGTATAGATCTAACAGGAACCAAGTAGTGTTAATCCCTCACATTAATTAAATGTTCCTCCTCAACATCCCATTAAGACAGTGGTCTTCAAACTGAAGGGGCTGGCCCCCCTGAAGGGTCCCGAAGGGTCTCCAGGAGGGGGCGCGAGGTTCAAAAGGGAGTACAGTGACTGATTTTAATAGACAATATAAATAGAAGTGACATCTATTTTTACTCAAGTGGGGGGGGGGGTGGGCTCGGCAACAACATTGGTTCCAGGGTTCACATCGACTGCGCGTCGTGTATGGGGCGGGCGGCCAATCAATAGGCGAGAGGAAGTCGAAGCACTTTAACGAAGCAGAAAGACCTTTCTTAGGCAACAATAGCCCCGCCGGAATCACTCCGCCACAAGCCAACAAGTAACAAATCACGCCGGCTAGAAAGCGTGCCGGGCACACAGAGCAGGTAATGAACGGCGCGTTCTCTCCTCCACCGGAGGGACCTTGGCAATTAAGAAGCACTTTATGACCACTCTCCCAATATGCTCTTGAATTATTACCCAATGGTAGTGTTTATTTCTTCTGACAAGCCATTTGCATAAGGGATTATGTTCGTTGACAGGTTTTTTTGTGTGTTTATTTACCATATGTAACCTTCGGGTTTATTCTCAGTAGGACGCCGGCGTGCAAGGCAGAGGCTGGGGAGAGTTGGGGTTTAAGCAAAACCACTTCCATTGAGAGCGTTAACTCGGGTTCCAGGCAATTAAGCCCGTCTGGTGTCCGGAATCTGGGCTCTAATGCTTAATTGTCTAATGAAAAGTAGCACATGGAATCCATTATAGACCACTTCTCCCCCAATCAGCGTGCTCCAAAAGCAGTCTGTAATGTCTCATATAGACCTCCCTCCAAACATTCTGACTTGGGCAGCTGCTTGGCAAGCAGAAAAGAAACACAATAGAGTTGAGCTATGTTAATTTCCCCAAAACATATACATTTTATTGTTTATAGTTTCGTGCTCATGAAATGACCACATTAACATTTCAAGTAACAGTCGTTGTTTGTGCTGTTTGTTATTTGTCCACTCTAAAAACCACAAAGTTACCCTTTGTATTTGCACAACTGTGCGTGCTAATAGCTTTGTAGACCTCAGCAGAGGTCATTATCGCTTGGGATAATGTTTCTTTTTCAACATATGTTTCTTGGCTTCTCCCTGGGCCATAACTTGGGGAGCGGGCAATTATCCCATGACAATGAACCCTCCCACAGTCTATAAGGTTTAATTAGGAAAACGTATTACTATGAACACCTGTACATTATTTTCTTACTAAATATGATCGATGATGTCATAATGCAACCACACGCAGTAATAGACGACATGGCATAAGGGTGCCAGGGCATATGATGTCAATACAACAGGAACACAAATGTAGCTATATGGCGGCAATACCTAGCGCCAGTGCCCATAGGCACTTCATGCCAATACCTGGATAGCGTCTGAGCCCCTAGCCACGTCATGCCAATACCTGTATATGGTCTGAGCCATTAAGCACTTCAAGCCAATACCTGGATATGGTTAGAGCCCCTAGGCATGTCATGCCAATACCTGGATATGGTCAGAGCCCCCAGGCATGTCATGCCAATACCTGGATAGGCTCAGAGCACCTAGGCAATTCATGCCAATACCTGGATAGGGTCAGAGCACCTAGGCACTTCATGCCAATACCTGCATAAGAGCACCTAGGTACTTCATGCCAATACCTGGATAGGGTCAGAGCACCTAGGCACTTCATGCCAATACCTGCATAGGGTCAGAGCCCCCAAGCACCTCATGCCAATACCTGGATAAGGTCAGAGAACCTAGGCACTTCATGCCAATACCTGGATAGGGTCAGAGCACCTAGGCACTTCATGCCAATACCTGCATAAGAGCACCTAGGTACTTCATGCCAATACCTGGATAGGGTCAGAGCCCCCAGGCACTTCATGCCAATTCCTGCATAAGAGCACCTAGGCACTTCATGCCAATACCTGGATAGGGTCAGAGCACCTAGGCACTTCATGCCAATACCTGCATAAGAGCACCTAGGTACTTCATGCCAATACCTGGATAGGGTCAGAGCCCCCAGGCACTTCATGCCAATGCCTGCATAAGAGCACCTCGGCACTTCATGCCAATACCTGGATAGGGTCAGAGCACCTAGGCAATTCATGCCAATTCCTGCATAAGAGCACCTCTGCACTTCATGCCAATACCTGCATAAGAGCACCTAGGTACTTCATGCCAATACCTGCATAAGAGCACCTAGGCACTGCATGCCAATACCTGGATAGGGTCAGAGCACCTAGGCACTTCATGCCAATACCTGCATAAGAGCACCTAGGCACTTCATGCCAATACCTGCATAGGGTCAAAGCCCCTAGGCACTTCATGCCAATACCTGGATAGGGTCAGAGCCCCCAGGCATGTCATGCCAATACCTGTATATGGTCAGAGCACCTAGGCACTTCATGCCAATACCTGCATAGGGTCAAAGCACCCAGGCATGTCATGCCAATACCTGGATAGGGTCAGATCCCCTAGGCACTTCATGCCAATACCTGGATAGGGTCAGAGCCCCTAGGCACTTCATGCCAATACCTGGTCAGGGTTAGAACCCCCAGGCATGTCATGCCAATACCTGCATAGGGTCAAAGCCCCCAGGTATGTCATGCCAATACCTGCATAGGGTCAAAGCCCCCAGGCATGTCATGCCAATACCTGTATATGGTCAGAGCACCTAGGCACTTCATGCCAATACCTGCAAAGGGTCAGAGTCTCTAGGCACTTCATGATATGATATGATATGATATGGCATTTATAACGCGCCTATACACAAGTGTTTCAAGGCGCGACGAGGCAAGTGGGGGGAACAATGGGAGGACAAACAACGATCCTACTAGGCCAGGTGTCATTCATATCGCGCAAGTGCAAGGGAAGGGGGGAAAAGGAAAAGTGCGAAGGGGGAAGGGAGAGGGGAAGTGCAGTACATGGGAAGTGGAATAAATATGACACATAAATAGCCAGCTAGTGGCAAGTGCAAGGAAGTGCAGACGTAAGTGCTAGAAGGGGGGGGACTGAAGGGATACAGAAAAAGGTCCCCAAGTGCAGGGGTTGCCAGGGAGGCAGTGCAGGTGGGTAATTGACCGGGTCTGGGCCAGAGATCAAAAGGGTGGCCAGGTAGCCAGTGCAATTTCGGTCAGGAATTCAGCAAGGGAGAGGAGGAGAGAAAGCAGAAGCAAAGAGGAAGGGTTTGAGGTGTTTCCGGAACCGGAGATGGTTCTCCTCAAGTTTCAGAGATGCAGGAAGGCTGTTCCAGGGAGAGGCCCCTGCAGAGGGCGGAGAGTAGAGGCAGGCAGATTTAGATAGAGGCTGTTATAGTAGTCCAGCTTGGAAAGGACCAGGGCTCTGGAGACAGTGAGCTTCTGGGGGAAGGAGAGGAAAGGAAGAATACCTCTAAGGAGGTGCAGCTGGTAGTGTGACTTCTTGGAGACGTCGGAGATGTGAGGGGAGAAGGAGAGTGCAGAGTCAAAGATGACCCCAAGGTTTTTAGCCTTGCAGGTGGGAGTGGGAGGAGGGCCAAGAGAGGCCGGCCAGAGAGCTGCAGGGAAGGAGGGAGTGGGTGAGCCGATGAGTAGAATCTCAGTCTTACTGGCATTAAGACAGAGGTTGTTGGCGGCACACCATTCCTAAATGGCAGACAGACAGTCAGAGATGAGGGAAGGAGAGGAGGAGGCTGAGGGTAGCCTGAAAATGATCTGGGTATCATCCGCATAGCACTGAAAGTTGGGACAGAGGGTGGCGATGCGGTGGGCAAGGAGTGCCAGGTATTGGTTGAACAGCCAGGGTGAGAGGTTAGATCCCTGGGGGACACCACAGGTAGAGAAAAAGATGTCGGGGAGGAAGGACCCCAGTTGGACCTGGGAGGGTCGGTCGGAGAGGAAAGAAGTCAGCCACGCCAGAGCCTGACCAGTGATACCCAGGTTATCACGGAGACGGTTGAGCAGGATGGCATGGTTGACCGTATCAAAGGCAGAAGAGAGATCAAGCAAGATAAGAACGCAAGGGGTTTTAGAGTCGAGGTTGGTGAGCAGGTCTTCACGGATGTTCAAGAGAGCAGTTTCCGTGCTTCTGGCAGCTCTGAAGCCAGACTGATGGTCATGAAGACAACCAACAGATTCAGCGTGGAGATTGAGCTGGGAGATGGCCAGTTTCTCCAGGAGCTTGCCCAGGAAGGGAGTGATGGTGATTGGGCGATAGTTAGCCGGTCAGGAGGGGTCGGCAGAGGGTTTCTTAAGAAGAGGGTGCACAAGGGAGTGCTTCAGGGGGGAAGGGAAGATTCCAGTGGCGAAGGAGTGATTGCAGAAATCTGCCAGGGCAGGCGCCAGGGAGTCGATGTGATCCTTGATAGTTTTGGAGGAACAGGGGTGAACCTGTTTCGACGAGACTTTCCTAGATCGGACTTGTCTAGAAACCTTGTCTGGAGAGAATACCTGCATAGGGTCAAAGCCCCCAGGCATGTCATGCCAATACCTGGATAGGGTCAGAGCACCTAGGCACTTCATGCCAATACCTGCATAAGAGCACCTAGGCACTTCATGCCAATACCTGGATAGGGTCAGAGCACCTAGGCACTTCATGCCAATACCTGCATAGGGTCAGAGCACCTAGGCACTTCATGCCAATACCTGCATAGGGTCAGAGCCCCCAAGCACTTCATGCCAATACCTGCATTGGGTCAGAGCCCCCAGGCACTTCATGCCAATACCTGCATAGGGTCAAAGCCCCCAGGTACTTCATGCCAATAGCTGGATAGGGTCAAAGCCCCTAGGCACTTCATGCCAATACCAGGATGTGATAACACATATCATGGACCTCTTTATGAGCATGGTCAGAATTGAAAAAAAAGATGGCATTAAGAAATGCATCCTGTTTTTACCTCCTGTCTGATTATTGGCATGGCAGATTAACCACATGCGGCAATTACAGGTCAAACACTTAATCTTATTCTCCAATTTTACCTGTGCCCAAGAGATGGAGGTAAGAAATGTGATTAGCCTCTTAAAATGTGTGCAACCTTTCTGCATCTGGGCTAGTTTGCATACCCACAATGCCTTGCTGTTGTGGCTCTGAATGGAGGTGAACTTTCATCGATGGCCACTAGGTTGCATTGTGGAGTGTGTGATATGGTTCAAATGGATTATACATTCACAATTCAGGTGAAAGGTTTTTTTCAAGCCTTTTTAAACCCACCATAACTTTGCTCATGTTTACTAATCTCGCTGTAGTGAAGGAAAGTGCAAGCGCTTCCTGTCAATACGGCACAGAACAATTTCTATAGGGGGCATTTAAAGAGGTTGATTCTCTGAGGCCCGCCTTCTCACCACCTTTGCCATGTGAAACCCAAAAGGGTCAGCGCTTTTTATTATGTCCATTAAAATACATTAAACAGTAGTAGTATGTATTGGCTCTGTACATAATGCAGGTCCATCCTTGGGGCAGGATTAAAACAATCGAAAAATAATGCATGCACTTTTCCAGAAGTACCACATACAGTATTTAGTGCCAACATGTCAGACTTCTTGTAAGTATTAGATGTGATTGCTGGTAGTTTATCCCACATACAGTGCAACACACAAAGCAAAGGTCCTTGATACCATTAGATCCATGTAGATGTGTTTTCATCAAGCAGAAGGTGCAAGGTGGAGTCAGCCCTGCTGGGGTTCACATCTGTAGGCTGAATGAACAGATTCTAGCACAGCGGGCACTCAACACGTTGAGGGCGGTAAACACTTATTCCATCACCTCTGGTACAGGCCATCCACTTACAGATAAATCAAGGAGTGGCAATGCCAACCGTTTGGGCTTCTGGGAAGACATAGGAAAGACACTTGCCAGGCCCTGCCGTAGTGGTATTAACTGACTATTGATGTTAGCCGGTGCAAAATGGTGCGAGCACATGGGCCTCTCATAGCAGTGCCTGACAAATGCCTAATTCCTATACACAAGCCAACAGCTTTGCCAATGCTTGTTTTAACAGGGTTAGATGATGTGGGGGTATACCAGGCGATTGTGGACGCTTTGGCTGAAAACCAGTAGATTTAAAGGCTGAACTCAGAATGAGGTTGACCGCCACTGACTATGGCGCTGCTAGGCTAACCCATGCCGAATATATAGTTACAGACAGACGTGGGTGTGCCACAGCCAATGCACGTGTCCAAGTTAAGAGAAATGTCATACAATTAAGGGAGTAACCGTTCATTTAATCAAAAAAGCGACAATAGTGCATTCTACTTGCCAACACGTGTTTCGACCAATGAGTTCTTTTTCAAGGCAATGACATCAGATAAACGTCCCGCGGGAGACTGTTCGTTTATTTGCTTGGGATTTTGTGAGACCCCCACAAATGTAATTGATTGGGTTACTCCGTCTATGTTCTCAAAGGAATACCAATTTGGCCAGCGATATTTGCCCATGCTTGTTTTAACAGGACTCAGTGAAATATAAATCGAGTGGTAGAAGGCATACCTGGTTAAGACATTTTTATTACAACAGTTTCACGCTTGCAACTCTGATTAAGTCATTAACTCTCAGGCGACTGCTTTGAAAAAAACCCAAGTAGGCACTTTGAGTGCAACGTTTGATGGTAAGGCTTGATTAAAGTGAGCTCAAAGAGTTCCTATGAATAGGTATTTTGGGTGGGAGGGGCAGAAACTGGTTGATAATGGCCATACGAATTAGCATGCCCATGGGCAGTCAATGGGTGGGCATATAACCAAACAAGACCTTCAAACTTTGTGTCCCTTGTCATACACCATGTCTCCGTGTCTGCGCTGTAAAACCGTGAAGCTGCAGGGTGTCTTAAATACAACAGAAGCCAAACACAGAGTCATGTGAGCTGACCTGGGGCACCGCATCCACACAGAGAGACCCCTCCTTTGCTGAAGAATGTTGTTTTTGCCACTGCATCTGCAGTGCAGGGCAAACTAATCAACATGCACAGCTGGCGAACGCTCAGGCAAAGGATTAGGCCCATAATCCTCTTGTAAAGCCTACCCAGCTGTGATGAGTACCAATGCACTGTTGGACTAAAACTTAAGGAAAACAAAATACTGGAGAAAAAGTAAAATTAAGCAACTTGTTTAGACGAAGAGGGGAGGTCTTTAATGTGTGTTACCAACCCTCCTCCTGTTGGCCTGCTTCAAAGAGGCTTTCCTTCTGCACAAAAGAGGACTTTTGCCAGTCTGGCACCGCTCCTTGCATCGATGCCCACCACGGCCGGGCATCCATTGGCCAACGCATGGGTAAAGACCATGGGGGTGAAGAGCCAGTGTACCACTGAACAGGGAAGGGAAGGGATGGCGCATCGGCAGGAAGTGACGCATTGCTCCATTGGTGCTGTTCTGGTACGGCATTCATCCCCCGAGCCGCAGACCCGCCCGTGCTGATAGCATCAAGTTCAACATGAGTTGCTCATGCAGTAGGGTGACACCACGTCTGGGTTTTCCCGGGACAGTCGGGGGAAATCACCCGACGTCTCAGGGTCCTGGGAGATTTTTTATTTTGTAAACCCCGTCCGGGGTTTCGCTTACGGCCTTTTTTTGTTTCCCGGGACCTGATTTCGAAATACCAAAATCGTGTCCCGGTGCAACTTTTCCAGTGCACATTTCACGCCCCCATTTCCTACCCTTCCACTCCCTGACACTCTCACAGGCCAGCGACATAGAAGTAGGACTAAAGTTGTATATTTACTCTAGTCCTACTTCCATTTCCATGGCCCGTCCCATTTTTTTTCTTTTTTATCTGGTCATGCAGGGACCACCTCGGCTAGCCCTAACGTGCTGTTAGGCCCCCTGCCTACGTCTTTTGAACTAAAAAAGACTTACTGAAAATGGTACTTTGCAGGTGGCATTGACTGATGGATTCCAATAAAATCCACCTGGTCCTCAACAGGTGCAAAACCAAGGTGGGTTCCAAGGGAGTAGACCAAAACACGGGACAATTCCCTGCAAAAAAAGAAAATGAAGCTTCCCCACAGTGTGATCACATCATCACATACATCCTTCCTGCCAGCAGGCATTAAGAGCTGGGATAATTGCCCTTCCCATGTTAAGGCTCTTGAGTATGCATTGTGGCATACATTGTGGGTTTGTAAATATCTGTTAATATTGACTCTTCCCATGGTCTAGGGGGTGTCATTATTATCTGATGAGTCGGTCTATGCTTCTTGACCCTGAAAAAAAGGAACCCACGGTGAAAAGTGTTGTATTGGGAGGATAGCTCAGTGGCAACGTACTTGCCTTGGAAACGAGACGACATGGAGTAACACAAGTTCGATCCCCGGGTCCGCGCTTAGAAACCTCTGGGTATTAAGCATGTTATAAATAACCTATCCTATCTAGACCTCAGTAGGGTTAGACGGCCACAGGCATCAGAGCTTGTGGTGTCCTGCAACACAAGCAGAAAACTCACTACTAGGATATGACCGCAAGGTACGACGTTCATTCATTGACAGGGCTTTTTGAAAAAACTCATTGAAAAATATGGGGTCGGGTAAAGGGATATAAGAGGTAGGGGGTGTTGGAAATAGGTAGTAAACAACCGGAAAGATGGGAATTGGGGCTAAACCCACACAAATAAAAATAATAAAAATAAAAAAAAACACTGATTCGTTTCGGCCAAAAAGCAGTGCCAAAAATCTTTGTGTAAAAAAAACCCTGCGTAAGGAATTACACAGAACCGACTGCAATGTCACGAGTCTGGGTCCTGTGATGGAAGTCCATGAGCACTCGGACAACGGACTGGTCATTAAATAGAGCGGGGTAGCCCCGTATCTCGACCATGCCTTTCACCCTCAAACCACTTTGCACACCCACCGTCCTCATCGTGAGTTGCTAGGTCTTGGAAAGACCCGAGGCTAAGCGGATGTCGGAACTGTTGGGACTGGGGGCTAGCTAGTCTTTTGGCTGTAGCTCCTGAGATTCTATCCGGGGCTACAGCCAAAAGATCAGGGGCTATAGCCCCCTTAGCCCCCCCTAGCAACGCCCCTGTCGTAGAGGTTTGGGAAGAGGACTCTGCCCAAGGGGTATCGTGCACTCCATCACCAAGGAAGATCCCCAAGGGATCATGGGAAGTTTGAGTTCAGACTCAGAGAACCAAGTTGGAGAGGGAGGTGGAAGGAGGTATGGCAGCGACAGGCTCAAGCGCGCTAGCAGAATCGTCCCAGAGGTCAAGATTCCAGTAACATAGTGCCCGGGCATACACCCTACATCAGAGACAACCCCAAAAGCAGATACTTCAGCAAGGCAGCCATTGCCTGCCAGTCCGGAAGCCTCCGGAACATACTCTAGTGCCCAAATAGGGCAATCGGACAGCACTATGATAATCATGTCAACAATGAGCTGGCATCAGACCAACCTTAACATTTTGTCATTACTAATTTGTTGATCAGTATTGACGTGTAGGAATTGAAATGTCTGTCTTTTGAAATTGATTAGTGAATGTGTAATGAATGCAGGTATTTCTGCCACGCCCTTCTTAGTTCTTTGTGTGCGTTTCTATGTTCATGATTGAATCTATCTTTGAAAAGTTGAGATGAATTGGAACGTTTTTGCTTTAGACAAATGAGTGAATACAATATGGATTGGATAAACATAACACGGGGGTGGGGCAAGGGTTGTTATCAACAGCAGGGGCGGTCCCCGAAACAAAGTTACCCCATCATTTCTATATTGCATCATTTGAACGTTTGCATATTTAAATAAAACTCAAGCAGAAAATCCACAACTTAGAGAGATGACATAACACACGTGAATGGTGCAGTTTAAAACCTTTGCTAAAAAAGAAGACAATGGGCGATGTCTTGGTTGATACATAAAACGGGGGCCTGAATAAAGAGGGACAGTTGTCTTCAGAGGACCGCCACATTAAGGGCCTGATTCGTGTTTTTTTTGCACCAAAAAGCACCCTGATTCACAGAGCGCTGCAAAGGGCATCCTTCCAGTGCAAAATGACTGTTCACTGGTGCAAAGTCACGTCGCATTGCAAAAATACACTTTGCACTGCTCTGTGAATGGGCGTGTTTGTTGGCAGTGCAAAAACCAGTGCAAAAAAAAATCCACGAATCAGGCCCTAAGTCTCCTCTTCAAGAAGTACCTTACATCGACCGTCCCGCTGCTCGGCGCTACTGCAATTCCACATTCAGACCCTCTGGAAAAGAATCTCTACATGGCTCCAGGCCATTTCTCTAACGTCCTTCAGCACCGGGCAGTGGTCTGCCAATGACCCTCTGCTTAGACTCATGCGGTCATCTGCTGTTCAAAGGCCGGCGACACCCTCTTAGCACCTGGTGTGACCCGCCAAAGGCAGCACCACTTTGAGGGGTTAGGCATCCTGCCTGGGCCAATGACCACCATCAATTGGGACGCAGCCAATCGGGGCGCTTGGATCGAGCCAGTTCATGTCTGTGTTCTGAGCAGGACATTGCCTGCGTTCTCTCTCCTCGCCAACTATTGACTCTGGTTTTGCCTCCACACCCTGGTGCCCTACACTGCAGCCTCCCCAGCAGTTACCACCCTCTTGCCCCACTTTCCTATGACACAATGCTCTCTGCTCACAACTGCCAAGCAATGCAAGTTTTATTATTGGTTGTGTTATGATATGATGGGTTATTTATAACACGCTTAAAACCCAGGGGTTTCTAAGCGCGGACCCGGGGATCGAACCTGCTCCATGTCGTCTTGCTTCCAAGGCGAGCACGTTGCCGCTGAGCTATCCTCCCGAGAGTGTTGCTTGTAGCATGAACCTAGCTCAAGGGCAGCGGAGCATTTCACAAAAGGACGATGCCAGCATTGGGCTTGGCATCTTATCCAATATCGCAATACTGCTGGGGAAGGGAGAGAGGGATCTTTATTCGTCCAGCTGGGCAAGATAGACTTCCCCCGGAAGCGCTTGTCTACCGTTCCGGTGGCAGCAGGTTTGTTGTAGGTTTTACGCACAGAAAAATGTGTTTGTGTGTTCTGCACAGCCCGTTACCACGGACATCGCACCAGTGCTGATATATATATATATATTTATATAATACATAATTGGTTAGTTATAACGCACTTAATACCCAGAGGCTTCTAAGCGCTGACCCGGGGATCGAACCTGTGTTGCTCTACGTCATCTTGTTTCCATGGTGAGCACGTTGCCCCTGAGCTATCCTCCCGAGACGATGGCATTAATGGTTTGATTGAAGCCCGTATTAGGTGGTCACGGACTGCTACCTGCGTGATATCTCGTTTCCATCATCATGACTAGCTCAGACTCATCATCGCCACTTCACCTGTTACCTCTACACTACAGGATGTGTTGGAGGTGCAGCTGTGGAGGGAGTACCAGGAGTACTGACAACAACACACCACTCGCGCTTGTCAAGGTCTCAGGGATCCATTCATCAACCGAGGTGTCACGTCACACACACTGCCTTTCACACAGAGAAACGTCTGCTACTATCATGTCTCTCACACAACGCTCTGCGGAGCAGCTTCCACGAGCATGTAGAATAGCGCCTTGCACTCCAGGCCAATCGCGAGGATGATCAGGGCGCGCAAATCTACACAGACCTGACAGTTGAACATGATACCTGAGGGCTTGCACGCGTGCGGACCCCTGCCTAGGTCTCCGGACCATGCAAGTCTACGCGCCAACAGGACAGCCCCGCAGGCGTTTTACAAAAGACACAAATGGCTGCAAACCCACCTCAAGACACAGGGGGACATGCAGACTCTCAGTGCTGGCTTTAGCGGCGGCAGTGCCCCGGGCAGTGAAAGAAACAATTAATGCTTCATACCCCACCCCCACCCTCTGATCATTGCCAGGACAGTGGTGGGGGTGCCATACTTTTTTCTACCTCCTCTCTCCCACGCCGGAGCAGGGAGTTATTCACTGGAATAGGGTTCAGGTGCAAAAGCATCAGCACCTTATTCTAGAGAACTGTGCCACTCTGGCCTCGGAGCGGGGAGGTAATCACCTCAATAGGGTGCTGATTCTAAAGCATCAGCACCCTATTCTAATGAAAACCACACTGCTGCGGCACCGGAACAGGGAGGCAATCACCTCAATAGGGAGCCAATCCGAAAGCACCAGCACCCTATTGTTATTAAATGTGTCTGGCTACCGCGTTGGAAAGCCCGGTGCAAGCACAAGAATGGGGTGCAGTTAATTTCGATAGGGCATTGACAAGCCTTTTCCCACCACACCAGCTTAGGTAAGACCTTGAAAGAGTCCTTCGAGCTGGCGTGGTGGGGACTAAAAGCACACTGGGCAGTCGCCCGGGCGGGCCTTCCCTAACGCCGGCCTGGAACACTAACTGACGATGCATAAAGCAACCACACCACGGTAACAGCATAACGCTTTGCATAACAGAAGCTAACAGCATGAAAGCAATGTAGGAAGCCGTACCTCATGGTATAGGCCAACTCTGAGGCTTACCAGGGCGTGCAATTCTGCACACACCTGGCAGTTCAAAGTGACCCCAGAAGGCGTGTTTGAGAGGCAGGGCCATGTCCTGTTGCCCCCACAATGCAAGGCCACCTGCCAAGAGAGCAGGAGGACCATGAAGGTTCTACAAAAGGTGCACGAATATCGAAACAGCCCCCTCTTCCCCTAGACAAGACCTTCTACAGGAAATTACAGAGGACATGAGCAAGACATGTACAGGGGAAACCATGAGTTCCTGTTGGCCATGCTGATGTAACATACACACGTGCAAACAGCATCATAGCATGTTAGCAGAAACTCATGTATGTTAACCTATCTTATGGCTCCTGCCCTAAAGCAAATAAAAGAGTTAACCCTCTAACATAGAAAGACATGGGGCCTCATTACACGGTAGGCAGTGAGCAATGGCGCAATTAGCGCCATGGCTCATGCCGGTAAAATACCGGCACCGCCTTGGTGGAAAGGGGATTTACCGCCCCATTCCAAGGTTGGAGGAGCGGTAAATCCCCCTTCCACCATTGCCATTCCCCATTCCCATTTCTGCCCCATAGGGCTCTATGGGAATGGGGAAGGCGCTAATTACGGCACCGCAATTTTGCGGTGCCCTAATTAGCTCCGAGGTCCCTTTGCGGGTTGGATTTTAACGCCTGCAAAAAGCAGGCGTTAAATCCCCCAACCCGCAAAGGGACCTCGTAGTAAGGCGGTAAGGATTTACCTGTACCGGTATTTTACCGGTACCGGAAATCCTTACCGCCATCCGTGTAATGAGGCCCATGGTCTGTGGTGCATTTATCACCATCCAACTGAAGCATAAATCACCCCCGTTATGCATTAAATGGTGTGGGCTGGGATGCCCCCTAACTTATGGGCTAGCATCCCCTTCCAGAGGTGTACAGCTGTTTTTGCTGGAGGGTTGAATGTACAACACAAGTCCCATTCAGTGGCCGGGCTCTCCATGGGAATGAGCCGGTGGTGGGGTCTTCGTTGCGGGAATGTGAGCTTAAAACACATGGCTTTTAAGGTGCAACTTCTATTTATTACTTCTTTACTGTAATACGCGATACATAGCCTGTTAATACAATCACCACCCTGATGTATATGTATTATGTGAATTAAATGGTTCTATGTGATATTGCTGAGTTTTGTTTGTGAAATTTGATTTTGTCAAATAATTTTTGTATTTTATTCTATTTGGCTAATAATATATGCGAGGAGAACCCCACTCCCACCTCCCCCAACATATTTATTACCTTTACCCACCCCCCACATATATTTACTGCCAAGTTCGTCTAAAATAAATGGTCGAATTTCGAATTTGATGAATTGTTCTGTGACGCAACCACCGTATCCCACTGAAATCACGTTTTTCAATACTGCAACGAAACCTATCCCACTGGAATCATGTTTTTCAATACTGCGAATAAAACCTCTGTATCCCACTAAAATCATGTTTTTCAATACTGCAACAAAACCTCTGTATCCCAGTGAAACCATGTTATTCAATACTGCAACAAAACCTCCGTATCCCACTGAAATCATGTTATTCAATGTTGCTACAATACCTCCGTATCCCACTGAAATCATGTTATTCAATGCTGCGATGAAACCTTTGTATCCCACTGAAATCATGTTATTCAATGCTGTGACGAAACCTCTGTATCACACTGAAATCATGTTATTCAATGCTGCGACAAAACCTCTGTATCCCACTGAAATCATGTTATTCAATGCTGCGACCAAACCTCTGTATCCCACTGAAATCAGGATATTCAATGCTGAGACAAAACCTCTGTATCCCACTGAAATCATGTTGATCAATACTGCGACCAAACCTCTGTATCCCACTGAAATCATGTTATTCAATGCTGCGACGAAACCTCTGTATCCCACTGAAATCATGTTATTCAATGCTGCGACCAAACCTCTGTATCCCACTGAAATCATGTTATTCAATGCTGCGACGAAACCTCTGTATCCCACTGAAATCATGTCATTCAATACTGCGACAAAACCTCCGTATCCCACTGAAATCATGTTGATCAATACTGCGACCAAACCTCTGTTTCCCACTGAAATCATGTTATTCAATGCTGCGACGAAACCTCTGTATCCCACTGAAATCATGATATTCAATGCTGAGACAAAACCTCTGTATCCCACTGAAATCATGTTGATCAATACTGCGACCAAACCTCTGTATCCCACTGAAATCATGTTATTCAATGTTGCGACGGAACCTCTGTATCCCACTGAAATCATGTTATTCAATGCTGCGAGGAAACCTCCGTATCCCACTGAAACGATGTTTTCAATAGACATAAACCAGCACGTATCATGACGTAGAGGTAGGAACTGGGCCACAGAGGCTTGAAACACCTGACATGATAGACTTAGTGACTGACTTCAGATCAGGCAACACGTCATCACGTGGAGGGCCATGAATAATGTCCTGAAGGGTCGCATTCGGCCCTCGGGCTTATGTGGGGAGCCATGCCCCTACACACTTGAAAACTGATCAGTAGGGAGAGGGGTGAGATGTCTTAAGAACATTGCAGGTTTAAGAGACCTACTAACGCCGAACACACTTATGATGGCAGTCAAGCACCGAGCTGGGGCGATGGGATTAATGGCAAACAGCGGCCTAATAGCAGACAAGGGCACCTGCCATCAGCATCCGATGAATGAAGACACCGCACAGCCCCCTGACACATCACTCAAAACAGGACAGCTACCAAGTGCTCTGAAACCGGGTCCCCCCAAAAAAAATAATACCTCCCGGAAGCACACGAGCTATTCTTTCGATGCAAACAAGCAGTTGTTACACAATACCTGGCTGTAGCGTACATTTATATAAAGTACAGTTTAGCGCTTTATAGTCGTTTCAAAGCACTGAGGGCGAGGAGAAGGTGGCAGAGAGAGGGAGGACAGTGCTCAAGTCGAGGGTACACGCGGGGGGGACTTTATTCAGAGGATGGACTCAGTCCCCCCAGCTAAAACGAGAAACATTGAATGTCCTCTTTGAATTTAGGAAGGCAAGCCGACCTCAGGGATCAACTGCAGTCGTTAGCTTTGCAGGCCGGACACTTCACCACTGCACTATATAACCCAATGAAAATTACCAAAACAACTAAAGGTGAAATGTCCCATTTCGGTACTGCAAGTCCCAGGGAAAACATTTGTATTGGTTCTTGGAGTTTCAAACATGTACACCTTTTAACGTTTTCAAAAACACTGTTAGAAGAAAATAGCCTCTCTTGTTTTTGTGTGTGTGTTGAATTTATGAAAGGCAAATGCCATTCGTCCCTTGCAATTTGGGTGGTTATGCAAAGCCAATTTAATGAAATGTGCCTATTTCACCTCGATATGCTAATTTCTGGCGCTGTCACATCCCACTGGGTTTGTTGATGAGTCTCCCCACTTTAATGTTTAGGACTTGACCCTTGGGGGGGAGGGAGTGGAGGCATGGAGGCAGCTCAATGTCAGTGTCAAAGGCGCTGGAAAGCGAACCGGCAGGATTTGCAAAGTGTTTGCCAATGGGATTGCGCCATTGTAAAACGCTTTTGTAATCCAGGCCCAACTTTCTTGATGACTTGGAAATCTAAATAGCGTTACTTTGAATGTTGGTTAATACAGCAAATAAATGCTTGCCACCTGCCACTGCTGAGAGTGGTGATGGCCTACAAGCGACCCCCCCCAGGTTCTCATAAGCTTGTAGAACTGGGACAAAGTCTCACCAGGGCGGTCACAGGGTTCAGTGTGAGGCTACTCACGTTTGCTTACACTAGCCCCGCGCGCCACCCAAAAGGAGATTTGAGAACTCTCCGTTGAGTTTATGGATGAGGAAGACGAATTTGGTTTGTTATTATAACTGAAAAAAAAGACAACAAAGCTGTCTTCCAGCCAATCAGCAAGAGACAGGTTCACGGTTACGTCAGAAACGTCAATCAGTGCACACTGTCAAATGCCATTACACACCAATAACCAGTTCCTAGCTGGACAGGAATCCTCTCTGTCCCACCATGAGTGCTGGAAATGGACAACATTTACTGGGGGAACTCCCCCCTCCTCCGTTCGCGGGGTTCCATGGGGGTGGGGGGGTGGATTGTCAGTGATGTGGGAGGGACTTGGGCTGGTTTGTCAGTGGTGTGGGTGGGACTGGGTGGAGCTAAGTCTTGAATGATGTGTGTGCCCGGAATAGAGGATGCTGCCTGATTTGCATAAAAGACAAGTCCCTTTGGGAACATAAGAATGACCACCAATTTATTAAGCAGGTCCGTGCTAGTAATTCAAGCGTGCATTCCTTCTGAGCATGAAATGCATGCACACTTTTTATGGTGCTCATTTCCTCTCTCAGAATGGTCATCCTAACAGTAAAATGTGTGCAAAGCATGAGACATATATACAGCGTTCGACTGTTTTGCCGTTTGAGCAAAGGGTGTCTTTTTGATGCAGTCTGTGAGGTTTTTAAGAATTGCGACTCAGCTGCATGCATAGAAACACTTTGAGCCCGATTCATGGAATTGTTTGCATGGTTGAAAGTGATTGTACAAAGTGTATTTGTGCAGAGCAAATTTATTTTGTACCGCAAAAATGACTATGCACTGACTTTGCACTGCAAAAATAAACTTTGCACAGTACCATGAATCAGGGTTTGTGTCAGCAGTGCCGTCACTTTTCAGCAGTACCAAGTCACTTCGGGCAGTGTGTGTCTTTGTGTACCACCTCCCACCCCGCCCCAAGTGGAGGAAGCTCTTGGGCCCTGACTGTGACCCCTGTGTATGAGACACACGGAGACTCGTGGCAGTTTTCTGAATGCTGTGTCTCAGACACAGAGTTCAGAAGACTCGTGCCAGTCAGGGGGAGTGGGGGGGAGCGAGCTTCCTCAACTTGGGGGAGTGGAGGGTTGGGCCTAGTTTCTACATAGAACGGCGTTCAGGCAAGACAGTTTTCAGTTTTTGCAGAATATGTCCAAAAACCCACACAACACCAAAGGGAGCCAGTAAAGATCATTTGTGACTGGTTGGCTGGAATTTACACCCACGTTAAATGAAGGCCATGAGAATGTCAATCTGAGTTGGCAAGCCTATCACCGGTGTTCTCTGTATATGCAGTGCCGTGCACCCTTGCTAACCCTACAAAAAAGACCTTCCCTAGAAAGGCAGACCATCCTTTGAGCAATAAGTGTCCATTCCTAGGGTGGCCCCCTTCCCTTTGTGCAACCAGACTATGCCAATCCGGTAACAACGGTGCCACTAAGCTACCGGCACCCATGTTACTGGACCGGCAAACTACGAGTTCTGCGAGCCGGTGCCTTTCCGCCTGTCGGGTGGAACGGCACCCGCTCCCAGACCTTGACGGATGCACCTGCACTTTTGCACACAGCGCCGGTGCATCCGTCCTCCCCATTCCCATTGAGTCCAATAGGACTCACATGGGAATGGACAGTAATTTTTCCCAGCGTCCGGCCATGGGGAGAATTACTGGGACCATCACGGCTGTAATGCCCCGGTAAGTCCAATTGCCGGACGCCGGAATAAAAATGACTCCGGAGGCAGCCATGCCATTTTTAACGGACACACAAGAGAGATTATACAAGAACATTACATGTAGTATCTCAGGTCATGTAACCCAGAGTCCCCATCTCCCACCCCGTACGTTCCCCTGCAAGCATAGTTCTCGGCCTTAGTCAGACTGACTTGGCGGCACTGGTGGGTCCTCCATAGCGTGACGGGCCCTTGCGATCAGGTGCGGTTTGTGGGTCAGGGCCGAATAATTCCGGTCACAGTCTAACACTGGCACCCAGATATCCTGAAATCGATGAAGCAGTCCCGCCCTGGCTGCCATGACTTTCTCGGCTATTAAAATATCCCAAAGTTTGACCCAGCAAAGGGCCATCAAGGGTCCGTCCGCGGACTTCCAGGTGCGGGCCACCGTGATCTTAGCTGCTAATAGGAACTGGGATATCAGGGCCGCTCTTCTCCCCGACCGCGGGTATGAGCCTGACAGTGGAATCCCTAAAAGGACCTGTTCGGGCGTGAGAGGAATGTTCGTCTGGGTGACGTCTTTTATGGTAGCTAAACAGAGACCCCAAAACTCTTGCACCCGGGGGCAGGTCCACCACATGTGAAAGTAGGATCCTTGGAGGCCGCAAAGTCGCCAACAGTGAGGGTTTAGTGCTGGTTGGAAGTGATGAAGGCGTAGAGGGGGGTAATACCAGCGCAGGAGTAGTTTATGGGCACACTCCCTGTTGGTTATACAGCAGGAAGACGTCCACGTTCTTGTCCAAATGTCCACCCATGTATGGTCCTCAATGGCTTGTCCGAGGTCCGTTTCCCATTGGGACATTTAGGAAGGCCTGGACTGGAGGGGGTCCTCCTGTAGCATCCTATACAGGGTCGATATTTTCCCCCGGACCGGTAGGTCGCTCACCGTCAGTTCCAGTGAGGTAAGGGGTCTTGTGGCCGCCGCACGGGTCTGTGGGTGAGAGCACCAATGTCTGAGCTGAGCGTAGGAGTACCTATCCGTTTCCGCTAACTGAAAAGTAATCTTGCAGCGTTCAAAGGTTAGGGGGGAGTCCCTTTCAAAAAGTTGCCCTAAAGTGGCGAGGCCCCCTGCGACCCAGTTTCTAATGTTTTGGGGACAGGCCCCGGGGGAGAAAGCTGGGTGGAGGAAGATTGGGGAGAGCGCACTCAAGTCTCCTGGGACGCCCCGGTGTCTGCGAGCCCACTCCCAGGCCCTAATTGTTTGTTTTGTAGCTGTGAGAGTGCCCGGCCAGCTGCGGCGTAAAGCTGTGGGTAAGAACGGGAGGAAGCAAAGGGGAAGAGAAAGGCAGGATTGTTCGATCTCCACCCATTTCGTTCGACCCGTAGCAAGCCCCCATGCCTGAAGGTGGGCCAGCTGTGCCGCCATGTGGTATTTGCAGAGGTCGGGGACCCCCAGGCCTCCCAATCTCGTGCTGGCCATCATTGTTCTCCACGGGATGCGCGGTTTCTTCCCCTTCCAGATAAAGTCCACCATCTTCCTTTGGAGCCGCTGCAAAGGGGGAAGCAGAATGGTGATCGGGAGGGCGGCACAGGCATAGAGGAAGCGAGGAAGTAAGTTCATTTTGCACGCCATGATCCGGCCTAGGAGGGAGATCTCTTGGGGTTGCCACCGGGTCAGATCCTTTTCTAGTTCCTCGAAGAGTGGCGGGAAGTTAGCTCGGTAAACTTCCGGTGGGCGTGCGGGGATCTGAACCCCCAAGTAGGGGATCGATTTGGTGCTCCATTGAAACAGACCTCTCTTCACCAGGGCCTCCCGTTCAGCTGGCGCCATGCCCACTCCCAGCGCCGCCGACTTTTGATAGTTAATCGCGAATCCCGAGACCATTCCAAAGTTGTGGATTTCAGTTAAGGCCTCACTCATTGATCCATCAATGTTTGTGATGGTAAGCAAAACATCATCCGCGTAGAGGGCCACTTTATGTTGCGCAGAGCCGGTGCTCAGGCCACTGATTCGGGGGTTCTTCCGGACCCGTTGAGCCAGCGGTTCCATGGCCAAAGCGAAGAGCAGAGGGGATAGAGGACATCCCTGCCTCATTCCGCACGTGAGGGAGATTGGGTCCGACAAGCGGCCGTTGACTCTCAGCCTCGTCTTGGGGGACTGGTAGTTCACCAGGATCATCTTCTGAAAGGTCGGACCAAGCCAAAGGCCCCCAGAGTGAGACGCAGATATGACCAGTCCACCTTGTCGAACGCTTTAGTTGCGTCCAATGCCAATAAGGCTAGCTGTTGGGAATCCCGAGTGGCGATTTCAATGAGATCCAGGGCCCTGCGGATGTTGTCTTTCGTCGACCTGTGGTTTATAAAGCCTGTTTGATCCGGGTCTATAATATTAGGGAAGATAGGTGCCAGACGGTTGGCCAAGACTTTAGAGTATATGTTGGCGTCCAAATTCAGCAACGCAACGGGTCTATATATCTAAAATAATATCGCGAGGGTCTTTCCCGAGCTTGGGATAAGGACTGTAATAGATTCTTGCATCATTGGGGTGACCGTGCCAGTGGCCACAAATGAGTTGAAGAGGCGGGCCAAGGGGACCGCTAGTTGGGGCTGGAAGATTTTGTAGAAGCGAGTGGAAAATCCATTCGCGCCCGGGGCTCTAGGTTTTAAGATCTTAATGGCCGCCTCCACCTCCTCGATTGTAATCGGGGCTTCCAGGTCTTCCCTGGCTGCCGGGGTCAGGTGTGGTAAGGTCGCCTCTTGGATGTATGAGTGCTGCTTAATTGGAACTCTCGGGGCCGCGGTCATTATTTCCAGGTGGTGGGCTGTTGCCAAGCGTATTTTCTCATGGTCAGCATAGTGGATCACCCCTGCGGATAACGGAGGCCTAAGATAGTATTCCTGCTCTTTGCCTTTGCCAGTTTGTTAACCAGGAGCTTGTTGGCCTTATTGTTGTGAGCGTAGCACCATTGCTTAGACTTGGTTAGCAGATTCGCCGTAGCCTCAGCCTAGTGGGCTTCCAGCCGTTTCCTGGCCATTTGCAGGATCCTGTAAGATTTAGGGGCCCAGCCCTTCCTTTTATGTGTAGCCTCAGCCTCTCGGACTGCAGCTTCCAAAGCGGACCGTGACTCCCTCTTTCTTTTGTGGTATGCGGCTCCCTGGGCAATCAGCTCGCCTCTGAGGACCGCCTTCATGGCGTCCCAGGTGTTAGCCGGGGAAATGTCCTCGTCCCGGTTTTCAACTAAAAAGTTCTTAATGGAGTTGGTGATTGAGTCCCTCACTGCCATGTCTCCCAGGATAAGGTCATAGAGGCACCACCGGCGGCGCAGAGGGGGTCTGGGTCATGAGACCGCAGGGTCAGAGTAACTGGGGCATGGTCCGAAAGGATCCGGGGGCCAACTATCACATCATCAGTGAAGGACAGGATCTGTGGGGAGGTCAGGATCAGGTCAATTCTGGAGAAGGTACGATGCACATATGAATAGAAGGTAAAGTCCCGTTCGTCTGGGGACAGAACCCTCCAAGAGTCCACAATGTTTAGTGTGCGAAACAGGTGGAGCAAGCCGGCGGCCAACTTCAAATCTCTAGAAGACGGGGGTGAGATCTGTCCTTGAGAGGGTCCGGAGCCCCGTTAAAGTCTCCTCCCATGACGACATGCCCCTCGATGAATGGGAGGAGAGAGACCTCCAGGTCCTGGTAGAAGCTCTCCTGATACTCATTCGGGGCGTACACCAAGCGACCCTCCTGGCACCGTAGTGAGTCAAGGATCTGAGGCTTCAGGTCTTTTGCGAATAAAATAGCGGTGCCCCCCTTCTTAGTGCCGTTAGAGGCGAGGAATTCTAGTGGGAAGAGTCTGCTTCGCAGGCGTGGAAAATCCGCCGGGATCAGGTGCGTCTCTTGCAAAAAAGCGATCGACGACCCGTTTTATTGTAGCCTCTGTAGGATCGATTTCCTCTTCGGGGGGGAGTTCAGGCCCCTAACGTTCAAGGAGGTGAACTTGAGTTTCAGGTGAGGGGGTTGGTCCGGGCGATCCTCTTGCTGAGGGGAAGGGGGTCGTAGGGGGGTTAGGTCAGCCATGGATGTGAGAGCATGATTGAGTTGGAGTCTCCTATGGTCGAGGGTTTTTTAAACTGGTCTAACTGGTCTCCAACGGGAGAAAGCACATTCAAAAGCGACCTCCAATGGGAGGACCAAAGTGCAGCCAGGGGGCTCGATGTAGAACTATAGACCTGGCCCCTAGGCAACAGGGCTGTCATTCGACAGCACCAACATGTTTGAAAGGCTCTCCAAGGGTAAAGTGATGTCATCCGCCTTGGAGGGGGTTATGGACCGCGTCGTACCCGCGGCAAGATGTGAGGCTTAAGGTCATTCCAGAGTCATGGCTCCAGTGCAGGCGTTAAGGCGTGTCATTTAGGTTTGCGATTTCTCTGCACTCTGGTCCGTTTTGGCTTTGGGGAGATTGAGTCTGAGGCCGGGCTTGATCGGCCCGGAGCGGAGAGGTCTAAGGTCTCTGGGGAGTCTGGGCGGAGGATTGACGTTGCATCGTCAAGGTGGCTGATGTGGCGCTGAGTGCCCTTGTACGAAAACTGTAGGGCCGTAGGAAAGAGCCATCGATAACGGATCTGCTGATCCCGAAGAAAGAGTGACAAAGGCCGGAGCATTCGCGCTTTTGAAGAGTCAGCGGGGAGAGGTCCTGGAAGATCTGTATCGGGATTCCCTGAAATGAGAGCTCGTCCTTAGAGCGGGCAATCGCTGCTATGGCCTCCTTGGTGGTGTAGAAGTGGACCCTAGTGATCACGTCCGGGGGGGGTCCGTATCGACCCCTCGGCGAGGGCGCAGTCTGTGGGTCCGATCCAGCAGCAGTTGAGTCTCGTCCAGGTCTTATACAAAACAAATGTCAGAGGATGTGTGTGTGTGTGTGTGTGTGTGTGTGTGTGTGTGTGTGTGTGTGTGTGTGTGTGTGTGTGTGTGTGTGTGTGTGTGTGTGTGTGTGTGTGTGTGTGTGTGTGTGTGTGTGTGTGTGTGTGTGTGTGTGTGTGTGTGTGTGTGTGTGTGTGTGTGTGTGTGTGTGTGTGTGTGTGTGTGTGTGTGTGTGTGTGTGTGTGTGTGTGTGTGTGTGTGTGTGTGTGTGTGTGTGTGTGTGTGTGTGTGTGTGTGTGTGTGTGTGTGTGTGTGTGTGTGTGTGTGTGTGTGTGTGTGTGTGTGTTTGTGTTACTATCCTTGTGGGGACTTGGGTGTGTAAACATGCACACGCTGTGGGGACTTGATTTCACTGTGGGGACCTAAACCCAAGTCCCCACATGGTAATGCCTTCCAAATGACTTAAAACAACTTAAAAGACATCTGTGCCAATTTTTAGAACTTTTTAAAAAATGGCTTTGTGGGGACCTGTGTTTATTTTGGTGTGTTGATTTTTTACTCAGCTCTGCCCCCGCAGGGTGGGTGTGGTATTGCAGTCATCAACACACAGACAGGAATTTAAACACACTTGATAAATCAGATGCCCTACATGCTTAGGCAGCAGACAGCAGATTCATGGGAACCATTTATACACAAATTCAATTGTGTTTTAAATGGCCTGAACTCTGCGTTTAAATGTAAAATAATGAAATTAAGCTGTTTTTTGTGTATTTTGTATGTTTACAGAATTGAATATAATTGATACGCAACATAAGTCTTCCCTCATTGCACAACACACATCCAGATTCATTTTAAGCATTGGCTACTTTGTAACAAACCAATCACAATGTGACTTACTTTACTTCCTTATTTTTCTGTGATTTTGTTGAAGTCCCCATAGGGGTGGTGTGTGATGAAATTGAATTCCACACTGTGAAGACAACACATTATGTGCACTGATGTCATCTTGTCCACACTGTGAAGACACCACATTATGTGCACTGATGTCATCTTGTCCACACTGTGAAGACAACACATTATGTGCACTGATGTCATCTTGTCTATAGTCTGATATGTGAATTAATTGAATGTTGGCATCACATTTTGTCTGATTACACAAACATATTCACAGGGTTAATGTTTAATTGATACTAATTTGGTTTCATTACAAGTTCATCTCTAAGGGTCAAAGTGGCAGTACTGGAATTGCCGCCACTTTGATCAGTCTGCTGATATACGGGTTATTGAAAATGGACGCTAATTCCTCTGGTGGAATTAACCCTGAAGAAATTAGCACTGGAGGAATAAGCAATGAAAACCAGTGATAATTCCCCCGGGGATACATCCTCCAGTGGAATTAGAGCTGGAAATAAAAATGCTAATTCCATCCTATCTTCAGGTTAAAATACTGAACGAAACACAGCCAAAAATAGTGGCCGATTCTAACCAAAAATACCCAAAAGGCGAAGGAAAATGCATTCAGGTGATGCAAATGAAGCCACAGATGCACCCAATTGGCCATAAAAGGGTATGTGAATACAAATAGTATGGCATGATGCTGAAGTCCCCATAGAGCTGATATGATGGTACTGAGTCCACCAAAAGGATGGTGTGTGGTCATGTTCAGGTCCCCACTGGGATGTTGTTTGATGACAAAGAGGTCCTCACAGGGATGGTGTGTCATGGCATATTAGGCCCCATAAGAATAGTTTGTAATTATGCTCAAGGTCCCATAGAGATGGAATGCAATGATATTGAATCCTCCAACTGGATGGTGTGTGCTGATGTTGAGGTCCCCACAGGGTTGATATGTGATCATATTTAAGTCCTCACATGGATGGTGTGTGCTGATGGTGAGGTCCCCACAGGGATGATCTGTGATGATATTTAAGTCCTCACATGGATGGTGTGTGCTGATGTTGAGGTCCCCACAGCATTGATATGTGATGATATTTAAGTCCTCACATGGATGGTGTGTGTTGTTGTTGAGGTCCCCACAGGGTTTATATGTGATGATATTTAAGTCCTCATGTGGATGGTGTGTGCTGATGGTGAGGTCCCCACAGGGATGATATGTGATGATATTTAAGTCCTCACATGGATGGTGTGTGCTGATGGTGAGGTCCCCAAAGGGATGATATGTGATGATATTTAAGTCCTCACGTGGATGGTGTGAGCTGATGTTGAGGTCCCCACAGGGTTGATATGTGATGATATGGAAGTCCTCACATGGATGGTGTGTGCTGATGTTGAGGTCCCCACAGGGTTGATATGTGATGATATTGAAGTCCTCACATGGATAGTGTGTGATGATGTTGAAGTCTCCTTAATGAAGATGTATAATGATATTAAAGTTTTCATACGTGGGCTCTTTGACATTATATGCCTTACAGATATATTATGCTTCAAGGAAGAAAGAGAGAGGTTTTGTGAAGATGTTGAAATAATTTAAGAAAATATTTATAGGCCCGAGTGTGTTTTATGTTAATTTGAACTCCTGTAATGGTAACGTTACATCAAGCTCTGCTTAGTACATGACCAAATCAGCAATCGAACGAAATCTCACCTGACAATGGGGGTCATTACGAGTTGGGCGGTATTCTGTCTGTAAATCCACTGGACTTTCGGTTACTTCCACTTGCTCATGCAGAGTTACCGCTGGATTACACATGGTGGTGGCGGAGTATGTTTCCATTTTTTCACATTGGACTCTATGGGGCATTTTTGGCAGAATTACTGCAGCAGTAATTCTGCCGCAGTAATTTCACTGAAAATGGGTAGAAAGTCAGCAGAGTTGGCTCCAGTTCATAGCTGGAGGTGAATCCTTTACATTTCTGCCAAACGTCTGCCACATTTCACCTACTTTACTGTGCCCATTTATTTAACATGAAATTCATGACTGTCCTTCTTTACCGGCATGTTGAAGCTGTCCCTCAACTCCATTTAGGAGATTTGTTGTTGCTTCAGAGACCACGGCCCAAAATTCAAAAGATAACTTGGCCAAGGTGCAGGGTGCATTTAGTGCTTTCAGGGCAAGGATGCCCGTAGTTAATATTGTGTGCCCCTGAGCATCCAGTCTCTTGCTCCCCCTGTCAGGAGACAAAAGGGGGAAAATGTGGTTTGGAAGCTAGCCATCATGACCTTCACCACCAAACCTTATGCGGATGCATGGGTGGAGCGCGGCAAGACCACCCCCCTTACATTTCTTGGAGGCACTGCTGAGCTCACCTCTGGTGTGCCTATACCTATCCGACCCTACCTACCGACCTAGGCATACCTACTCTTTCTCTTCTCTGGGTTAGTGTACATATTTCTAGTGTAAATTTCAATTTTTCTTTTGTGCACATTTGTGGAAAAGGATTTGATTATATTCTTGTAATAATTGTGATTTGCCACCACAGCAGATAGACAGGCACCATCTTCATTAATGGGGTTCCAGCAGCCAGCTGGGCTGAGCGTGAGGGGTTTAAGACTGACCATTAATTATTTATAGGTGATGTCGCATGGAGCACACCCCTACAACATGTGCTCAAAATGGCGGTGTCCCTAGAGTCCCTCGAGTCCCTCACAGGCTAGGTCAAGTGCCTGGGTAAAGACCTTGGCCCAGCAAGGACCAGTATCCTGGTCTGCCATGGCCCTAAGAAAGTCGACGCTGAGACGTTGCCCCTTAGCATCCACAGGTGTTACTCAATATTGTCCTATCCTCTTTGGGCATTAAATACCTGGCCAGTGTTAAAGGCTAGCCTACCATCCACACCACCTATGCCTAGCTCAGGCCCTGCCCTGCCCTTCCTTGACCAACACTGCATGCATTCACCCTGCAGTGAACACTGTAGGTGCCATCTTTGCTGCACCAACAAACAACCCTAGTTCACCTGGGAGTAGCATGCACCAGTTCTACACCAGAGGATAGAGGCACCATACTGAACTCTTCCTCCATGGCAAATGCTTTCAAGCATATTTTGAATGAGGGTATCATGACACCAGCAGAACATGGACCCTATATCTGCCTGAGACCCTACTCAGGTGAGAAACTGACCCCGAGATGTGAAGAGGAATATCGGGCATTGCAGTAGTCGAGTTTCGACATAATTCGGGCTATCGCTAGGGTGCTGCTGCTCTTAGTGGATAGGTAAGGTTTGCAGGCATGTATAGGCTTACAAGTGTACGCTGTGGCGGATGTAGTGGCGTTGGCTTGTTTTCCCATGCTCAGTGTGGAGTCTAAGTAGAAGCCTAGGGTTTTAGTCTCTTGAGCCACTTTGATGGTGATGCCATCAATAATAAATGCAGAGTATTGTGCATCGAGTTTATTGAGTTGGGCTGGAGCACCTAGGATTAGGATTTCTGTCTTTTCGTCATTCAGGCATAATCCATGGACCGCCATCCATGACTTGGTAGGTGTTGTTTAGGAAGACTAGATCTCGGTCGTAGTCGCCTGATAGGGGGAGTAGTATCTGGGTATCATCTGCATTGTTGGTGTAGATGATCCGTAGACGGTCCAGTTTGTCGAATAGCGGTTTAGTGAATATATTTTATATATGGGGGACACACAAGATCTCTAAGGCACACTGCATGTGATTGGGCAGGGGTCAGCGCAGCTGCCTGAGAGAATACGCTCATCGACCTGTTAAGAAAGGGTTGGATCCAATCAGTGGCTTCGTGCGAGACGTTAGCCGCAGTGGAAAGGTGCTTGCAGACAATAGTGTGGTCCACCAAGTCGAAGGCGGCCATCAAGTAGGAGGAGCAGGGCATATTGCCTTTTGTCCTTGAGTATTGACTTCAATTTGCATTTTTAGGTTTTTCAGGGCAGTTTCAGTACCATGAAGTGGTGTGAGTCCTAGGAGGTTATTTGTTTTCAGAAAGTGCTGGATCTGTAGGTAGGCCACCTTATCTACAATTTTAACGAGGAATGGGACCGTGTAATTGGCCTGTAATTTGTGGGGATGGTTGGGTCTAGGGAGGCTTTCTTTAGCAAGGGTATGACCCAGGCGTCCTTCAGGTTGGTTGGGAATTTGCAGGTACGAAATGAAGCGTCTATTAATTTTGTCATAAATGGGGCAAGGTCTCTGGCAGCTTCTTTAATTATTTGAGGGGGGCAGCAGATGTCGCCTTGGCATCTGGAAGGCTTGAGAGATGTGATGATTTTTTCCACCTCTATGATTGTAACTTGTGAGAATTTGAATTCAGGAGTGCATTTCAATTGGGGATTTGCCGGTTCTGGGTCTGAGTCAGGTTTGGCAAAATTGAGACTTTTGGCTACAATCTTTTTTTGGAGGGTGTCTATTTTTTTTTACAGAGCATTTTGAATGTCTCTGCAACATATTTTATCCTTGTTACAGGGATCTTCAGGGGTTATGAGGGATTCCAGTTCCCTCAGGATCGTTAAGATTTCCTTGGTGTTGGAACTGGCTTTGCTGATCCGGTTGTTGTAAGTTTCTCTTTTAGCTCAAAGGATTTCAGCTTTGTATTTACTTGCTGATTCGGTTAAATTGAGTTTATTTTCTTTTGATGGGAGATTTCTCCATAAACTTCGAGTTTTCTTTTTTCTGCGTGCATGATTTGTAACTGTGGGGTGAACCAGGTGTTGAGATGGGCTTTGGGTTTGCCTTTACGCAGTTTGAGAGGCACGATGGCGTCTAGCGCAGAGGTCATGGTGGCGTTGTACATTTCAACTAGTTCGGCTGGGTCCGCTGATTCTGAAGCGGTGTTCAAGGTGGGTAGTAGGAGAGGCAAGAGCCTGTCAGTAGTTATATTTTGTTTGCTCCTCGTAGGGAGGGGCGGCACTATCAGTTTGGTTTTGGTTTCTACTCGTTTGGTCTGAGTGGTGAAGGAGATGAGAAGGTGATCTGTCCAAGTTAAGGGTAGGATAGCTGATATGGGGGTCTCTGTATTGATGTCCGCTACCCAGTCAAGAGTTCTATCTTTCTGGTGAGTAGGTTGATTGACTCTTTGAGTAAGGCCCAGTTCAGTTAAGACGTTGTGTAGTGCCTTGGTTCGTGTATGGTTAGGGTCATGAAGAATCCAAATTGAAATCACCTAGCAGCAAGATTTGGGATGAGGGCTTGATGTTGTCTGAAAGTAATGTCATGACGTCTTCTTCGAAGGTACCAATAAGGCCAGGGGGTCTGTATATTAAGTGAATTGTAAGGGTGCTAGTCTTGGACGTGGGAAGCTTAACTGTAAGTAGTTCACAGGACTTAAGAGTAGGCGAGGGGGTTGCTCTGAGCCGTAGGCTAGATTTAGTGATAAAGGCGATGCCACCCCCTTTGCAACGAGACTCTGTCAGCTCTCACAATGGTGAAGTTGACTGGTACGGCCAACACGAGGAAGGGTCCAGCTGCTTCATGTAGCCAGGTCTTGGATACAGCTAGGAAGTCTAGGTCACCTGTGGTGATTAGATAGACTATGTCTGTGGCATGGCATTGATTAGACCTCCTTTTAGCTGGGGGATAGTCATTGGCGGGGGGGTTGGTTTACATTTTTTCTAGAGACTCTCTATTTTTCTTGGGTGTCTTTGAGGTTGTGAAATGTATCAAGTTAGGAGTGCAAGGTTTGTCTTGCGGGTTAGACTGTAGGGCAAGATTATTGTTAAGTCTAGCAGAGCCTGTCATTTCTGACCATAGTAGAGCAAGGTTGGTTAGGAGTGCATTTCGTGGCATATAGATTAATTCATTGTGCTGGAGTTAGGGTTGCTACTGTATCCGGTTTGGTGTTGACCTTAGAGGAGTTGGGGGTTTTGGACAGTCCAGGTAAGAATGTTGTGGGTCTGATGTTGAGGTGACATGAGTTGGTGTTAAGGGAAGGTAGGAATTTCTACGGTTTGATCCCTAGTGAAGGGGGCAGGGTCATAATGGTTGTGACTTTGGGAAGCTCTGAGGTCGAATGATGGGTCAGCGTGAGGTGATGGCGAGCCTGAGCTAGACTGAACAGTAAGGTAGCTAGGAGGAGGCAGGCAACATGCATGTTGTGGTTGGGAGATATAAGAGGGGGGATGTTCCCCCTGGGGTGATAACATGGGGTATACCGTACGCAGGTGAGATACAGCTCAGTAAAGTTTGCAGAAGCAGTAGCGCGGCATTTGAGGCGTAATTCAAAGCGATACAGAAGCAGGTGTGTCTGACATGCTGTCTGGTATGCTACTGTGCCAGTAGAGCTGTCCAACAATCAGTGGCACGGTTCAAATGGCAGTATAAAACCTTTAGAAATGGCCATAGAATACAGCAATACAATAGGTAGATGCTGGGCACACCATAGAGTATCACAATGCAGTGTCTCGATGCGAAGCAACTATAGAATACAGCAATGCAATGGACGAATGCGGGGCTCACCATAGAATACAGGAATGTAGGGCACAAAATGCGAGGATCACTAGGGAATACAATAACACAATAGACAGCTTTGGGGTTCTCCCAGGCATACAGCAATACACTCAGTGAATGCTGGGTTCGCCCATTAGTACAATAATACAATAGGCAAATGTGGGGCTCACCCAGGAATACAGCAGTACAGTAGGCAAATGTGGGGCCCTTCATATTGTACAATAATACAGTGGCTCAGTCTGAGGCACCCTAAGGAATACAGCAATGAAATGGGCAAATGCGGGGCTCACCAAGGAATACCAAGGAATACAATAGTGCAATAAGGAAATGCAGGGCTCTCCCAGGGATACAGTAATACAAAAGGCAAATGTGGGGCTCGCCCAGGATTACAGCAGTACAGTAGGCAAAAAGCGGGGCTCAATCAGGATCACGGTGGATAGGTATCAAGAGGTTGGCTATAATATGGTGAACGCAACCATTAGGCACAAAGAAGTCAATATTCCAAAAAGGGTCCTTCTTGGCAAACAATCCTAGCAAGTGGAGACCAAGGCTAAGATCACTCAATACATATGGCTGGACATTGGGTGTCCTAATGAGAATTGAGTAAAGTAGACTCCCTAAGGATTGATCATGCAAGTATACATTCACATGCACAAGAATCGGCAATTGTGGGAAGGCGTAGAAATAACAGTAAGCAGTAAATACCAGTTATATGCTCAACGCGGCTGCAATATTACATTGATATTTGCATGTACTTTCATATATCAAAGAGGTAACAAGCAAGCTGTAAACACATATGGTTATGTTACAAGTACTGGCAACATTTGTCATTAGTTCCATCAATAAAGGCTATGGAAAATATTTCGTATGTTGAGCTATATTGGTATTAAAATGGTAGTCCTATGTGACGTTCTTGGTGGACATCAGGATGGGAAAACCGATTTTGGTCATGGACCTGCGTAGTGGGTACTACCAAATCCCAATGCATCCGGTGGGTGTTGAGAAAACGACATTCTCCTGCTTGCTTGGATTGTACAAATTCATCAGGATACAAGGGGTTTCCGGTGCACCAGCACATTTCCAACACCTCATGTAAAAGACTGTCAGTCACATGAACCACCTGAAGGTAATGGTTTACATGAATTATTTTATTTTGTTCAGAAGGACCCTGGAGGAACACAACAAGAGGCTCATGAAGGTGTTTGATCGCCTAAGGGAGCAAAGGCTAAAGGTCAGTGTGAACAAATGCCAGTGTTGCTGGACAAGCATCAAATGCAGCGGAAACATTATTGCTGTAGACAGCATTCCTGTAGATCCCGCAAAGACGGAAGCCCTCCTCACCTGGTCAAGACCTCAGAACTTGAAGGAGTCACAGAGTTTCCTTGAATTCTTTAACTGCTATGTAGATTTGCTGTGGGATTTGCCAACATCGCACAACCACTTGTTGTCCTCATCAAAGGATACCTGCCTAACCAGATGAGCTGCAGGATTACAATCAACTCTGCAGATCATTTACACAATCCACAAGAGCCCTTTGATGATAGGCGGACCGACTAATGCCAGGAGGCATTCAATGAGACGCGGCCCCTCACTACTTGAGCTCCTCGAATCCTCAAACCAATTCTGGGCTACACGGATCCTCAGTTGCCTTGCATCTTGCACATTGATGCAAGTATTCTGCCTAGTGATTGTGTGTTGATCCACAGCCTGGGAAAGAGTGGACAGAACAAGCTGAGTCACACGTGGGAGTCTCAACCATTCATCATTGAGCATCAATTGGGAGTGCTGACTGTCTACTGACTGTGGTTAGGAGGACAGCCAAGAAACATCAAGACCTTGCATCGGAACCATCTGCTCCAAGTCCAGGATGAGTTTTAGCTGACACCAGCAGTGAGAGGAGAGGACGTGAACCTGAATCTGAGAGTGTTCATTTGAGACTATTCCTGATCACATTGCTCCTGTTAAGTTGGATGCAGCAGGGATCCCTTACCCATTCCTCCACTGGAATATGTTCCGGTGAAAGGCGTCGATGTTTCGGCGGTCTGAACTGTGGAGGTCGGGCGAATTCCACGCAGTAACCGTGGGCGACCGTCTTTAAGACCCACTGGTCTGAAGTTATCCCCTCCCATGCCTTGAGGAAAGATGTTAATCGCCCCCCGACCGGGGAGACATGGGAGGAGACCTGGACTTGGTGGTCATTTCTGACCGGCAGTAGACGCTCCCTTGGAATTGGAGCCTCTGCCCCTGTTCCTACCCCGCTTCTGACCCCTTTGGGGGTAGTAGGTGAAGCTTGTAGAAGGTTGACTTGCGTTGAAGGTGCCCGTGCCAAAATTGTTCTGAGCTGCGCGGGCTTGTCCTCGAAAGGACCACCGAGAATGATTGCCCCTCTGCGAAGAGGGTTTCTGGGAAATCTGGTGCAGCGATTTAATAGTTTCGTGCTCCTTTTTGGCCGTCTCCAACGCATCGTCCACCGCCTTCCCGAAGAGGTTGGCCTCTTCCATGGGTTTGTTGATAATGGATGCCTGGGTTTCGGGCCTGAAGCCCAACGTACGCAACCACGCATGCCGTTTTAGGAGAGTACCCTGAGTGAGAGACCTGCCTGCTGTCTCTGCGGAGTCGAGGGTATTCTTCACCACATTTTGATTGGCCAATTTACCTTCCGAGACAATAGCTAGAAGCTTGGCTCTGGTAGGTTCAGGAACCTCTTGAAGGCCTTCCTTGAGTAGGTTCAATTGAGCGTCGACGTAGCTAGCTAGCAGTGTCGTGTTATTGGCAATGCGGACGGTATAAGCCGCCGCAGACGTAACCCGTTTCCCTAAGTCATACAGCCGTTTAGACTCCTTGTCCGGGGGGGATTCACCCGTGGCGAGGGGAACCCCTGCTCTTTTGCAAGTGTTAGTGACTACCAGCGAGTCTGGGATCGCATGTCCCTTGATGTACAACGGGTCGGTGGGAGAAGGGCGGAAAAGCTTTTCGACCCTCGGGTTCACAGCCCTAGTTTGAGCGGGTGTGAGTAGTGACTGAACTCAAAAGGGGTATGGACTGGCTTGCCGGGGGTTTTTCATTGATGATGTCCTCCGCGAAATCTTGTTCGGGCAAGGCTTCAAGCGTGGCAATCTTGAAAAACTCCGCTGCTTTCTTTAACATGTTGTTGAAAGCCATTTGATCATCCACCGGGAAGGCTTGTCGAATCGGTGTGGATGGGGGAGAGTCGAGGCAAACGATATCGGAGTTGTAATCGTCTTGCTGGGTGTCTTCCCAGTTGTCAGTAACACCTTGATCTTCCCCGTAGTTGTCCAGAAAAGAGGCCTCCTCCTCTTCTGTAAATATGTCTCTATATGTGTCCATCTGGGTATCTTCTTGATAATCCACTTGTAGTTGGACATCTTCCTGTGCTGGGTTAGGGTCCACCCGAGTCTTTTTCGGCGGAGGTTGATCAGAAGTTCTGAAAAACTGTTCCAGCCGGCCATGCACCCCTCGAACTGTTCCGTGGTCCACTTGGATGACCCAAATGGACCTAACTAAGTAGGCGCTGAGGCCTCAGGCCAAGGGCGTTGAGAGGGTCTCCTCAGAGTACTAGAGAGGGGCACCTGGCTTTCTTCATAGGAATCCTCGGCATCGTCTTCCAAATCCGTGGAAAACTTTTCAACGGATTGGCCCATATCTTCTGACGAAACCGGTACTAGGCCTACCGCCGTAGCGATTCTGTTGATACTCTTACGGATAGTCTCCGAATCGTCAAGAGACAAGGTCTCCGAAGAAGTACCGGTAGCGGGAACCTTTTCCGCGGCTAGAGCAGGGCCTGCGGAAGGTTTCTCGGGTAGAGGCCTACTTGTAGTTTTCGGGCCCTTACGGGCCTTAGAAGGCGTCGAAGATTCTAGAGCAGAAACTTCGGAGCGTGAAGTTTGGGGGGTAGCGCCCTTGTTATGTTTACTCTGTCCAGTCGTCACGCGCTGCTGCGGGTGCGGGGAAGGCGTCGGATCAGAACGATCCGTGGGCACCGTCGAAATCTTCAGCGGACCTGTTGGCGCTTTCGCCTTCTTCGACGAAGGCGTCGAGGAGGGCATTTGGGCTGTGTGTTTTGTGAAGTGCGATTGTACGCCCCTGTCACCGGGTATAGCCCCTGTAGCAGGACCGGAGTCGAGCCTGGAAGGGTCGGGGACAGGCGTGGCGGCACCAGAAATGTCCGCCTCAAGGTCTATAACGTCTGCGTTGGGCGTTTGGTCATCTGACGTACCCCTGTCACTTTCGGCAGGTGTCGCGGCAGGGGAGGAAGGCTCCACGCGTGACATTCCGTACGCAGCCCACCGCTTCAACCGGTGCTCCCTAAGGGTTTTAGGTTTAAGGAGTTTACACGCCGAACACCTTTTTTCGTCGTGCTCTGGGGGAGACAAGCGTTACACGACGTGTGCTCGTCTTTCCACGGATACCTGACCCTGCATACAGGGCAGAATCTAAATGGAGTCCTCTCCATAGCAGGAGGGAAAGGTGACCAGACCAAAAAGGAAAGCAGTGGAAAAGAGGAAAGACATAGTAAAACAATATGGCGAACCCCGAGCCCACTCTCCCTACTGTGTAGGTCGGCCAGAAGGCCCGACCACGTGGAAGGCCGAACACCGAAACTTAGGCGTCGGATCCCACAGCCGCAGTCGATCTCCCGTAGTCATTGTTGATGATCTTCTGGAAGGTGAGTGACTTAAAGGGGAGTAAAACCGACAATTCAGTAAGATAAACAAGGTCTCATGAAGAGCTCCGCTTAGGGCGACCAGTTATCTGTGCGGAAAAAACCAATCTGAGGGACCTCGGCGCGTGAGGGATTTTGGGTACTACACACATCACGTTAGGGCTAGACACGCCTATGCCGACGTCCCCTTTTGGTCCCCGAAAGACAAGATGCAATACTCTGCGGTTAGCACTGGATGTTGGACCATATGCACAGTATGTGATTCTAAGCAGATTAACAAGCATCAGAAGTATGGTTATGATGATAAAACAATAATGAAGTCCCTACAGGATGATCTTTGATGATTTCAAAGTCCCTAAAGGGATGGCGTGAGATATATTGTCCAAGATGGTGTGTGGAACATTTAAATCTTCACAAGTATGCTTTATGATGACATTGAAGACTTGATGGAATGGAGTTATGTAATAATGAATTTCCCATGAGAAGTGTGATGATATTGAATTAACCAGATATGGGTTGTTTGACCGAGATCAATATATTCACGGCGGAATTGACCATAGTCGATTTTGCTGCAAATCTATTTGACCTTTGGCCTAACAAGGCAATCCCTGGCCTGCCAGCAGCCCTTTATCCACCTCCCCTTCCCTACTTACCTTAGTGCCGTCTGCCGGAGCTCCTTTTACTCCCCTGCGACGTCAGTTCTGTCCCTGCAACGCGGGTCGGAGCTGACGCTGCAGGGTCCCTTTTTTTTTAGCCCCCCCCTTGCAATGTCCAAGAAGAGGGGGACACCCCCGCAACCCCTGTTCCCATTATAGTTAGCAAGAGGAGCGGGGTATGCTCCTGCAACCCCATTCCCCTTGTTTGCTATAATGGAACCGTATGGCCTAGTTGACCGAATTTCTGATTGTACAATCATTTCGTACAGCCTAAATTTGGTCAACTAGGCCATACAGTAATTTCTTTCAGTTAAATTGGCAATTCCAAGTCACCACAAGGATGGTATTAGTCATTAGATGAAAATGAAGCCCTAAAAGGGTAATGCTAAAGTCTGCGAAAATATGGTGTCTGCTGTGTATCTGTGATGATATTGAAGTTTGTACAGGAAAGTTGTGTGATAATAATGAAGGGAGGGATGATGTTGAAACCCCAACAGCAGATGCTGTATGATCATTGTGTAGTGCTCACAAAGGTGGTGTGTTCACTTTACCAAATGCAGGCTTTGTCTCGCACCTTATTGGCACATGCCAATCTTCATTCGCTGGACACACTGTTGCCGTCACGATTCTTTCTCAACACAGACTGGTTTTTCAAAGCTTTCAGCTACTCACTGGCCGTTTTAATTTTGTTTGCTTCACATCTTATAATCTGGGAGTTAAATTTGCTACCACAAGTGCCGCTTCGCCTCCCCAACTCTGCCATTCACTCGGCAGGGTGGCTATGTCCTTTCCTTCTGGGGGCATTTCAGGTGTAAGTCTCAAGGTTCTTTGGGAGGGACGATCTGTCATCAGGATATCCAAGGTTTCTTCACTCCTTAAATCAGCCCCTCAGCCTGTAGTTCATTTCCACCTGGCTCACCATCACCCTGGAAGCACTGCTTCTTCTTGTGCCTCGCATTGCTCAGAGTATGTCTCCTTGATCCACCTCTTAACCATGTGGGGAGAGCTAATAGGCCTCAGGTGTATGCAATCACAGACAAGTGCCTGACGTTGCCCGACCGTATTAGTGGGACATGTCCAATGCAATGATTGGGCATATTTGCTCTTAGATCTCCTCTACCTCGGCTCAGTGTTCGTGTAAGAAATGGGTGGGGGAGTTGGGTGTTAAGGAATGTTAGGGAGAATTCTCTGTTTAGGCTGAATTTCCTAACCTAGTGAGTCCCCCAGCAGCTTTGCTGGATTTCTGGAGTTTGTTTTTTCCATCCTGCCAAGAGTGAGACTCTTCCTCCCACTCTTGGACATGTATGTGTGTAATTCTATGGGCTATGGGGTCTTTTACTCCATAGGGTCTCATATGTTTTTCTATGCGTGTTACACCGCACCCTACGTGCCGTAACACTGGGGAGTCCTAGCGGACCCCCACCATGGACTCCATACCAGGGGACTGACTACTGTCTCCCCGGGCATGTAAAGTCACCATTGGCTTTACTAGACCTAAATTTACTAACAGAACTAGTACAAACCATCTTATTGTGGATGTACTAGTAGGGGTAATTCGATTACTCCTGGATCTGTTACTCGAGGGGGCACTGTCCCGTCCCCCCTCGTCGAGTTTTGGCTGGTGGCAGTGGAAACTACTTGTTATGTTCGACCCCGAACCTAACCCTATGGGATTCGTCCCATTGTTGGAGATTGATACTTTTCCTCGTTAATCTCTAACGTACCACCGGTCTACTTATCTTAAATAAGTTTATCGGATGGTATTTTCTGCCAGAACTCGGTTTTTAAAATGGCGTCTGTGTTCGTCTCTGTGACTCCTAAACCAAAGGTCGAGCCCTTTTGTTCCACTTTTGGCGGGCTCTGTACAGAGACCCTTCAAAGTGGTGCCATTCTGTCTGGGTTACCACAGGGGTGTGGGAGGGGGTTTAGGCACCCTGGACCGAGTTGCCTTGCCAACTCCGGTCGCCCTCTGGAGTGATTGGCCCAAGTGGTGAGCCTTCCCGCTCACCACTTAGCATGTGTTGATTGACAGCTAGGCTGAATGAATGGGGGTTTTTCTGCATAAAAGCAGGGCTTTTGGGACTGGATCTTCAGAAGTCGCCACAGGACCTAAGAATCCGACGAGGGTAACGCTGAGCCGACCTGCACGACGACGCCTCCGGTGGAGCCCTGCGGAACCGACTCGCCACTTCCCGACGACAGAGGAGATCTCCCTGCCGGAGAGTCTCTTCCCCTGGCTGGTGGGAACAACCATTCCCCTTTGCTTTTTATTCGCCTCAGGACGCAGTGGTCGAATTGCCTGTGCAGAGCACCTCAGCAACCAGATAGCCACTACCCCTGTACCGCGACCAAAAGGTGGTGCCTTGTGACGGAGCACTCCGCGGCTGGTCTCTTCCCTGGTGGTGCACCGGACTTCACTTTTCTTCGACGACGAGAACATCTCTACTCTTGGCAAAGACCCGACGTGCATCCACCACCAGGAACAACTGCCCCCGCCGGAGCTGCCCTCCACAACAAGGTACCGTGTCCGCCTGGCTTCCCTTTCGATCGGTTCGAGTGAGGTGTCTTAATCCTCTACCTTCCGTTGGGTCGCCTCAAAGCTTTTCTCGCTCATTGTTCTGAACTGGTTCAATCTGCCGATAACAAATTGCTACAAAGACTTGAATGCATCTCCACTAGAGACTTTTTGGGACATCGCGCCTTGGCTCTCTCCGAGTGGGCCTGGCCTCTGAACTTTACGCTCTATTGTGATTCTTGCCTTCCTGCCTTGCATTTTATCTGCGTAGGATTGAACTGTGTTGATTTCTTAACCTGCCTATCTTTTTCTCTCCCGTCCTAAACAAATATTAGAGTGTCATCTAGGTTGAGGTATACACCTCTGTCTGAAAATAAGTGGTACCGGTAGAACCTAGACTTGTCAAAATATTACTAGGGGGATTGATCGTTTCTTCTTCGTAGAGTAATTGTGTTTGATTTGTTTGCCGTGAATTTGCATAGTGTTTTCCATAGATGTTTCGTTATAAATAAATGCCTTAATATCTTTACACTAAGCCTCGTTGCGTGTTTGCTTGTCTTACTGGGAAGAATTGTCCTATCTTGTATACTCCACATACTGCTCAACTCTTCTTGAGGGAAGTCTGACTGCTCAGCCACAGCTACCAAGTGAATCTGTGTGGTACAGACTGCTACCAAGTGGGTTCACCGCCAAACGCCTGTAGTCCTACATCTTTTGCAGTGGTCCCAGAGGGAACTGCACAGGTTTCCGCCTAACAAGGAATGCATTGTATCAAGATAAGACATACAGAAGTGATCACAGTTCAAGAGTGTTTATTAAACTGTACAAAGGGGTGAGATAAACTCATAATCTAAATCTAAGATGGGCGCAAGCTACAACAATCAAATAATAATAATACTGTCCTAGTGGTGTCTTAGTCAAATAAAAAGGGCCTATACAAAATAAAACTATTACCAATCCTTACTGCTATGCTGCAAAATATTGTGGCATAATGTTCACAAGAAAAGAAAGAAGTGTTCTCAAAATTATAAGTCAGGATGGTATAGCCAGGGTCTCCCTTCCCCACGTTGGTAGCACGGGGCAAGGAGGGACTCTTGAACACAGCACACTCCTGGGCTTGTCCAGCACAAGCTTACAGTTCATTTCCAAATTATCAGTTGGTTTCCAAATAATCAGGGCCTTCTGTGGCTAAGTCTCTTTCACACAAAGTCTCTTGCCTCAGAGGACCTAACTAACTAAATACATTCTTGTATAGCGCACCACTAACCCAAAGGTCTCAGGGCGCTTACACAACAAACAAGATAGCAAAACATAAAAGAGGGAATGGAAAGAGAGATCGAAATGCAGACAGCTGTGCATAGCAAAGAAAGCAGTTATGTCAGTAGTTATATTTATTGTTCAGTTTAGGCATCAAAAAGGAATGTTTTGAGGCATTTCCTAAACTGTGTAGCACACTGACAAACAACAAAAACAAAGGTTCTTTTAATAAATCTTCACATTGGGTGATTACGCTTCACCTTTGGATCCCCCTCAGCTGGGGTTTGATCCCTCTCTGTCTTAGCCTCCCTCAGTCGGGTTCACTATGGCCTTTCATTCAAACGTAACATTGAAGAATCTCAATGTCTTTTTAAACAGTCATTCACTGTAGACATCCTTCAGCCGGGTTCACTTTTGTCAACAAAATATTCACGGGGTATCACTGTTTTCCCCAATTCGCAGGCACCCATCAGCTGGGTTCACATTTGCCAATATCACAGTTCACTTTGCTTTATCACAATGCGGGATTCACTTCCCTTGGTTTTCTCCTGTCATCCCTCCGTCGGGTTCACATACCCATTCAAACAGAGTTCTATTAACACAATTCACTTGGCTTCTCCAGGTGTCAAAGAGTTTCTAGAGTACAACGGTTTAGCTTAACCCTTGTATGTCCAGCTTGACACCTCACATCGGCCTTTCCCAAGGTCTCTTGGTATATGTAGTTTCAGCACATAAAGGTCCCAGCCACAGTCCGCCGAATGGGCGCCAACATATTGCCAGACCACTCTGTACCTGGACCTTTACTGGGGTTTCTTTAAAGTTCATAAACATAAGTTTTGTTCACGCTGTGTTGTCGCTTGCAACCTTGGGCCTAGCACAGTTTGGTTTATTATCACTTTTCTCCGAGTTACCGGCTGCTCTGAACTTGCTTCAGTTTCTGATTTCGGGAGTCAAGGACAGCACCATGGTAGCCTGCACTGCTCCCGGTTTTCGCTATCAATGCGGCAGAGCCCTGTGCACCGTTAACACCTGTCACACGTCAGCTAGACTTCGCGGTCTTATGATTCTCCTTTCAGAGGTTTCGCAGGGCTGGTAGCTGCTTCATAATGCGTACGGCCTTGCTCCAAAGTATGTTCTCCTGCTCCGCCTTTTATCCCTGTGGGGAAGGGAAAGGGCAGTCAGGTGTGTGTCGTTAGTGGCAATTGCCTGACTCTGCCTGACCCTTGGGTTGGGACATGTAAGGTAAACGGCTCTGTCACAGTGTAAGAAAGTGTTTGTGTTGGAAAAGGGGGGATAGGGCTTCTAAGTATCCTATAGAGTAGGATGGGGGAAAGGTATAAGGAAGGGGTTCCACGTCTCACCCTTCGGTGTCCCACTTCCATTCCCTGAAGACCCCTCATCCAGGTGATCCTCCCCTACTGGTCCACCCCCAGGAACTGGATCCAATAGCGATGGTGGTGTCCTGGCCACCTGGATGACAGATCTCCGGGGACCAGGTAGTGACCTTCAGGTTTCTCACATGGGAGGTTGGCATATCCAATAAAATAGGATTGCTTAGGGGTAAAAGAAAAAGGGGATACCGCTTCTCACCATCGGATGACTCAACCCTGCTCCATGAGGACCCCTACCCAGGTGATCCTCCCGCACTGACCCACGCCCAGTGTCTGGATCCAAAGGCGATGGCCGCGCCCTGACCACCTGAACAAGAGACATCCGGGGTTTAGAAAGTTAGACACCCTTTGCTTTCTCACAATGAAAAGACACAATAAAGCAGTTTGGTCCCAGTTTTGGCGGTTCAAAGGCTAGCGTGAATGCTGCAGTTTCAACCTCGGCTATCACACTTCTAAAGAAAAATTATGACAGTGTAAGAAATTACCCTACCATGCTTATTGCCTCCCCCTGTGCCTGTTTCAAATGGCAAAGGTGGAAGGCCTTTGTTTCATGGCATTTAAAAGCACCTCCTGTTTGTTAATGCAGAAAGGGGTTCTAAAAGGGCATCTGAATGAGCACATTTAAGATGCATTCATTCCGATGCCCTTTGTGAATTGGGCTGCTTCTTTATTCGGCGCAAGTGAGGAGATGTGCTATTACTTTAATATTTCAAAATTATTTGTAGAGTAAATGATGTTGAAGTCTGACAAGGAATAGTTTGTGATGATACAGAAGGTGTAGGATTATATTGAAAGAATCCTGGCAACATTGAAGAATATATTGAGAATATATTGAAATTTCTTATCTGGCTTGTGTGTGATGATACTAAATTTAACACAAGGCTAATGCTAGCGTATATTGATGCTGCCACCTTCATGGTGTGGGATGGAATTAAGTACCCGGAGGGATAGTGTGTGATGATATTGAAGTCCCCACAGCAATGGTGTGTCATCAAATTGAAGTCCCCACAGCGATGGTGTGTCATCAAATTGAGGTCCCCACAGGAATGGTATGTCATCAAATTGAGGTCCCCACGCGAATGGTATGTCATCAAATTGAGGTCCCCACAGGAATGGTGTGGGATCAAATTGAAGTCCTCACAGGAATAATTTGTGATTATACTGAAGTCCCCGCAGGGATGGTGTGTGAAAGTTCTCAAAGAGATAGCAACTGTAACAATGATCTCTCTGCAGTGTAAATCGTTGGGGAGTTTTAAGTCCATCACAGGACAGTGGTCTTCATTACGATTTTGGCGGTAAGTGGCAAAATGTGCAGTAACTGAATTCTCGCCAATTTTACCACTAGGCCAAATTATGAGTTTTGGCTTTGAGTGGAGGATTTACCTCCAGCAAAACCCTGGAGCTAAATCTTCCCACTCAATGCCCAAAAATCAGCAGATTTCCCAGAATTACTGCAGCAGTAAATCCACTATAGTAATTCCCAAAAAAACGTCCCATTGGGTCCAATGAACCCAAAATAAATGGGGAATTACAACACCACTAACACGTGTAATTAGGCAGAAATTCCACCTGACCAAGTGGCAGTAAGAGTAATTCATTTTACGCTGATTTCTCACATAATTACCGCCTAACTTGTAATGAGGCTCAGTGTGTAATCACATCTACTTCTTCACAGTGAAGCTCTGTGATAGAATTGAAATTCCCCAAGGGAACGGCATATGGCAATGTCCAACTAGTTGATCCCTCCTATGCTGACATCCTAGATTCTACTCTCATAATTGGAGTGTCTGGAGAAAAGGTGTGACTATTCTGTTCCAGGCATTTGACTATACAGTCCCGGTTGACTTATAGCCTAATATTTTGAAACAGTAAGGTATCCAATTATGAAACTGTCATAATGTAAATATTTTAAAGGCTTTTGAGCAATCTTAATTCTTGGATCTGAACCATTAAAAGGGTTGAAAGAAAGCTGAGGCTGAGGCCGATTGATGAGCATGTCTAAGTGGGAGGCAGTAAATCCAATGGGTCACATTACCATAGACATGGCATGGACTTATGGAATAGCAGTAGCTACTGGGGAGAGGCATTATGTGTGGACAGAGCATGAAGGCTCGGATATTAACATCTGGTACTTCATGTCATTGAAATAGTAAGGAGCTGAGAAAATTAGTTATCTTCACTTTGTTGCCAGTGTAATAGTGTTGAGCAGATTTATTATACCCAAGCCGTATCCTGTTGCAGGTTGATGATTGTTTATTTTCAGCCTGCCACAAGCATGGTGTGGGCTGGCATGAAGTGCCTTGAAGGATAGTGTGCGATGATATATTGAAGTCCCCACAGGAATGGTGTGTGCATGAGGACTGAGCAAGGAGGGTCACTGGTGCCCGGTAGGACTCTTAGAGCACCAAGCCACCAATCCAGTAGAACAGGATGGTACCTTATCAGGGGAGAGGTAGCAACAAAGAAGAGGAGAAAAGGAAGGTCTTCAGAAGCTTCTGGAACTTAAGATGTCCGTGCAAGTCTGGGAGGGGCTAGGGAAGCCATTTCAGAGGGAGACTTCTGCAGAGGAGAGAGATCTACCCCCCACTCTCTGCTTGGAGAAGCGTCTGACAGGCAGAGAGTTAGAAGTAGACGAGCAAAGGGCTCTAGAAGGCAGGTATTTAGGCAGAGAGATTTGGATGTAGTGCTGTCCATGGCCCCAGAAAGCCTTGTGGACGATGCTGAGGGATCTGAACCTGATCCTCACAGCCAAACGGGAGCCAGTGGAGGGATGTTGATGCTGGAGAGATGCGGTCTCTGGGCTTCATGCCAAGGATAATTCTTGCAGACCTGTTCTGGATTAGCTGGAGGGGGTGAAGAGCAGCAGTAGGAAGGATGAGAAAGAGGCTGTTACCGTAGCCCAGCCTGGAGAGGCTCATAGCTCTGGAGACAGTGAGCTTCTGGGGGAAGGTGAGGAAAGGGAGAATACCTCTGAGGAGGTGCAGCTTGTAGTGGGCCTTCTTGGCAAGGTCTTTGATGTGAGGAGAGAAGCAGAGAGTGGAGTCGAATATGATGCCACCGTTTTTTTGCCTTCCGAGAATGTGCGGGGAGGAGGCCTAATTAGGACGGCCAGAGTGAGGGAGTGAAAGCAGGAACAGGGGTCCCAATGAGGAGAAGATCTGTCTTACTGGCTTTAAGGCAGAGATTGATGGAGGTGCACCATGCCTGAATAGTGGATAGACAATCAGGAATGAGCGAAGAAGGTGAAGAGGCCGAGGGTAGCCAGAGAGAAACATGGGTGACCTCTGCATAACACAGAAAGTTAGAGGAGAAGGTGCAGATCAGATTGGCCAAAGGGTTAGAAGAACCAGGGTGAGAGGATAGAGGCACATGTGGAGAGAGCAGTGGAAGAGAGAAAGGAATCTAGCTGGACCTGGGAGGGTCGGTCCAGAAGGAAGGAGGTTGGCCAAGCCAGATCCTAATCTGTGATGCCAAGGATCTTGCGGAGTCGCTTAATCAGGGTGGCATGATATGATATGATATAATATGATTGGTTATTTATAACGGGCTTAATACCCAGAGGTTTCTAAGCGCGGACCTGGGGATCAAACCTGTGTTGCTCCGTGTCGTCTTGCTTCCAAGGCGAGCACGTTGCCCCTGAGCTATCCTCCCGAGACCATGATTGACTGTATCAAAAGCAGAGGAAAGGTCCAAAAGGATGAGGACAGAGGGAGAGTTGGAATCGAGGTTAGAGAGCAGATCTTCACGGTGTTCAGGACAGCAGTTTCCATGCTTCTTGCTGCTCTGAAGCCAGACTGATGGTCATGGAGAAAACCAACAGATTCAGTGTGGAGGGTTAACTGGGAGATGGCCAGCTTCTCTGGTAGTTTGCCCAGGAAAGGAGTGATAGAAATTGGGCGATAGTTAGCCGGGCAGTTAGGGTCAGCAGACAGCTTTTTTAGGAGAGGGTACACAAGGGAGTGCACAAGGGAGTGCACAAGGGAGTGCACAAGGGAGTGCTTGAGAAGATTGGAGAAAGATCCAGTGGCAAAGGAGTTATTGCAGAAATCGGCAAGGCTGGAGAGAGGGAGACAATGTTGTCCTTAATGGTTCTGGAGGAGCAGGGGGGCACCTGTTTGGATGAAACCTTCACAGATCAGACTTGTCTAGAAACATTAACAGTAGTAATAGGAGAAAGGGAGGAAAGAAGGAGAAGAGGGGGAGAGAGGCCAAAGGGGGCCTGAGAGTGATAGAGGGTGGGCAATGAGGAGAGGAGGAAAGTGAGGACAGGATGTCCTGAATTTTAGTGGTGAAATGAGAGGCAAGAGCCATGCAGAGGGCCTGGGAGGGTATAGGAGAGGTTTAGACTGCAGTAGGATTGGCCAGATCCTTGCAGATTTTGAAAAGTTTGGCCGTGTTGTTAGAGGCCGCAGAGAGACAGGCTTGAATATTAACCCTCTTCTTAGAGAAGACGGGGAGTCTGTGTTGCTTTTGGAGCAGGCGTTAGGCCAGTTTGTCAGAGTATGTGTCCGAAACACTACACTTCCACTCAGCTACTCTGCACGTGCATTTCAGAGATCGGTGAGAGCGAAAACATCCAGATCAAGGTCTTCAAGGAGGTGGCAGATATCAGAGGAGTGTTTGATGGCCGAGCGAGAGTGGAGTGTCGCTAAGTGGTACAGTTTGCCACTTTTGAAAGACTTCTGGGGAGGGTGCATGAGTGAGGCAAACCCTTTGGAAGTGGCAAAGGTGCCAGGGAGGTGGTAGACAGAAATGGCAAAGGTAACAAAGAGGTAGAAGAAGGAGGTGGCATGGGAACCAGAGTGGTGGTAGAAAGAGGTGGCATAGGCGCCAGAGAGGTGGCAGAAGGAGGAGGCAGAGGAGCCAAAGAGATGATAGACAGAGGTGGCAGAGGAGCTAGAGAGGAGGTAGCTGGAGTGGCAGGAGAAGGAAGGAATTTGATGAGATAGGATTCCACACGCGATTGGCCTGGGCGTGTGTATTTCAGGGGCTCGCGGGTGGTTTCACACGCGATCGGGCCTGGGGGAGCGTGTGCGTGTATTTCAGGTGTGCGCGAGAAGTTCCACACGCGATTGGGCTGCGTGCGTGTATTTCAGGGGTGCGCGGGAAGATCCACACGCGATCGGGCCTGGGGGAGCGTGTGCGTGTAATTCAGGGGTGCGCGAGAAGTTCCACACGCGATTGGCCTGGGCGCGTGTATTTCAGGGGCTCGCGGGTGGTTTCACACGCGATTGGGCTGCGTGCGTGTATTTCAGGGGTGCGCGAGAAGTTCCACACGCGATTGGCCTGGGCGCGTGTATTTCAGGGGCTCGCGGGTGGTTTCACATGCGATTGGGCTGCGTGCGTGTATTTCAGGGGTGCGCGAGAGGTTCAACACGCGATTGGCCTGGGCGCGTGTATTTCAGAGGCTCGCGGGTGGTTTCACACGCGATTGGCCTGGGCGCGTGTATATCAGAGGTGTGCGAGAAGTTCCACACGCGATTGGCCTGGGCGCGTGTATTTCAGGGGCTCGCGGGTGGTTTCACACGCGATTGGGCTGCGTGCGTGTATTTCAGGGGTGCGCGAGAAGTTCCACACGCGATCTGGCCTGGGGGAGCGTGTGCGTGTATACCAGGGGTGCGCAGAAAGTTTTACACGTGATTTCAGCAGGGTACGTGTATTGCAGGGGTGCCGGGGAGTCCTACATGTGATTTGCCAGTGTGGGTCCTCCCAGGTGTTCCCTGTACACCCTGCACGGCCCCTGCAGGCAGCCCACACCACAGGGGACTACCCTGCATCCCTGGTCATGTCCCGCAGGCAGCCCACCCAACATGGGCATGCCCCCCAGCAAAGGCACATGTCTCCTTGCACAAATAATCACCAACTCATGTTCCCCACCACCCCCACCCCCCAGCACTGTGGGGCACCTGCCAGCAGGCCCCCACCCATGTCCAACTCATGTTCCCCACCCCCCCACCCCCCAGCAGTGCAGGGGCACCCCCCACCAGGCCCCCACCCATGTCTCCCACCACCCCCACCCCCATCACTGTGGGGCACCTGCCAGCAGGCCCCCACCCATGTCCAACTCATGTTCTCCACCGCCCCCACCCTCCAGCAGTGCAGGGGCACCCTCCACCAGGCCCCCACCCATGTCTTCCACCACCCCCACCCCCAGCACTGTGGGGCACCTGCCAGCAGGCCCCCACCCATGTCCAACTCATGTTCCCCACCACCCCCACCCCCCAGCAGTGCAGGGGCACCCTCCACCAGGCCCCCACCCATGTCTCCCACCACCCCCACCCCCTGGCATGGGTGATTGCCACTTTGACCTCTAACTTTCAGTGCTGCGTCGATGATACACAACTATCGTTCAGGCTAAACTCAGCTGCCTCCTCCTCTTCGCTCATACCTGACTGTCTGTCCGCTATTCAGTCTTGGTGTGCTGCAAACAACCTCTGCCTCAAGGCCAATAAGACTGAGATCATTCGCATTAGGACCCCTACTCCTGCTTTCCCACTCTTGCTCTGGCCGGTCTCCCTTGGCCATGCGCCCACCTGCGAAGCAAGAAACCTGGGGGTCATCTTTGACTCCATTCTTTCCTTCTCCTCTCACATTTCAGATATCTCTAAAAAAAAATCTAACTTTGAGCTTCACCTCACTGTCTGCAGAGCCCTGGTTCTCTCTGCGCTGGATTGCAACAGGCTCTTCCTCAACCTCCCTTCTGCCCTGCGCCCTCTGCAACTTATCCAGAAAAGTACTGTAAGACTTATCCTTGGCCTCAAGCCCAGGGACCGCATCTCTCCAGGGCAGAAATCCCTTGACTGGCTCCCAGTGGCTGCAAGTATCAAATTCAAGACCCTTTGCAATGATCACAAGGCTTTTTTCAGCCAGGGACCTATCTAACTGCAATGCTGCCTACCTAAGTACTGTCCCTCACAAGCCCTCTGCTCATCTACCTCCAACCTTCTTTGAGTGAGCCGGTTCTCCAACCAGAGATTTGAAGGGAGATCCTTATCCTCAGCAGGTGCTTCCCTCTGGAATAGCCTCCCTGCTGGCCTCTGTCGTGAGCTGGATCTCCTTAACTTCTGGAAACTTTTAAAGACTTTCCTCGTCTCTTCTTCCTTCTCTCTCCCTCTACCCTGCTAACCCAGCTCTCTGTTTTTTTCCTCTCTCCCTCCTCTTCCCTACAGCATGCTGACTGGCTGCCAGGTGTTCCTCGGAATTTGACCGGCCCCTGGCCGTCCTCTTTCACACTTGCCTCAGAGTCCTACTCACCCACACTCAAGGCACTTGAGAAATCAACCCTAGAGAATGGCTCTCTCTGCACTTACCCTAGTCTCAACCGACCAGGTGCACTTGATGCCTGCTGCCCCCGTAACCCTCTCTGCACTCACTCGATTCTTATATACCGGGCCTGAACAGTCTGTCTATTCTCGATAGTCTTCACCCCTTAATTGCACTGTTAAGATTGCAGAATCGCTGCCAGGCCTATTTGCTGTCTCCCGAACTGTGTAAATGTATTTTAACGCACTTGGTCTGCCTGTGCAGACTCGGGAGGATAGCTCAGTGGCAATGTGCTCACCTTGGACACAAGACGACACTGAGCAACACAGGTTCGAATCCCAGGTACGCACTTAGAAACCTCTGGGTATTAAGGGCATTATAAATAACCTATCACATCATATAATTATTGTCTCAGAAATTCAAGGGCTCTGAGCAACTGTTTTTCCCCCCATGTTCCCACCCTCCTTGAGCGCTTTGAAACACTTGCCTGTGTATAGGCGCTATATAAATAAACAATACAATACAATTACGTCCACTTTGTAGCAGAATTAGGGAACTACTGCACTACAGATTTGAAGGTAAAGTGGAGATGCCTTGAGCATTTGGCAGGGGTGCATCCTCCACTTTACACCCAATACTCAGCAGAGTTACCTTGCAGCATTAACCCTCATGCTAAGTTCATGGAATATGTCCATGGAGTCTTGTGGGCTGCTAAAATTGGCATTAACACTGCCTTAACCCACTCACAATGCTGTTAATGCCATGGTACAGCATAGCTCTCAACCATTTGTGTCGAAAGGGCGGGTGACAATACCCGATTTTGTTTTTGGCGGGTGAGAGCCCATTGAAACAAGGCGGGTGACACCCGCCAAAAGCATGTGAGTTGAGAGCTATGGGACAGAGTGGCAGTAAAGGTAACCGATTTTGGCAGAAAATCCATGGATTAGTCCCAATATGTTGTTGTTCTATTCACATAGCACTAAACAGGGATATATTGAATGTTTTCAATCAGTAACAAACAATGGCATTGAGCTGGGCAACCCTGCGCCCTTTTGTTTTCATCCAGCTGGGGGATTACAGAAAGTCTAAAACCATATGCAAAACTGCTTCCCTGCACACGCAGAACAAAAGCAAAAATATTCAAGAAAGAAAAGCTTCTATTTCCCTTATGTTCATGTTTTTCTACGGGAGTATTTTAGCTTACGTCTTCACTGGGCACACTTTAAGTAGAGATCCATTTGAGGAGAAAATGAAGCAATATGTTACTTATATATCTCCATGGTGCTTGCCGTACAGTGCACAGTAGGTGGAAATGTGTGCTCATCTGAATGAGTACTTGCAGAGCAGACCCACGTGTGCTAATGGAGTTCACAGCACAGCTATTATACTTATTTTAATTAAGTTTGACCGTTCCTATTTCTTTTAAAAAGAAACCGTTCCTGAACGGTTTCGTTTTAAAATAAAAGTTTAGGCAGAAGTTGAAACTTGCACTTTCAGTGCACTGCACAGGACGTTTCCTTAACGAGCAGGCACATGTTTTTTGGGGGTTTTATTGTGCATGGGAGGGGGCGCGGCCATGGGGTCTGTGGGGAGGTGCAGGCCTGTAGGGAACATAGTTCCACTACTTCTTTTCGTAGACTTCGACCACTGACCTTGGTGCGTGTTACAAAATAACAGACTTTTCTGTTTCATCATTGCAGCGCTCACGGGATAAACATCAAATACAAGTATAGAAAATACCAACAAACCCGCCAGCTAGCAAAGTTCTTATTCATGGGGTGGAGTTCAACAATCTGGAGGAGATGGGGGTGGGGCAAAGCAGGTTACCTTGGAAGCAGAGTAAAGTGCAAGGCAGAGCCTTTGTTATGGTGAATCTGCTCGGCTTCCATTCACACCTTACTGACCTTCCCAGATGCATTACAAAGGGAGGCTCTCTCTTCAGTGGAGAAGTTGTTGCCCAGCAGGCTAACAGAGAGTTGGTGTTGTGGGCTGCTTTACAGAATTGCATTAAGCAAATACATGCTGTTTCATGTAAAAATGTTGTAATGTCCGTGATATTACACCCTCTCAAGTAGGCGCGTGACAGATAAGATTAAATGAGTGTAACATTTGTTTTTGTTTCATCGCCCACACAGTTTAAACATTTGGGTGCATTTTTTGTTTTTGAATTTTTCAAAAGTGTGTGTACTGCTGCATATGTCGTGGCAAAACTTAGGGCATAATATTTGAGACTTGCTTTTAAAAAGTGGATGTTAAAAGTATAGCAGGCCGCTGTTCAGTGAAATTAACAACACAAACAGGATTACTTTCTAGTTGATGCCATAAGCAATGGCCCTGCAGCCTCACGAAGTAAAATAATCTCTCAGTAACACAGATTGCTTCACATAAATAATATAATGGTTTATAAAACCAACCATTTACCTTGGCTATTGATGAACCTAAACTCCCTAATTATTGCACATCATGAGCACTCCCAGTTACATGACCAACTAAGTGCTATATTAATAAAAAGTACCTCAAATGGAATAACACAAATCAATAGCATACTTCAAGGTATGGCGTTTTGCAATGAGCACATATTTTAAACTAGCAAATGCAATGTGTTTGACGGGTGGCTAAAATCTTTCTGACCAAACCCCCTTGTGTGATTTTGTGCCCCACCGCCCTTTGCCTTGTTGTGCCTTGAGACACACGTGTATAGGCGCATAATAAATGACCAATAAAATAAATAAATACATACAAATAAAAAAAACAGTGCAACACACAAGTGTTTAAATGATGGATTTAGGAAGAGTGGGTCTAAACTGTAATGTAGCAGTTGGTATACATGTGTTCCAACAGTGGCTATGCATCTTTGCAAGAATTTACCATCCTAATCAATGCTCACCATCCCAAGGCAGACATTAACCTCAATATGTGCACCATCATACACCATCTCTATGATGATGGCAGCATCTCCATCACCGCATACCATTTACTTCAGGTCTTGAAAATCGCCATTATCACACATTATTTGCGTGGACGCCTTAACTTCCATTCATCAGATAACATCTATAACAATCACTATCACATGTAGTCCCTTCCTTGTCAGACCTATGACAAAGCCCTGGCTCTAGGGTTATCTATGTGGGCTCTTTACAATCACTGCCACCACAAACAGTTCCTTCCTTGTGGCACCAGAGCCCTGCTAGGCTCTGGGGACTTCTGTTGAACCTCTCTGAGTATCCAGCACATAGTAAGGAATTCACACATGAATCAAAATAGACCCACCAGGCCTCATTGCAAGTGTGGCAGTCAGGAAACAATGCTGCTTGTAAGCTTACCGGCACCCTTGTTTCCGGGCCTCCACACTACAAGTCTGCCTGGTCGGAACCTGCCAGGTGCAGCAGCCTCGGCAGGCAGATTTGCCATGGAAGCACTGGCACCGACAGCAACATTGCCTGTGCTTCCTACTCCCCATTCCCATACTGGACTGCATGAGAATGGGGACTTACATGATCTGACGCCTGACTTCCTGCTCCGCCGAGACTTGTAATGTCCCGGTGGCACCGGGAAACCAGGCAGCAGATGTGGTGTTACAAGGTCGGCAGCAACCTGCCGTTCACACCGGCGGGTTACCGCCAACCTCGTAATGAAGCCCACTGTCTCTTTAAGCCATTTTGTCCCTGTAAGTAACCATACTGTACAGGTTCCAGGCCATGTGCAGTGCCCCACTTGGATCACAGAGACACAACAGAGATTTCTAAGTGAGGCACGCTGCAGGCTCCATAGACACCAGCTGAACAGAACATTCTTCTTCACTCTGCGGAGCACCCATATAGGACATGCGAGAGAAAAAGGCTCACCTATGTGTCAGGAACCACATCAGATTTGTACAAGGCACTAAGAACCATGAGGAGGCACTCTTAGAACCCAAAAAGATATGACACATCAAGGAAGTAAACAGCCAGTGCAGGGGTTCCCATGAGACAAGGCAGGAGCACTACTTGCCACACCCCCTTCTAATGGAATCTGTTTGGATCCCTCAGAGCTAGAGAAAATTGTTATGGGACGGATAGCCCCTTTGCTTGAAATTTAGGAGAGACATTGGATGTGTAGTTGTTTCAGCTTCATGTGCTGGATTTAGAAAGAGATGCCCTGTAGGTCAGTTACTTCCATGGCCTGAGGGGGTATACTACTGATGCAGAGAGCATCTCAATATCAGAGGGGTCTGTGCTACAGACCTCATGGGTAGGAGCTGAACATAATAGAAATAAACTCTAATTACCTAAAACATGTAATCAGGAATACCTGAAAGCCCGTCTCTCAATGAATGGCTTTGGCTTGAAATCACTGCTGTGAGAATGCCAATATCGGCACTGTGCGTTCCTTTATTCTCTTCTTCCTGATGAAAGTAGGTGAACCTATGCGCCATCGTTCCATTCAAGGAAAGGACCTTGTGCCAGCAAGAATGGACATCAGCATCCCTTTTCCGGAGAGGCACCCCTTCTCTTGTGTTCATTTGTTGTGAGAAACCTGAGAGTTTTCTCCCATGCAAATCACAGGGATCCTTTATTCAGGTGGCCAGGGAAGGGCCATCACTTTTGAATCCTAGCCCTGGGGGCAGACATGTGAGGGAGGATCACCTGGGTGAGGGATCCTTGGAAAAGAAGAGTAGGGAACCCTTGGGTAAGACATGGAATGTTCCAACATATGAGAACACAAGCGCTATATATCCAGAGGTACCTATGGGATATACCGGTGTACCCAATTTTAAATGGAAGTGTTTCAATACGTGGTGCTTTTCGCAGAAGATCACCCCTCTGAGGGTCACGGCCTGAACTGTCTTCCATACTTATCCTTGTCCAAGACCGGACTGTCTCACGCCTCGATCAAGGTACATCTGACGGCTATCTCCCACTACACCAGGTCTCCAGGAAGGTCTTTGCTTTGGTCTCATTGACTCGTCAAGGAGTTCCGCAAAGGACTTTTTCGATTTTTCCTGCCGGTGAAGGCTCAAGCCCCGGCGTGGGAACTCAATGTGGTTCTGACGAGGCTCATGGGAGCCCTCTTGCCTCTGACAAACCCGACCTAGTCTTTATCACGGAAACCTGGTTCTCCGACGACTTTGCCCCTATCGCCAATGAAGCCTTGCCCCCAGACTACTCTCTCATCCCAGTAAACTGACCCTCTAGAGGAGGAGTAGCAATCGCCTTCAAGTCACACTTCTCCGCCTCAATCTTCGACAGCCAGCCAACCATCCCTTCCTGTGAATCGCTTCTCATAAAACTATCCCTCCCCCTTCATTCTCCCAGAGCTTCCTAATCATCTACAGACCTGGCTACGACAGACAATTCTCAAACAACCTATCCGACACGATAGCCACCATCCAATTAAACCATCCCACCCGCACCCTTCTAGGAGATTTCAATATCTGGCTTGACATCCCCACCAACCCTATGACCCACTCTCTGGTCGACTGCCTAGACGCGATTGACCTCCATACCCACATAAACGAGCCAACTCACTATAAAGGACACACCCTTGATGCCATCTTCAGCTCCCACAAACAGATACATCTAAAACCCTCCCACCCCTATCATCTGGTCCGATCACTTCATTGTCTCTCTCTCCATTCGCTCACCCGGCTCCCTCCCCGTACCCCAACCAGAACCTCCAAATCTACGGAAATGCTGGAAGAAACTAAAAATCCTTCCCGACCTAGCTGATGCGCTCCTTCAGTCTCCTCCCCCTACCTGCCCACGCAATGAACACTTAACCTCCGACGCCTTTGACTCATGGCTCAATACCTCATTAATCCCGCTCACCCCCACTTGCAAATCATCCGCTCACCATGGCCCCTTTCCAAGATGCTTTACACCAGAACTGAAGACCCCAAAACAACTATATAAATCCCTCAAACGCAAATGGCAGAAAGACAAAACCACCCTGAGCAGATCCACCTTGGCCCAGCACCATCGCCACTACAAAGCCGAAATCCGGAAAGCAAAAAAAGCCCATTACAACTCCTGAATCCTGAACTGTGAAAACCCCAGCAAAGAACTCCACAAAATCATCTCTGAATTCACCAAACCATCATGTACCAACACCCAATCGAGCCCCTCTCAATCACTCTGCGACTCAATCTCTCTCCACTTCTACACGACTGCTCCCGAAAGAACAAATTCTCTAATCAACAAACTGTCCCTCTTACACCCACCACTCAATCCACCCACGCCACCTGCCAACCCACAACCTGCAACTGCAACCCACCCGACTTTCGACACTCTCACACCAATATCAACTGACCAATTTCTCAAACTTCTCTCCGCCTGCAAACCATCCGGGTCCCCGCTAGACCCCTGCCCAGCCTCAACCCTCAAAGAAATATTTGCATCTACCTGCGCAGGAGAACACGCAAGAACCATCATAAACGACTCCCTATCCTCGGGAATTTTTCCTGACGTGTTCAAAATTGCTCATGTCAAGCCTCTTCTAAAAAAAAACTTCCCTCGACCTTCACGAATCAAACAACTACGCCCCATCTCAAACACCAGGCTCCTTGCTAAACTCATCGCCCAAACCGCTTACTCCCAACTAAATGCCTTTGTCGAAGCCAACAATCTCCTAGAACCCACTCAATCAGGTTTCAGAGCCCGACATGAAACCAAAACCACCCTAACCTCAATCTGGGATGACCTTAAAAACACTGCAAACTCTGCGGGATGCGATGCACTAATGCTTCTTGACCTATCCGCCACCTTTGACACAATCAACTACTCAATCCTCTTCGACCACCTCCACTCCCTAGGAATCCGTGGAAACGCTCTCAAGTGGATAGCATCCTTCCTCAACAATAGGAACCAAATAACCCTACTCTCCTTCTTTTACTTCTGCCGTCCGACCAGTCAATACCCGAGTTCCTCAAGGAGCGTGCCTATCAGCCCTCCTGTTCAACGTCTATATGTCCACCCTCCCACGAATAATCCGCTCGCACAATATCCTGTGCTACAACTATGCCAACAACACCCAACTAATCCTAAAACTCCTTAACTCAAAACCCAGCTGCCAACCCGACCTCGCTGCCTGCCTCCTTGACATTGATCACTGGATGACCACAAACCACCTCCTTTTAAACCCCTCCAAAACTGAAATCATGGTGTGTGGCAACACCAAACTTCTTCCGCACCGTCTACCCTGGCCCTCTGCCATGGGCAATACCCCGACAAACTCAACCTCAGTAAAAAACCTTGGATGCACTCTCGACTTTGACCTAACCCTCTCGCACCAAGTCAACAACGTCTCTAAGTCCTGCCACTACCACCTCAAAATTCGTAGGCACATTTTTCCATACCTCTCCTTTTCCAACAGACTCACTGCGGTCCAATCAACTGTAATGTCAAGACTAGACTATGCTAACTCCCTCTACCTCGGAGTCCATGCGTACCACCTAACTAAACTACACAGAGCACAAAATGCTGCAGCCAAACTGCTACTAGCACTTGGCCCAAGAGATCACACCTCCCCTGCTCTCAAAACTCTGCACTGGCTCCCGGTTGGCCGAAGGGTGGCCTTCAAAACCTTATGCATCTCGCACAGAGCAATGCACAAAACCGGACCTCATTATCTTCAGGACAACCTAAGACCCTACCATTCACGACGCACTAAGATCAAGCTCTGCCCACCTCCTAGTGATACCAAAAACCAACTCAGTTAGGTTAGGTGGAGCATCTTTCTCAGCCCTGGCCCCCACTCTGTGGAACTCACTTCCACCCCACATCCGACTCACAGAAGACCTCATGTCTTTCTGCAAATTACTGAAAACGTGGCTCTTCCCCTAAAAATCGACTATTAACACAAACAGTATAAACAGTGACAATAAACAGTAACCCAAGGTTGCTGAATCAAAAATAACAATCCAGCATCAAGACCCGATCGAGAAAAATGGAAAACTAAAACTGCCAGTGTAAATTAAAATGGATAAACTGAACAGAAGGAATGAAGTGGATGAAACGAATGAAACGGATAAAATGGGTGAAACGGATGCAGTGGATGAAACAGATGAAATGGATGCAGTGGATGAAACGAATGAAGTGGATGAATCGGATGCAGTAGGTGTAACGATGGAGCAGATGGAAGGGATGAAGTGGAATGAACTGATGGAGCGGATGGAGTGGATGGAACGGATGAGGTGGATGGAACGGATGAGGTGGATGGAACGGAGGAGGTGGATGGAATGGAGGAGGTGGATGGAACGGAGGAGGTGGATGGAATGGAGGAAGTGGATGGAACGGAGGGAGTGGATGGAACGGAGGAACGGATGCAGTAGACAGTACAGATGGAGTTGATGAAACAAATGGGGCGTAGGGAACAGATGGAATGGATCGATCTGATGGAGTAGATGGAACAGATAAAGTGGATGGAACAGGTAGAGTGGATGAAACGGGTAGAACGGGTAGAATGGATGAAACAGATGGAGTGGATGGAACAGATGGAGTAGATGAACAGATGGAGTGGATGAAACAGGTAGAATGGATGAAACAGATGGAGTGGATGGAACAGATGGAGTGGATGGAACAGATGGAGTGGATGGAACAGATGGAGGGGATGGAACAGAAGGAGTGTATAGAACAGAAGGAGTGGATAGAACAGAAAGAGTGGATAGAACAGAAAGAGTGGATGGAACAGATGGAGTGGATGGAACAGATGGAACTGATGGAGTGGATGGAACTGATGGAGTTGAATGAAAAGTTGGAATGGATAGAACGGATAGAGCAGATGGAACGAATGGAGCGGATTGGAGTGGATGGAACAGATGTAGTAGATGGAGTAGATGGATCAGGTGAAGTGGATAGAACAGATGGAGCGGATAGAACGGATAGAGCAGATGGAATGAATAGAGCTGATGGAACAGATCGAGCGGATGGAACAGATGGAGTGGATGGAGCAGATGGAATAAATATAGTGGTTGGATCGGATGGAATGGATGGAATGGATGGATCGGACGGAGTGGATGGATCGGACAGAGTGGATGGATCGGATGGAGTGGATGGATCGGGTGGATCGGATGGAGTGAGTGGAACGGATGTAACGGATAGAGTGGATGGAACGGATAGAGTGGATGGAACGGCCTTACTGAAAACCACCATATCTGGAGTGGATGGAGTACATGGAACCGATGGAGTACATGGAACGGATGGAGTGCATGGAACGGATGGATCGGATGGAGTGGATGGATCGGATGGAGTGGATGGATCGGATGGAGTGGATGGATCGGATGGAATGCATAGAGTGGATGGAATGGATAGAGTGGATGGAACGGATAGAGTGGATGGAACGGATGGAGTACATGGAACGGATGGAGTGCATGGAACGGACGGAACGGATGGAGTGGATAGAGTGGATGGAACGGCCTTACTGAAGACCACCATATCACACTACCATGCTTACTCTCTCCTACACACCACCACTCAACTAGAACACAGAGATACTATGACACATTCGGTATAGCTGTTCTCATACTAACACCAGCCACATACTCCTCATCATCCTAATTAAACGCAGCTAGCGGAGCACACACCGCTAGCCTAAGCTTCTCCTCAGGCCTAACGCAGCCAGATATCAGTCTGGGTGTCAACCCTCCAGAATGAACACATATTCCTGACCTCCCAACCACCTCACCTACCGCTAAGAAGCAGGTATCATGCAAGTGCCTCACCAGCTGCACACATATCCGGTGCACCCACGCACCTTATGACTTCCTCTCTCTCTACTGACTTGAACTACGGTTCCCGAGGGCGTTCAACCTACCAGCGCTTTGAGATCATACCAATGATACATAAGGCGCTATATAAATGCAAAGTAACATAACATAAGTACTTTTGATGTTTTTATTTAAAAGTGATGCTATTCACATACTTGAGGCTAATATTTTTCTCCAGAGCCCATTTCACAACAAATGTGCGACCATAACAGAGTTTCCAAAGATTTGGCTAAATCAAAAAATGTTTTTATCACTTCAATCCTGCTTCTCATGTTTCCATATGCTGCATTAAATCGTTAAGAGTATGACCCTGCCTGGCCTAACCGAGTCTGACATTCTGGAGAAGCTGTAGGAATGTTCTATTTTAAAGTGAACTGGATTAATAATGTTGGTGAAAGTTCAATACGGTTTAGTGATATTTTGGTAGGTTTTTGTGTAGATGACACATTGTAATGGATGTTTTGGAAATTTGTGATAAAATGGTGTTTTTCAAAGTACACTGGATCACTTTATTTCACATAAACCGTTGTTATCTAAATACAATTTTGGGGGAGTTTTTCATGTACAAAGAAAGTTTCAGATTGTTCATTCAAAAAGCCTACTTGGCTGGTGGTGTTTCCAAACTTAGGATGAGGTTTAAGCAACTATAGACTAACTAAGCTTTCCTATATACAAAATTAATTTTGGAAAAAATGACAAGGGAAAATAGACGCACATTTGGCATGGAGCAAGTGAATCTGGCAAGTGAATTTGATTTCTAAAGGTGTCTTGAGCTGGATAGTGCTTGTGATTGGTGCACACCAAAATCAGAGCTAATGACGATGAATGCCAGTCTTTCATTAACCCTCAGAATTAGTGACAATACCCCTGAGTGATAGTTTCCTTTGTCAGTATTGCTCTTGCGCAGCTTATTGTTCCTATGAATGAATATGCCTAATGTTAACAGATTAAATAGTCATATGTCTGCGTCTTCTTGTGTTCTTGACTTGTCCAACTCACACTCATTTTGTCTCCCCTGGCGGGCCCACTCCCACTGTGTCTCTCCACTCTGCACTTGTCCCTCCCTTCCCTTCGACCCTGTCTCTCTCGTCTCTCCCTCTGACTGAAAGATCTCCTCTACCAGCCTTGACACCCACCACAATACTATGCAAACCTAGTTTTTAAGGCTGTTCGGCTGGCTATGAAAGGGTGGTAGTCTGGCTGTATACGGTAGTAGACCAAGGAGCAGAGCAAACTGGCTGGATTGCATGGGATTTTTCCTCCCCACCACCCTTCCAGCACTATCTGAAACGTCGTCAGGCCTAGTATGATAGTCGCTTGTTTTGTTCCTCCCCTCCCTTTCTGCACCCCTCTCCCTCACCTTTTTTTTTTCTCTGGCTCTACCAGAAATGTCGTCAGGCCTAGTACAGTAGTCACCTGTCTGTTTCCATTTCCTTCCCACTCTCCCCCTCCCTTCCTTATCTATGTCTTAGCTCTTGCACTATCTGAAATGTCGTCAGGCCGAGTACGATAGTTAATTTCACATCCTCACTGTTCATGGCCTGTAAGAATGTGGTTGTATTTTCCCTTGTTCCCTCCCTTGCCTTGAAGCGCTTTGAAACACATTGTGTATAGGCGCTTTATAAATAAACGATCATATCATATCATACTATTGCCAGTGCCATGCGGCTGAGGATGGAGTGGCCCCAGGCTTCACTTTTGAACATGCCACGTTCCCAGGTACCGAGAGACATTGGGGCAGCAGCCACATGCCCAGGCTTGCCATCCTGTAATACAGAGCCGCTTAGCTGCTCTGGCCCACGAGGCCTATCGGAAAATAATGTATCAACCGGTCATTTAAAACAAAAATGAGCTCAGCACAGTGTTCCACGACCATTGGAAGTATTTCACCCTGCAATGAAACATCATTGTTGATGTCACAGGAGTTTTGTGTAGGGTCCATCTGTCACTGGTAGGTCTTGGCAGCCCTTTATACTTGTCGATTCTAGTACAATAACCTCGAGATGCAATTTAGCATATCCATTTGTTTGTTTACACCCAGCGCCATTTGTTATGCCGACTCTGGCTGAAGGGTTCAATCTGCTATGCCCCTTATTAGTTTTAATTTAGTCCCAAAAACAACATTCATTTAAAAAGTTGGGCTTTTTTTTTGCATTTCGTGTAAATCCCCCCTCTTCGCATGCTTTCCTACTCTACAGTGATAGTACTTGTAAAATGTCAACATAAGGCTGGGATAAAAAAAAAAATGTTTTTTGATTTGCCTCTGTGAAATTGCAACTTGTGGCACATACAAGCACGCTGATGCAAATATAGCAGCAGGACTGGTTGGCAGCACTCATGGAGCGCTGATGATGTCTCAGGGCTTTTGGGTGCCCATTTCAACACGTTGTGCGTTTCTCTTTAGTTACAATGATGGGAGATTCAAAAATGTGCTTACTCTTTTTAATACTGAAACTGTGTAAAGGACACGTAGTTTCATGTAAATATGGATACAAATGTACCCTGAAAGATCTGTGCATCTTACCACTCAAAATAAAAAAATACTAAATTGTAAATCACACCAAAGTTGATTGATTTAAGAAGGAAACCAGAACATGTTTAATTAAACTGAAGGAAAACATTCCCGTCCTGTGAGTTTAAAATCTGTGTACATGTCCTTACTTCGTTCACATTGCTGAAACAGCAGAGATAGAGGCTGCCGCTCGAATTGTTTGTCTCCCAATGCATGCTATGGGCTTTGATTGGGGATCAGATTACACCATGGCCAGGGCCATTGTCATGCTTGAACTCTGTGCGCATTGGAATTTCACATCTCCTGGAAGGCATTGAGCTGGGAGTGAGGTGGGGGAGGGGGAAGCTCAGGTCTGAGCCACTAACTGCGTTTTGAAAATGCCTCTGGTTACCAAACATGTTAGTTGTCCCTGTTAAAATTAAAGGCATTTTCTTATTTCCTCTGTTTGCCCTGATGCTTTTGCATTTAAGTAAAACTTGCATGATTACACATAGTTAGACTAACAAAAACGTGGTGGCTATGATGGTATCCACACATGTTCATAGTTAAATAGCAGTGTGTTTCATCACACCAAATGCTACATAATATGCCAAATGTAATAAATCACTTATAAGTAAAAAAATAAAATAAAACGCATATGATAAATGAATACCCTATATAGTGTGAGCATATTAACTCTGAAATTGAAAGCTCCATATTAATACTAAAAAAGGAAACATAAGTGTGATTGCGGAACCTGTTTTGTTAGGCAAATAAGTGGCAAGAATACTTTACAACACAAGCATTGGCACAGCCAATAGTTTTGGCGTTTTCTGCTGGTTACATTTTACATTTAGAGGCATCAGGGTACAGGGAGGGGAGAGCAAAGTTTCTAAGGAGAATGCGAGAAGGGATGCACGTGTGCAAGTGAATGAGAAGGGGAATAGAGCAATACAGGAAGCCTTTGGGAGAGGGTGCAATTGGTGAGAAAGGGTGAAAGTGAGAGGTTAAGAAATCAAACAAGAGTGTGACGGGAAGGATGAAACGGTGTAGGATATGTGGGTAGGGTAGAGAGAGAAGGGGTAGGGTGGGTGGAGTAGAGAGATGGGGTAGAATAGGTGGGTTAGAGAGAGAGAGAGTGAGTAGGGCGGGTTGTTGGGGTAGAGAAAGTGGGGTTAGGCTGGACGGGTAGGGTAGAGAGATTGGGGTAGGGTGGGTGGGGGTAGAGTGGGGGTTGGCTTGGTAGATTGGGGTAGAGAGTGGAGGTTGGTGGGTTGGCATAGAGAGAGGGGTCTAGGGTGGGTGGGGTAGAAAGAAGGGGATGAGTGGGTGGGGTATGGTGTGTGGAGGTTAGAGAAAGTGGGGGTAGAGAGCGTGTGAGGTGGGATGGGTGCCAGTAAAGAGAGTGGGGTTGGGGGTAGAGCGAGTGGACATGGCGTGGTTGGGGGATAGAGCGAGTTGGTATGGGGTAGATGGGGTAGAGCGAGTGGGGTGGGTGGGTTGGGGTTGAGGGGGTCAGGCGGGGTGAGTGGGTTGGGGTAGAGCGAGTGCGGTTGGGGAGGGTGGGTCGGGGTAGAGCGATTGGGGCAAGGGGGTAGAGGGAGTGATTGTGGGTGGGGTTAGAGTGGGGGTTGGGGTAGAGGGAGTGATTGTGGGTGGGCATAGAGGGAGTGGTGGTTGGGGACAGATGGAGTGATTGTGGATGGGCGTAGAGGGAGTGGGGGTGGTGTGGGCTGAGGAAGAGAGTGGGGGTGGGGTGGGAGAGAGTAAAAATTGTGGGGGTGGGATAGGTGAGGGTAGAGTGAGTGGGTGCATTGGGGATAGAGATAATGGGGGATGGGGTGGGTGGGTTGGGGTAGAGAGAGTGGGGGTGGGTGTATAGAGAGAGTGGGGGAGTCAGGGTATATAGCATGGTGGTGAGGGGTGATGTAGAAAGAGTGAGGGTGGTAGAGAGAGGAGGGTTGGGTGGGGGTACAGATTTGGGGTAGGGTGAGTCAGTGGGTTTAGAGAGAGTGGGAGTTGTGTGGGTGGGGGTAGAGAGAGTGAGGGGTGGGTGAGTAGGGGTAAAGATATTGGGGGTAGACTGGGTGGAGTAGAGAGAGTGGGGATAGTGTGGGTGAGTCAGGGACAGAATGTGGGGCTAGGGTAGTCAGGGTAGATAGAGTGAGGGTAGGTGAGTGGGGGTAGAGTGGTTAGGGGTATTTGTGTACAGACCTGGGTGTTAGGTAGGAGCCATTGATTGAAGAGCAGGGCCTTGAGCTCCTTTCTGAAATTTAGAAGCGAGAGGAGGAATCTAGTATTGAGCGGGAAGAGATTCTAGAGTCTGTGAGCATAGATATTTAAGGCCTGTCTTCTTGTTCTTTCCTTCCTGCACTGGCAGAGATCAAGTCTGCACATGTGCTTGCTTCTGGTGGGTCATAACCATCTGAAATTCTTGAACTTCCCATTGAGATATCGTGGGGACTTGAGGGTTACGGCATCGCAGAAGATGCAACATGATTTGAAGGTGATACATAATTGCAGTGGGAGCCGGGGATATTCAATGATGTGGTCACATTTGCAGAGACTTTTGATGAGGCATGATCCAGCATGTAGGAAATGTCTCAGGGGTGCCAAGGTTGTCACTTGAAGACATTCCAGTAGGGGATTGCCACTAATGTAACCCCAGACCGTCTGAAACTATATTTTGAAATAGATCCCAACGTTTACATAATGCCAAAAAGGTTCTATGAGAAAATGTCCTCTGCTATTGATACTTTAATAGTAGTAGTCATTTATATAGCACCTTTTCCTGTTATTATGGTCTCAACGCGCTTGTGGTGGGAACGCCCTTGGGGACCAAAGCTCAGGTATGGGAAAATGCTCAAAAGGCTTAGAATGCATGTGTGCATTTCGCCAATATTAGGGTTTAGATGGGCTGGCTAGGCTCCAGTAAGCAACTCAAGAGGTCAGGCATGTGGGATGGTGCTGAGGGGGGGTCAAGGGTGTGTGCGAGTGCAAGAGACCTGTTATGTGTCCATCTTGACCGAATTTCTTTCACTGGTTGTTGCTGTATCCTAGTGGCAGAGGTGTGAGGCAAGTCTGGGGTCAGTAGGCTTAAAAACGTTAAGTGTCCAGCCAGACAGAATTTTGTCATAGGTCGTAGCTACATTCTAATGTGTGTGGATGGATAGCCGTGCCTGTGGCAGATACCCACCGAAGTGGTGCGTTTATAGGTACCTAGAGCCCCGAGCTGTGTCATCAGATCGTCTGCTGGGAAAAAAACAGCTACCATCGTCGACTCTTATAGGCACTATGAGCAGGCTACCCTCAAGTCTACTAAGCGCAACGGACTGGCTGTCCTAGTACGTCTACTGGGCGTAACGGGCAGGCTACTATTGGACCTAGGATAATAGAATTCTCTAAACGCAATACCTTTCATATCCCCAAAATACCGCTACAGTCACATATTTCATGCCTCCAGCAATTCATCTAAGTGCAACAAATATCCTACCCCCAAAATGCAGTTAAGTGCATTTAGACCAATTCAAGCTTCTGAAGACACAGAAAAAGGCAGCCTACTAGTAAACCTTGGCTTACTTCAGATCTTATGTATTGAAATGGCTTCTGAGACAAGCTGGACACATTGGAGAAGGATAGAAAATCACATTTTGCGTAGTTCTTAGATATTATAAAAAGGCTGTGGCCAGGACAAATGAAAAATATTATTCAGATCATATATTTCATAGATCTGATCCATCTAAGGAACTTTTAAAAGTACTTAACAAACTTTGTGGTGATCTTTCTTAGTTTTTGTTTCAGACAAAACAGGTCTAGACTTTCAGTATATGTTGAAGTCACATCGTCTAAAAAAGTATATCCTTATGTTGACTCCAGGGATTGCTGCATGATCCATGCCATCCACATATTTTGATGCATGCTCATGCCCTGGTTGACTCTGATTTTGGCACCATTAGTAACACTTTCATTTTTCACTTAACCTGTCTTAAATCCGCTGTATCCATTCTATTGCTGAAAAGGCCTTCTTTGGACCCCAGCACTCACCCTAACAGTAAGCCAATGTCCTAACTGCCCTTCCTCCCAGCTGCATTCTTTTATCAATGAATCCTCTATTTTGGTTATTCCACAGACTCCAGTGTCAGTGATTTGTGGTTATTTAAGAACCCTGGCCGATCTTGTCCATTCCCACTGGCTTACCTTTTTCATGTGTGCCAATGATACCTAAGTGGTCTTCTGACTTGTCAGTGACTTTGGGGTGCCCTGGTGTCCACGGATGATCTTTTTAGGAAATGCATTGTGGAGACTGGCCAACGATGAAAAGTAATAGACTAATCCCTCAAAGACAGATATTCTGCTTGGCACAGCAAAAAGCACGTCAAATTCTTTTGTTGAAAAATGGAACTCACAGCTTGTCAATACCTGGCCTTCAACCCTAGGATACAGCTCTGTCTATGTGACACAGGTACAAAACCTGGGGTATTGGTTGAGTCTTCATTATCTTTATCCCGGCACATTAGCCATGTTTCTAGCACCAGCATTTTTCATCTGAGGACTTATAATGTCTTTAGACTGCGTCTCACAGAAAATTCAACTTGCCAGTTCCTTTGTTTCTAGCCATTTAGATGACTGTATTGCAATTTACCTAGGACTACTGAGGCTGAAATATTTCAACTGGTTCAAAACTCAACAGCTAGAATAATTTGGATTGGGTAGAGGATTTCTCTGCCGCTCTTTACACCTTCTAGTGGCTTCCTGATTCATTTATTTGTTACGCGCCATAGCCCGCAGCAATTGGGGCGCACATCAACACAGGACAGAAGGAAGACGGGATGTAGAACAAGAAGGATTTAAAGAAAGATGTTAAGGAAAGACCATGTTTTAAGTCCCTTTTCTTAGTACACCGTGCGCTGTATGCTCCCACCAAGTCACTAAGATCAGCATTACTAGGCTTGGTAAATGTCCCTAGTATTAAACAAACAAGATGGGACATCATATCTTTCTCTGTCCCAGCAGCTGGTACTCTCTTCCAGTAGATCTTTGCAGATATCATAACATATGATATTGAGATGTCATATTAAATCCATCTTTTCCCATGCTCACTAGTTGTTATACTGTCATTTTGTTTGGGGATAGCAGGTCTAGCGCCAAGATGTCTTTTCTAGGTGCATGCACTTTAGAAAATGTTTTAGCATACCATACCTAGGCATATGATGCCAATACTAGGCTACTCGTGTGACTTTCTTGTCATATAATGAAAAACCTGGCATAAACAGATGCACACAAATCTTGATATGAGCCCCTAGTTCACACATATGCATCCTTTAGAATGTTGGGATTCACACAGCTCTGTCACAGAGGCGCACCCCACAACCTTTACTGCAGTGTTGCTACCACTGTTCAGTTAAAAGTAATGTGGCCCTTCTGAGAAAATGCTAGTAATGCCCCACAAAAAGTGCAGAAGACCCCCCCAAATGTGCTTGTAGTCACATTTAAAGAATATCTGGACTGTTGAGAAGTGCAGGCACTGCCACAATAAAAAATATGGCAGACATGCTAAGAATGTCTGCAGAAGTCACAATTCAAGGGTATCCATGCCTTTTCAAATGCTCATTCTCTCACATTAAAGGTATAAGAGGCGTTTTGAGACATGCTGGCAATGTGCCACAACAAGTAAAGCAAACCTGATTAAAAGTGATTAAGAGTGCAATTAGTAATGTGGCTGTGTCAAGATGGGTCTTAAGCTGCGCCTCAAACGTGAAGGCTTACCAGCACATTGTTCTGTGGTCCACAGACTTGTCTGCTAGTGCACTTTAATCTTGCAGTTCCACCCAACTGCTGTCTCCAGTTGCAGGGTTATGATAATTTCAGGTTTTTATGTCGCCCTTAATGTCAGACTCTTGCAGGTCTAAGCATTGTAATAACAGGGGGATATTACTGTCCAGTTTAATGGTACAAAATGTGTCTCTGAAGGATGAAAGGCTGGGCTAGCCCTGTCATGATTCAAACATTTGATTGCAGGTTGCACACCAATGTCTTTGGTGAAAACGTACCTCACTGAGATATCTGACGGGAATCGCCCACTGTAATGCCAAAGCAGCTCTATTCAGACATATAAACCCCCTATTAATTCCATTCCTCAAAATATGCGCAACTCTATCAATACACCTGCACCTCAGTCCTGTTGTGGTATACCTTATGTTTTCAAATGCTCAGCTGAAAATATCACTCTGTTTTGGTCTTTTTTTTTATTTCCCGCAGCATGCCTATATTACAGCACTGAAAGCATGCACAAACACAACTTTACCAATGCACGTCTGCCCTGATCGCAATACCTGTTTCTCCTCTCTGATTCCACACAGAATGAATAGAAAGTAGCTTTGAATAGATTTTGTGTGCACTGACACAAACAAAAATTATAAGGAACACTAGTCTTCCCTTTACATGGTGCCTAACAAATAGTACCTTGCAACTGCAAACTGAAGTTTCTATGATATCTCGCTTTGCTTTTTATGAAACTCTGGACTGGTGAATTAATGTCAGAAACTTAATGTAAATAAGCAACATTTATTGAAATAAAATGGTTTTTTGACTTTTTGAAAATGTAAGGCCTTATAAACTAACAACCAAGAGTTAACCTCCCCAGAGCATCTGCCTCCTTTTCAGACACATTCTGATTGTCATGTATACCAGAGAGCAGAGGTGTGAATGCTAGCCATCAAGTTTTACATGACAAAAGCTGTGAACAGGTAGCTCTGTTTTGGTCTCATTCCCCCACCCTCATCTCCTGGGAAACACAGATCATCCTCTATGTGAATAAGTGAAAACTCCCCTTACTTGGGAAGTAACATTAATGATGCATTAAAACAATTGGCATTGACTGCAAATGAATATGCTTATGGCATTCAACCCCATCAATGAAGAAAGGTACACCTGCTTGCAATGATAAGACATGTGGCCATAAGAATGCACTGGCTGTGGTCAGAATCATACTCTTGTTTTTGTGGAACCCTTACCAAGATCCATGGTGTAAGCTAGGAGCGAATCACCCGGAAACGGTTAGGTTAACAGCACAAGAGATGTAAAATGGATATAACATATGGGACCAATGCAACAGGTTTAAAATTGAATTGACTGCATTATGGGGATGAAAAGCCACACACGAGCTATTGCTATGAATTTCCTGTTGTGCACCAGAGAAGTTAAAGTATATCTTTATGAATGGGCTAAGAAAGGATTGTAGGCTATGAGAGCACTAGGCTGAATAACAGAGATGTACTTTTCAAGTGTAGATGGCACACATGGAAGCTAGAATTAGTTCAAATAGAAAAGGACACAAAGCAGTTAGAAGATGAACAAACTATTGCCTAGTTTGGAGTTACCACACCTGGCACCTTTTTCCAAATGCTGCCCTTTGAAAACGAACACAGATTTATGACCTCCCCAATGGCGAGGATAGCAAGGGAAAGGGTAGGCTGGAAAAAGAACATCAATGTTCTAAGATTGCATTGTGAGAGAGATTTAACAGTGTTGATGAATTAGTTGCCTCTGTCTAAGATGGGGTTGGCTTTAGTCAGGATTAAAATGCAGTATTTGAAATAGGAATTGTGAGACTGGCAGACTTGATCGATTCCAGAACCCAGGAGTCTGCATTAGGATGCAAATGTAGCTTACTATATATACAAGTTTCCTTTTTAAAGAAAATGGTGCAGAGATAGATTTAGACTGAGGGAGGGTTTGTTATCACGGGATACGCGATAATGACCCCTCCCAAAATCTATAGGGTTATTAGCACATAGTTTTGGAGTTTAGATGGTATAGTCAAAAAATGTACTTTAATAGTGGGTAATGTAAAGAGGCAACTGAGTTAGTAAATTATATGCAGTTTTATTTTGTAATATTGAAGTAAAATAGTTGTCCTCATAAAGTAAGCATTTTAATTGCATACTTGGAAGAACTGAGACAGGTTTAACATGAGCATGCATTTGCTGTCACGTAAAAGTAAATGGTTTCTCAATAAGAAAGAGAAGGCAATTCCCTCTTGCTTAGCTTCCTCTTTCGTGGGTTAAATAGGATGTTGCAGCCCAAAAGAAAGTCCGGTCAGGGAGGAATTGTCATGTTGACAGATATTTTGCTTTGAAATTGCATTTTTGTTGCTGTGTCTGCTTTTGAAGACAGAATGTTCAAAGCGCAGTCAATACCGGTATGAGTCCGCCTCATCTTGAGCCGAGCAAGAGGAAGAGCCAATACACACAGGCCATGAGGCCAAGAAGCCTCTGGAACTGCCAGGCCGAGATGGTCTCCGACTGCGCAAACATCTGACACGTGGCCAACAGATCCGCCATTCTGTCCCCGGTTAGGTAAACTCTGCAGTCTATCGTGTTCCAGCGAAAACCCAGGAAGATCAAGTCCTGAGAGACCGTCATGGAAGATTTCCGCCAGTTCACCGACAGCCCAAGGTGGAACTGGAGCTGGAGGAGAGACTGAAGATTGTACGCGGCTTTCAGTGGGCAAGGGTTGCGCAACAGCCAATCGTCCAAATAAGGATACACATGGATACCCTGCAGACGAAGATAAGCTGCGATCACCGACTCTTCGTAAAGACACGCGGTGCCGAGCTGAGGCCAAAGGGAAGCACTCGGAACTGGAAATTCTCCTCTCCCACAGAGAAACGCAGGTATCTCCGGTGTGGATTCCAGATCAGAATATGCATGTACGCATCCTGAAGGTCCACCACGCTGAGTCAATCGCCCATCTGTAAAGAGAACTTTATCTGACCAGGCGTGATCATCTTGAATTTCTCTTGGGGTAGGAAAAGATTGAACTGGGAAAGGTCTAGAATGGTGCGCAGGCCAGCCTGGTTGGATTTGGGCACCGTAAACAGTCGGGAGTAGAAGCCCTCCCCTCGTTCCCCTAGGGGAACGGGTTCCATCGCTCTGAGATCCAGTAACTTCTGGATCTCGGCCCTGAGGGAGGCAACCCCGACTGCTGGAAAGGAGGATTGATGGGTGGGATAGGGCGAAGGGGGACGCGGAAGCCCGCCTGAGCGACTGACAAGACCCACCGGTCCTCGGTAATAGTCTGCTACGCCTCCCAATGAGATGCAATGCGTCCTCCCACTGGGGTCTCGTGCGAGCGCAGAGAACCCTCATTTGGCTGTTTTTTCGATGTCTGCACCACCTGAACCTGAGGATGAGGCTGAGGAGCAGGAGAAACATTGACTCCGTCGCTGCCTCCGGCGGGAATTTTCCAAAGGGGTATCGACTCTGCAGGATTTTTGGTCCAGAAAACCCCTAAAACCAGAGGAAGGCTGGGGCTGTGACAATGGTCTCTGTGTCCTAAAAGGTGGTTTCACCAGGACAGACAAGGACTTGGAGGTCTGGGTGCTATCCTTCGTTTTGGTCAGCTCCACATCCGTTGTGGAATGAAAAAGCTCCTTGCCGTCAAACGGCAGATCCAAAACCTTATCCTGCACCTCCTTAGAGAACTTGGTGGCATGCACCCAAGCCTGACGAGAAGTATCCACTCCAAGCATAAGGCCTCGGGCCGAAGTATCGACATGGTGAGCCGCCGCCTCCAGCAGATCTTGAGCCAGGACCCTGGCATCCGACATACCTGCCTTGAAGTCCTCAAGCTTTTCAGCGGGGATGAATTCCTCAACCCCCGACAGACCTTTCCACATTTTCATATTCGTCCCTGCTAACACCAGTTCTGCATTGGCCTGACGCAATTGTAGGGGCGAGTTAGCAAAAATCTTCCTCCCAAGTGGGTCAAGAAGCTTATCCTCTTTGCCCAGGACCTGTGTAGCCGTCGTAGAGGAGGATGCCGCAGGTCTGGACTGCAAAGTGGCCGTAGCCACCACTGTGGAGGGGGGGTGGACATGACTCTAAGGCCACCTCTTCCGAAGAATGAAGCCTGTAGCGCCCGTTAATTTTCTAATTGATGAAGAGTCCAGAGTGTGGTCTCTCCCAGACTCTATGGACCTCGGCCAAAACGTCCTTCTGCAAGAACAAGCCAGTACGCTCCGAAGGAGACAAGGTGAACGCCCCCGAAAGCACGCCCTCCTGCGGAGCGGGTGCCTCGGGTACTGGAACATCCAACAGACACATCATGTCCAGCACCCGGACGTGAAAGGCTCTGATAGAGCGGGGCTGGTCTTTGCTGTCCTGATCGCCCTGTATATCATCCGATAGATCCGGATCAGGTTGAGTCACATCCAGCCCCACAATCGCCTTGTCCACTGGGGACAATGGAGGCGGGGGTGGAAGAGTTGGGAGAGGCCCAGCCGGTAAAGGCGGCGCAGGCGGAGGCACAGGCACCGTAGACGGGACCGTTGGCACAGGCGGGCATATCTCCCTAAACAGGCCCTTAAAGTACTTCTTCATGGGGTCCGAACACATACGTTTCTGAAACCTGCCGAAAAAGGTGTCCTCCGCCGATGACTTAGGCGTGACAGGAGGCCTCTCATGAGGAGGGTAATTCCAAGGGCGCAGAGGGGAGGGTTGCCAAGAGGGCCCTGCCCCACTGTTGTCTACATAAATCAAGGGCGCAGATGCCGCTGGCAGCGAGACATTGTGCGGTAGAGGTAACCGAGCGTTCCAGTCATAAACTGGACAAAACGGATGTGCACAAGGAAACCTATGTTCACCTGAAAGAGCACGCCCTACACCTTTATTTTTTGAACTTACCTACAATGCTACCACCAAAGGTTCAAAGTTTTGGTGTTCGAACCTTTGGTGGTAGCATTTTTCGGACATTTTGTACGGTCAGACCTTTTTTTTTGGTCTGATCTTACAATTCCGGTCGAAACTCGTGTCGGCTGTTATCGTTGATAAGCAATAAAATAGGCTAACCTGAGCCGGGAGAACTTTGTATCAATCAACTTTTTTGGAATCCATTTCTGGCATCTAAAGAATGCAATATATGGACATTGATAACTTTAGGACTCTTTCCTGAGCACGAGCACATATCCCTAGAACCCAATTTAGATATTTTCACGATACAAACCCCAGTGGGTCGGTTTTGTTTTTGGGATCCTCGATGCCGGAATATCACCTACAATTATTTATCTTCTCAATTCTATTGTAATATGGTCAATAGCGCACAGTAAAGGTATCACACCCAACACTCTTTAATCCTTTGTTCATCCCTATGTGGTCTGCCTGCTTTATGCTTATGGAATAGCATAAAGCAGGCGGACCTGATAGGGATCCACTGTAAAGGCTGTCCAACATGGAGACATGTGGACAGAGTTTAATTGTAATTGTGTACACTGCTTACCATGCTTGCTGCATAACATGCAACCATGTTGGACATTGCTTAATTGTAATTGTGAGCGCTGCTTGCCATTCAAGCATATCATGCAGCACTCACAATTAAAAGTAAACGCTGCCGGGCATGCTCGCTTGCCAGGCAGCATTTACTCAATTTGCGTGGAGCAGTGCAAAAGTGCAGGGCAAAAGATGGCATGCACATATGTACGCCGTCTTTTGCCGTGCACTTTTGCACTGAGCTTTGGATTCTGCCATGCAAATGGTGAAAGTTTGGTGGCGGGGAGCCATTTACCTTGCAGTGCAAACATTAGGACTCGCTGCTGCCAAATTACTCAAATGATGAAAATGATCCCCTAAGAATAAGCAATAGGTTTTGGTATGGTATATCATAATTACACACCATCACTCTGGGGACTGTGATATCATTACTATCACACACCATCTCTGTGGGGACCTTAATATCATAATTACACACCATCACTCTGGGGACTGTGATATCATTACTATCACACACCAATTCTGTGGGGACTCTGATATCATTACTATCACACACCATCTCTGTGGGGACCTTACTATCATAATTACACACCATCACTCTGGGGACTGTGATATCATTACTATCACATACCATCTTTGTGGGTATTTCAGCATCACTATTATGACAAAACATTTCTGTTTGGACTTTACTATCATCAAGACACAGTGAAGCTCTGTGGGGTCTTTAAAAGCATTATCATCACACATCGCTATGGGCACTTTAATGTCACACATTCCACATAATATCTATGAGGGGGATTTTAACATTGCCCTTATTACACGATGGGGTCATTACGAGTGAGGCGGTCAGGGGTTAATGGCGCCGGTAAAGGTGCCAGAGCCGTCAACCCCTTACCGACTCATTACGAGTCTTCTTGCGGGAACCCGCTAAGGACGCCTGGTTTTACCAGGCGCCCTTAGCTGGTCCCGCGAGCAGACCAGGGTGCTAACAGGCTTATTCCCTTTGAGCCCTATGGGGGCTCGAATGGGGATGGGTTCCTTGAATGAGGAATTACTGGGCCCTCCAAGGTCGGAATGGCCCGGTAATTCCTCATTCAGGAACCCAGACCCGGTACCCAGTAAGGGGGTAGCCATGCCGCTAATAGTGGCATGGCTACCTCCTAACTTGTAATGACCCCCTATATCTTTGTGAGCACATTAACATCATTATCATCACACAGCATCTCTGTGGGGACCTGAACATCATTATCATCACACAACATCTCTGTGAGGACCTGAACATCATTATCACACAGCATCGCTGTGAGGACCTGAACATCATTATCATCACACAGCATCGCTGTGAGGACCTGGACATCACTATTATCACACAGCATCGCTGTGAGGACCTGAACATCATCATCATCACACAGCATCTCTGTGAGGACCTGGACATTACTATGATCACACAGCATCTCTGTGGGGACCTGAATATCATTATCATCATAAAGCATTTGTGTGAGGACCTCAACATCATTATCATCACACAGAAGCGCTGTGGGGACTGGAACATCATTATCATCACACAGCATCTCTGTAAGGACCTGAACTTCATTATAATCACACAGCATCTCTGTGAGGACCTGAACATCATTATCATCACACAACATCTCTGTGGGGACCTGAACATCATTATCATCACACAGCATCTCTGTGAGGACCTGAACATCATTATCATCACACAGCATCTCATCTCTGTGAGGACCTGTACATCATTATCATCACACAGCATCTCAGTGAGGACCTGCACATCATTATCATGACACACAATCTATATTGGCCCTTCTACATCGCTAATGTCAGATACTATGTCTATTGGGACTTTAACATCACAATAATTACACATCATCTTTGTGGGCACTTCAACACTGGTATTACTGCAGAGTATCACTGTGGGGTCTTTACCATCATTATTGTCACACACCATCTCTGTGGGGGACGGTAACACCACTGTTATGATGCACCATCTGTGTAAGGACTTTAGCATAATATTAATCACACACCATCTATATGGGGACTTCAATAACAATATTATCACACACAATCTTTGTGTGGTAATTCCCTTTACCACAGTCACGCAGCATCACTATCGGGGAAATTAACTTCACAATCATCACATACAGTCCCAAAGTATTGAGTGAAATCTGTATCATCATACCAATCATACAGATCATTGGGCAAGATGGCGATGGTGAAACAATGAAACCTGAATTCAAATCACTGCTTCCCACCTTGACGATGGTGTGTGATCCAGGGTTATGCATGTCATCCTTCTATGTGGCAGTTCTCTTTTCTGACACATTTGGAATATTTGATATAGGATTTAATACCAGAATTAAGAGCCTTTAAGTGAATATTTTATAAGAAATGCTCTACCTCTACCATCTATCTGTTGAGCATCCCTAGGATGTGGGGAGGTACCAATTGTTAGAACTAGAATTGTATAATGTGAAAAGAGTACTGTAAAACCTTTAGTCATTTACATATGGATGTATTTAATTCCAAATAAGAATAATGAAATAAGTCCCCACAAGGATGGTAACACACGTTCAAGTCCCCACAAAGATGGTACAGAACACGCGAGTAAAAATAAGCATTTTTGCAAATATGAAGTTGGATCCTGCATTATGAATTTTTTCTGAACATAGTTCTGCTATTAGCCCATTTCTAAAACATTGGGAAGGGTTAGTCCCCACAAGGCAGGTATCCACACATAGTCCCCACAAGGTAGGTAAAACGTGTATGTGTGTGTGTGTGTGTGTGTGTGTGTGTGTGTGTGTGTGTGTGTGTGTGTGTGTGTGTGTGTGTGTGTGTGTGTGTGCGCCAGTATGTGTGTGCGTGTGCAAGGATATGTGTGTGTGTGTGTGTCTGGATGTGTGTGTGCCAGTATATATGTGTGTGTGTCAGTATGTGTGTGTCAGGCAAGGACACAAGACAGCAGAGGGAGCTAAGGCATGTGTATTAGTGTGAAAGGCGGGTGCAAATGGTAGAAGAGATTCTGATGATGCCCTAGAAAAGCAGCCACACCACATAATATTTGCTATAGGTGGTACTGGCACACCTATAGGAAATGTACAGATTTCCCAAGTCTCCCTTAATTCGACGGAGACTCAGTGATTTTCTCACAATCTCGCAGATCCTAGTGTTCAGCTTCCTGCAAATGCAGTCCTTTGACTGCAGTCTCTCTAAAACAGCTTCCTTACGACATTTCAATAATAATACCAGTTTTTATATAGCGCTGGCTCAACCGAGGGTAATAACAGTTGAAATCATTACCCACCAGTTGGTACTCAAGTTGTCGATCTCGGAAGGATCAAAAGCTGAGCTGGCACTGCCAAGATTCAAACCTGTGCAGGGAGGCTACAGAGAGATGTCAGAAACAAGAGCTAAGCTCGTTGTGCTATCTGACGGGCAACAAATTTGTTACAACCGTGGCGGGTGTTTCAGATGGTCAGTTGCACATCGTTTATAGTAGTTGCAGCATATTGGAAGTTGTAATTGGGGAAAGACACACATCTTTTTTTTAAAAAGGGGGACAATCTGAAACACCTGTACAAATATTACACGGCCACGTTAGTGGGCGTGTAGCTATGGTTAAGTTGCTAAACCCATAGGAAGAGCACTTTTTGGGCAGCTTATAACTTCGCTCCCCCTGGACGAATCCATACATAATTTGACAAGTGAGTGTCATAATGTAGCTACAAAAAATAGCGGTATACCTTTAGTGACTGAGGGGTAGCCTGTGGCCATGTGCAGTGGCCAGATTGTGCGGGAAATGGAATAAGGCCATGATCCGGACAATGTGGCTACTGGCTATAACCACAAGGGACAAAACATAGGACTAAAGTGGCCATGTCCACCTGGGACTGGCTTTGTGGTAAAGTTATTAGAAATTAGGATAGATCTGAAAGGGAAGAAAAATATGCTTGTGGTAATATGGTCATAGGGTTCTCTTTTTGCCTTCTGCAGGCTGCCATAGAAAGTGAAGAGGGGCCCTGTATGGAACCCTCGCCTTCCCTTTCCATGGTGGCCATCTCGGAAAAGGATTTTCCTTCCTACACCGGGACGCCAAAGGCCATAGGTGTCTCGGTATAGGAAGAAAAATCCTCTTTTTTAGCACCCCGGGTACCCGCTTTGGGAACCTAGGGTGCTAATGGCCTTGATCCCCCTTTTCAGGGGCTGAAATGGGAGGCTAATGGTCCAGAGACCTTGTTATCCACCCTCGCTTCACTTGGGCTGATAACTTGGGCTGCTGGGCCAGTATCCACCGTTCCACTGGAACGGAGGATGAACACCACAATATTCCCATTAGCATAACACAAAATGCAAATGGAAATTTTGGAAAATCTTATTGAGTCTACGTACTTTACAGAGACATATAAAGTAGATGGAGTCTATACATGTTTTTTTAGTTCTATTTTTTAACTGTGAAAGGTGGTTCCTAAAGGAATATGTCTTTTGTTGTTTTGGATGTATTTTATTGGGCAGGAAAGCTGGGAACGAAAGGTGGGGAGGGAAATGAGGGAAGAGGAACCAAACACTAATATGGAGGGGCAGGTGGACAAGGGAAAATGTTGCCTGTGTGTTATTTCTAAGGTAGGGGGCAGTGTTTCTCATGCTCCTTGATTACAGCAGTGATGGTGGCTCTTGGGGAGGAGGGATGCCATTAGCTGATGCCATTTTAAGATAAATTGCAGTTTTGCTACAAGTATGTACTGTGTACTAGATTGTTAATGGATAATGAGTAGGAATAGGTGTTGGAGCTGTGCAAGGGGAATTTTGAAGTTGAAAGTTCTTAGATCAGTAGAAAATGCAGTTATGAACTGTTCGCGAAGCAGAGATCTTATCGTGAAGTGCGGATGGGTTCTCGGACACTTCATCATGCCACGCGCCAGCGTATGGTCATGTGGCACTGTCCAGAAGGTCCGCTATGAAGTCAGATGTTCATAGACGTCTATGGATGCAAAACGAGTTGAAATAGTTGCAAAAAGTGTATGGAAGTGTTAAAAATGATTCTAGATGGTGGGAAATGGCAGAGTTTTAACATTGCTATATTGGGTAAGTATGATATTAGTAAGTTGTAGGACAATAGCATGAACTGGAAAAAACCTATGAAATTCACTGAAAAAACTTTGTTAAAGGGGCGTTATGGTTAAGTTGGACTAATAAAAACCTATGAAATTCAATGAAAAAACTTTGTTAAAGGGACATTATGGTTATGTTGGACTAATAAAAACCTATGAAATTCAAAGAAAAAACATTGTTAAAGGGACGTTATGGTTTCAAGTAAAATTGAAAAAAAACCCAGAAATTCGCCAGTTATGGTAAGCTAAACAACCATAATTCGCGCCACCACCGTGCACTGCTAAGACTAACGCCCAGGACATCAAAGATGACATCACAAATGTCTTGCTGGAAAAGTCCTTTATTTAGTCATCATACATGGACATGAGGGAAGCAGATCATGCAAACAAAACAATGCGTTTCACCCCGATCTGGCTTCACCGGGTTAAACGAGACAGAGCTAGGACTAGCATTTTTGTAATGGGAATTTAGTCCTTCTTTGATGTCAATGTCTGTGTTTGACAATAGATAACTCAATGTCTCCAATAGTGTTGCCATCTTGGAACATGAAACATGAATGCAGAGATGTAGGTGTTTTTACAAAGCATGGAACAATCCGGGAATGCATACTTAGATAAAATTCAAATCTAAATCCATAACAGCATGTAATACTCGCATCAGATGGAAAAACACATTGCCTGACAAGGTAAGCAATAAAAGCAATGCACTGCTTAGCTATGTTTATGTCTTTTAAACTAAATCCACCCTAGTGGGTTTAAAGGCGATGTGTATATAACATATTGAATGCTTGCAGTGCACAATGTCTTCTTTTATTGCTGGTGGTCTAGAATGTCATTCAAAGGTGACAAATGATCATGTTTAAATTGTTCAGTAAGTGGGGAAAAAACTGCTGTCCCGCACATGCTGACGTTCCTAAATGTTTTAAGTGGCGACATTTTAAAAAAGAGACATAACAATTCAGAAAGCATAAAACACAGATAGGTCGGGGGTGGTGAGAGGGGTAATTAGAAAGGGATGCTAATGCATGCATTTTTCCCAAAGAATAATTGGTCCCAGCTGCAAGAAGTCAGCAGAGATATGTGCCAAAAAAGCAAGTCTGAATCTGTAAACATCTGACTTGAATGTGTAAAGTGCAATATGTAAAGTGCAAGGTGCAATCTATTCCAGACCCACGTCCACAAAAGAACAGAAACATGGCCAACTGACAGTTAACCCTTGCGGGTGCCAGTTGCCTCTTAAGATAAGTCCAATGGTTCCAGGTAGGGTCTCCGTCCTGTCATGGATGTTGAGTGTCCCATCTCAATAGAATAATGTGTTAAACATGAATGTCCTCTAAGGGTGACCAGATGCAGTGTGCTAGAGTGGATATGACAGGATCCTATGAATACACAGTTCTGTCGGACTGGCAATTAACCCTTGCCTGTGCCAGTATCTTATTAATAAATAATGTGATGATGCCCCATCAATTCCTTATCCATGTCACGTCTGTAGGTAGAGGAGAGTTGAAAAACAATAGTTATGAGGTTCCAGTAAACTGACCGTAGACCCTTGCGGGCGCCAGCATCTTACTGGAAGTGATTGTTATTAATGGAACCCGAGTGGTTTCCTAGTCCTACCAGAAACCTTGTATAGGGTTCATGTGGTCAATTCCTGAAATATGCTCTACACCCACTACTTACAGGTCACCACCCACCAACTGCTGCACACTTCAAAATGCATTACTGCCGGGTGTGTCGGAAACTCCTTCCCTCTTGAGTGTATGGCCTTCGTCCTACGGCCTTCGGCCATGCACACAAAAGTCTAGGCCTTCAACACTATCACTGCGACATAATGGCACCATCCATTGCACCATGTCACCAACTTCGACTATCCACATACACAGCTCTTCCACCAGCACTCCTGCCCAACCTGTGCACCACCATGTAAGTTTGTAGCAACAAATTTCACCAGTTACTCTAATGTATAAAGCAAACACTCTGTCCTGCACTCCTCTGCACTTTCATTCATGTACCATGCCCTTTCCCATTTGCATTCCCAAATTATTGTGTCACTGCCACACTACCCACAATCAATTTGCAACACTGCCCTACTGCAACCAATGGGCACACACCACACTATGCAAGCAGCACCCTGTACCAGATGCACACCCACACTTGCGTTACTCGGGTGGGTATGCTAAAGCTTTACGCTCTTCAGTGCTTGCCCTACTCTTTATGACCTTCACCCATGCACTCAATAGTCTAATCCTTCCACAGACCCAATGCAACTTCCTGCACCCATGCATGTCACCATGTGCCCAACAATTCCATCCGAACTGCACAACTACCTGTGCTCCCATCCAACCTATGTCATGTGCACTTCATTCCCCTTCTAAAATTGCTATACCACCACTCACCACGGGAAAAGGTTGTCGTAAACAGGTCGCGGCACAAGCTATTGGGCACATAAAGTACTTGCCGGTCTAGCTACCCACGACTTGGTGCAGTACATGCAAACACTGCAGGCACCCCTCTGTCTTCTTCCACATACCTACCTATGTCACCTTAATCACTTCTCTCTCCCCCACCTATTCCCTCCCTTATGGCCGCCAATGCATTCCGTACGGTACATTTTCCAGACCCTTCCACCACCGCACTGTCCTTCGATATACCATGGCGGCTTCCCCAAAAAATGTTGACGCACACCACGCTTTCCTCCATCCAACCACTGGTTGCATCCAAACTTCTCCAACAGCACGCCGTACCGCCAGCCAATGACACTTCTGTCCACGAAGCAAACAGGGAAATGGGTCCGCGGAGCGGACAATGATATCACTAATTTTTTGAGGCGTGCATTTCAGTTCTTTGCAACAAAAGTACCAGTCGGATTCCCACTAAACACACAAAAGCATGCTTTCTGACCCAAGCCTCCGCTCCTGCTGGAAGTTTGGTGAAAATCCATCCAGCCGTTCGGCCTGTAGCCGTGCGCAAAGTTTTTCCCCATTCAGTCCATGGTGAAAAATATATGTGGGGACCCCCCACCCCTATAACTTTACCCCGGCACGAAACCTCTCCCAACTTGGTGAAAAAATTCAGAGCTGACCATATACTTTTTTTTGCAAAGTTAAGTGAGGATTCGTCCAGGGGGAGCGAAGTTATAAGCCGCCGAAAAAGTGCTCTTCCTATGGTTTTAGCAACATAACCATAACTGCATGGCCGCTACCGCAGGCCGTGTAATATATATATATATATATATATGTGCAACCCTTTAAAACCAAAGTGCATCTGCCTTTGGTGCCCTATGCTGCATTTTTATTTATTTGTTCACTTATTTATAAAGTGGGATTTTCTAAGGCACCGACCGCAATCACAAATATACCTGCAGGACTCAACAGGACTAACTCAATTTAAACACCACAGGCAAGAAACATTTATTAAAACAGGAACACAACTGCAAGGATATTCACAAAGTGCTCCTAGGTAAAGTACTATGCATTTCATAAAATGCAGGAAAATTGAAAGAGTGCTTATTTATATGAAGTATTGGAACTCGAAGCCTTTTATTGTAAAAGCGTGTTAAAGGATATGGCATTATGTGGGTTTACCTTAGAAACGGCCTGATTCATGGAACATTTAACGTGGTGCAAGGTGACAAACACCCTGATTCACAGAGTGGAACAAAGTGTACTTTTGCAGTGCAAAGTGACGTTGCACCACTTTTGCACCAGTGCAAAGTCACTTTGCGCTGCAAAAATACACTTTGCACCACTCTCTGTATCAGGTTGTTCGTTGGCAGTGCAAAGTCACTTTGCACCGCGCGACAAATTCCATAAATTGGGTCCAAAGTTGGAATATTACGTATTGCAAAAAAAAAAAAGACATGTTTTATGATGGTGCATAAAAGGAGTTCCTATACATTCTGCCCTTTGCATAGGTTACCTAACTGCCTAATAAAGTGTATGTCAGCAACTGGATTTAGTAGAAGCCAATTCACACAGCACAGGCTCGCTGCAAATCAACTCTGCTGGCTCACGCCTTTCAACTGGAAGCAGGTTGTCTTGTCAAACATGTTCCCAGTGGTTTCTAATGGATGCAGTCGATGCCTGACCAGCTCCTGAACTCTTATCACCTGTGCTTAGGAGAACGTCATTATCAAAAACCATATGCTTCAACCTGATCAATTAGAAACAATTTCTTGAGTATCAGTCGCAGGTTTGCTAGGAGAAACTGCTCATAACTGACATGAAATTCCCACCCCCCTCGTCACCCTCACCGTAACCAGCCTCTGCTATCTCAGGTTTATTACTTCAGGGCACTGCGTCCTGTTGCTACTAGATCCAGTTACTGACATTTTTTTCTAACATCTCCTCCACTTCTTTGAAGAAAGTATCATTGGTCATTTGTATCCACGCATGGACACTCGTCCACCCGCCTTCTCCCTGGCCACGCACCTGCAGACACCACCATGAACGCACCATCCTTTCCATCACTAATGACCCCCCCTTGTTCCTTCAGTCATCTTCACCCCTCTTTCCCATGTCCCCTCTGTGCCTCGCTCCTCATTCTCCCCACATCGCACACACTCCTCACAGACGCTCTTTAAAATCCCTATTCCAAATCCAAAAGGAGTACTTTGCCAATGCTTGTTTAATTTTCATTTTGCGCTTCTTAAGGTGATCAAGCGCTCCAAATGTTGACACTTGGGTGGACGGACGTAGGTTCAGAAAGAGAATATGATTTACCCTGGATCACACAATATTGGTAAGTGGAGAATCTAGCTCTTTTGTTTACAAATTATACACCTGTGCCTACATGTTTGACAGAAACACAGTGGGCCTCATTACTAGTCCGGCGGTAGCCTGCCGGTAAAACTGGCAGGCTGCTGCCGGACTCGTGGGGATTTACTGGCTCCGGACTTGCCGGAATCACTGGGGCATTACAGCCCCACTGGTCCGGTAAATCCGGAGCCGGCAGTCCGTTACACCCCATTCCCGTAGAAATGGGGGCAGGGGAAACACTGGTACCATGCGGTCATTGTGCCGGTATTTCCACATCCGTGTGCGGCCGTTGGCGTTACGCCCGTCAGGTCAGACTTGGCGGGTGTAACACCGCACAACCACATAACTCGGGGTTAGCTAGTCTTGAAAACAGTGTCGGTACAGTTTTACCGGCACCGTTAAATCTGGACCGGCTAACTCGTAATGAGGCCTGTCATATCAAGCAAACCCACCAAGCCTCCCACCCAAATCTTTCTTGTGAATTGAATAGAAATGATTGGCATAGATTTGATGTTTACCTCTGGGGACAGGATGCCACATATCTTTTGGAGCACCGTGTGCTCTTCTACAAAGCTGAATATCGAACAGAAGGAAGGAAACACGCTTTCAAGTTAAGAAGGTGACAAACCTGATGAAACAATCCGTACTTCTAAGCAATGCAGGTGGCGACTGCTGCATTAGAAATTAAAAGGAAAACACTAAGAGCAGAAGCTTAGTCCAAGTTCAGTGGGTGCCAACAGCTTTCACACTGGCAGCTTCACTTCATTGATTTCTGCCCCCCGCCCCCACCCCCTCCATCTGATGTTCAGAGTTAAGAATAGCCTGGTGGGAGGCCGCCACTTAAGAGCCTGAGGCCCTGAAAGAAATGCAAAATACATTTTAAAAATGTCCAGGAGGCAGCGGGGAGAAAGTACAGAAGCTCCAAACGCCCTAATGCTGGTCTTGCGGCCTGGCCACCAATACAAAAGCAAAACAGGTTCTCACTTGACACTGCCCTGTTGCCTTGAAGGCAGAGGGAGTTCCTTGCTCTCCTACCTGGTCCCCCGGACTCTGTACCGCAATACTTAGGGGAAATTGCCCCTCGTACCTCTCCCGTGAAGCCCTGGTTTCTTTGTGTCTTTTGGCCTTTCGCTTAGGGTGGCCAACTGTCCCGTATTTTGTGGGATCGTCCTGTATTTGGGGACTCTGTCCCGCAGTTTGCAGAGTGGCTGCGCGGGACACAGGTTGTCCCGACCTGCTTTGTTCCCAGGGGTGAGACTCTCGGGAGCCACGCTGCAAACTGAAGTGGTCATCTACACACCACGGCTCTGCTGCCTGCAGTTTTCTTTCTCTGGGTGGCTCTGCGGCCCCGGCTCCTTTTGTCTTGCTGCTAACGCCCTGACACCTGTCTTCATTCAAATGCTAAAACTTTGCTCCTGGGGTTGTGATGGTCCTGTTTTCAGTCAAAAGACTTGACCATCACCTCCTAAGGACAAACCATTTGCATTGCAATAAAGCCAGACGTTAAGAGCCATTAACAAATTGTTTAAATTAATAATGGGGCGGGCCAAACGTGAATGATGCTGTGACGTCATCATCGTCTTGTGGGCAAGTGTCCCGCTAAAGCATCTCAAAAAGTTAGCCACCCTACTTTCAATGACTGCGTTTGTGTGTTTGTTTCCTCCCCACTCTGTCTGTACTTCAGGGCTCAAGTTTGTACATGCAGGTCGATGGCAAGCACCCCCATTTTCACAAGGGGGATGACTTCCCTCTGGGTGCTCTTGTGGGTGGTCGTGAAAACAAGTTAGAGCTGCAACGCTGGGATTCGATCTTGCAGTCACCGTATTCCAGCGCCATTCACTTCCACCCAAGATAGAGACGCTCTCTGTTGCCTCCCCACAATCAAGATGGCGCGACCCAGGGAAGGGTCTCGGGTGGCTGGAAAGTGCAGGCAGTACACTGAGTATTCTTGCCTGAAGGTCCAGCCGCCTGATTGGCTGAATGGCCTTTCTCTGGTGCGAATGAAATCTGTATATTTGATTTTAGGATATGTTAATTTCCGGTGACCTCACTGCCCATTGCATAGGTTATTGAATCCTCCCACATTTTTGTCATTAGGTGATTTTTTTGCACTTTCATGTTTCGATTGCAGGTTGTATATGGCTGCTTTTCAGGGGGCCTAATGCTAATTTATGAATATTAGACATGCGTTAATTGACAGGTTGATCGCTCATTTTTCACTTTTGAAAACTGAAACCGTCAAGAAGGATGAAAAAGGTACACAGCAGGGACCCTTTAAGCCTCCTTAGTCGATGTTAAGGGGGTCTACAGTGTTTTCGATTGAGAGCTGGAAAAGAAAAATGCAAGAACTGCTTAGAAAGAGGGTCCTCGGAGGAGCAGTTAATCAATCGTCCAGGAGGGGTCAACACCAAACTATTCAGACAGGATTGGTTGGCCACTATATATTTAAATAAAACGTATTCCTTCTTTACAGAATATGCAAAATTTGCATACAAAAAATATTTTCTTCCCTTGTATCTGCCATGTAAAAAAATGTGGTCCCTTTTTAAGCGATTTCGAATTTTGGAAGCATATACTACTCTGAATTGTTTATATGTATTAGGTGTAAAATTATATCTTTACAAGTTTTGTATGTCATACATATTTCAGTAAGAAAATGCATTAGATTAACACATTTTCTTTTTCTATTTTTCACAAATGTTGCGGTATATTTGTAATGTTAAATAATTGTAAGCTAATTGATGTTGATCTACTGGTCAAATGTAAAAATTGTAATATTAACTGTGTGTTTTTTTAAATCAAAATATTGAAAAGTTGATCAATATAATCAGCTAAATCAATAAAACATAAAATATGCCAGGTGGGGTAAACGAGTTTCCGACCAGGGACGGAACTAAGCGCTGGATATGGAATTCTGCACAAAGCACTTTAACGACTTGCCGATTTTGCACAACGTTAGATTCCTGGGAAACGCTCCACCACTTGGTTATGGATCGTCCATATTTCATTTCTTTCAGAACTAGTCACCTTGACAAAGAACTGGAAAGTTTTCATTCTGATTTTTCTAAGAAATTGCTGTGGGCGAGATTCATGTGGGGGGGGGAGAGGGACCTTTTCATCGATCATTGTCCTGCATCATTTTCTACCAGAACTATTGGATGAATTGTCATAATTTTATGAAAAATCTTTTATGCTTTATTTTAAGATTATGTAATGTATTTTATGTATTGTTTTGTTAAATGTTCACTGTAAACAAAATTCATGACCAGTACCTGGGCCGGAAACCTTAAGTGCCAAAGACGAGTGTGCTCGTCCTTTTTGCATAGACTTGCATAATAGCCTGGCACTTAGCCACCTTTTGCACAAGCACTTTACTACGCATTCTGACTGCGTGCTTCTTGATCACACACTCAGGTGCCCGGCCAGCAGGGCGGAGCTAAGCCGGGCCACGGCAGAATGCAGCCCACCTGCCCGTCCCTCGCTCGAACACTGCCGCCACTGCACCTGTTCAGTATTCAGCACAGTGCCAGCCTTCTGAGCACACAGAGATATCCCTCCAGGACACCGGCCTGAAGTGTCTGTCGGCGCACAGGCCCTGTCGCACTGACTCACGGTACTAGGGCCGCGTTTACTGGAGGTGAGCGCCGAGGCGGCTCCCAAAGGCTAGGGATATCAAATACTGCAGGTACCCCAGAAGAGCGGATGGGTGGGGTGCTGCGATGGCATTGTATGTTATCTGTGACATAGGAAAGCATAAGTAAGCCAATAACATCAGTTTATAAAACATCATTTTAGAGGCAAATTGTGTCCTTGCAGCAAAGCACATTTTGCAGGAATTCATTTTTAGTTTTGGCTATTAGGTGAAACTATTGCATTAGCGTACATCTAGGGAGAAATGTCATATGAGGAGGGATACAAAGCGTGTAGGTTTTGTTGGGTTACTAGCCCACCGATCGACTGCCCATGGACATGCTAATCCCTCTGGCTATTCCCACCCACTTCCTGCCCCTCCCTGCCCCAAACACATCCTCCTGTAATGTGAGCTCACATTTATCAAGCATTAACATCAAATGTTGCACGTGTTTTTTAAAGCAGTCTTCTGAAAGACTTAATTGGAGCTGTAAAGGGGCTCCAGGTGTAATAAAAGTCTCTTCGGGTCTGCCTTCAGCCACTTGATATATTAGCACTCTCTGTGTCCTTCACTCAAGTCCTGTTAAAAACAAGCATTAGCAAAGCCAACCGTTTTGGCTTGTGTATACATATTAGGCATTTGCCAGATGGCCAGGTACACTGGCTACCCTCAATGGCCAGGTAATACCACTGCGGCAGTGCCTGGCACAAAAGCCAAAACAGATGGCATTTCCAATTCTTCTTAGTTATTATTTTGGGACATTTGAATTTGCAACCGCAAGTGACATCACATAAATAGTTATGTCATTCCCGATTTCCAAAAAAAAAACAGGTATGCAGCTCCGAGATCATCATTTGTTAGTCCCTTTCTTCCCTGTGGTGTAAACATTTCTCTCAGCGTTCTGGTACTTAGCAACGCATAGTGCTAAACCACCCAAAGAGTACTAGCCACCATTACAAATTGGTAACAAACCACATTTAAGATAACCTGTGAGTTATTGATGCATGCTATTTGATTGTTTTGTAAAAATAGGTTTATGAAGTTAAATACCTCCAAAACTCTCTTCGTAAATACCTTCCTTCTCGAGCTCTTCACTCCTCTGCCTCCAACTCCCTCAGGGTCAGTTGCTTCTCCAAGCAACGAGTGGGTGGTCGAGCTCTCTCTTCAGCTGGGGTCTCCCTCTGGAACAGCCTCTCTGCCTCTCTGAAACTTGTGGAGAACCATCTCCGATTCCGGAAACACCTCAAGACCTTCCTCTTTGCTTCTGCTTTCTCTCTTCCTCTCCCCCGCTGAACTCCTGACTGAACCTGAAACTTCACTGGTCACCTGGCTACCCTCTGATCTCGGGTCAAGATCCCCTCCCCGCCAGTTGCACACCTGCATTGCCCCCCTGGCAAACCTTGCACTTGGGGTCTGTTTCTGTATCCCTACAGTTCCCCCACTAGCACTTGGACACTTGATATCTGCACTTACCCTTTGCACTTGCCACCAGTTGGCTGCACTTTTATTGCTTTACTGTGTGATCCCATGTACTGCCCCTTCCCCTTTACCCTTACACTTTTGCCCTCCCCCCTCCCTTGCTCTTGCGCGATCTCAATGTCACATGTCCTAGTGAGATCGTTGTCTATGTCTTAAATGTTGTGCCCCACAGCTGAGAAAACTACCTTCTGAAGAGAACACCCTCCAAAACAGCACCACGGGTAATCCAGAAAGGGTCAACAAAATAACTTTTGTCGCGGCTAAATGGGGACAGAGAAGAGGTAAAACAGTTTCAAAGGGGAACCCCTGATTTTCTAGAGAAACATGTGTGACCAATTGAGAGCTCAATGCCGGAAGGAACAATGGAGCATTCCATTTAATTAACCCCTTAACTGCTGGGCTATTATGCATGTCTATGCAAATAGATCGATATATTTTCCTTAGTGAATGAAATAGTATTTTAAACCCGAATCAAACAAGGAGGGAAAATGGCAAACACCACGTGAAGATAATCTGCACGGCAGCTCGGGCACAGGGACTGCTTGTCAGCATTGGAAACCCTACACACAGCCACATGCCACCATGTAGACTGGCGACTGAAACATGTGAACGCGCATAAGTCATGTAATCCAGTCTTTTTAAGGAGGACCTTTCACCGCACACCTGTTTGGGTGAGGTGAGCGGTGTAGTGTGTCCCGCCACATATTAAGAGAAAAAAAGTAGTGCATTAATGTGTATTAAAAACAATGCTGTGAAAGATTGATCTGCAAAAAGACCTGCATCACTTCCCATCACAAGTGTTATGTTATGTGCCGCACAGGTGCAACCTGTATCTTGCTAATGAGCATTCCTTTAAGTGGGATGCTAATCCAGGAGGAGGGGGGGGGCTCTTATTAGGGGTGCAGCCTAAGTCTGTGTGTACTTAGGGATGCCCCTAACGGAGCCTCCCTATTGCCTAAAGGGGGCTGGAGAAAGCAGGGGAGCGTGGGTGCCCTGGCATTATTAACTTCAGTGCGCCAAGCCCCTTCTTTTAAATAAAAGGAGGCGTGGCCACACCAAAGGTGTGACACCAGTGCGCCCCACCTCTTAGGTGCAGCAAACAGCCCTTTCATTCAAGGAGCCGCCTGGTTAAAAACCACAGGCTCCTTGAGTGAAAGGTCTGTCTGCTGCATGATGGTATTGTACTCAGAAACAGGAGGAGGGCTGGAGGGCCCCTCTTCTGAGTGAAGAGTCATCAGGCAGCATGAAAGCCCTATAACCACGTTTAAGGAGCGTTCATGCTGCCTGATTACTCTTTATTGTGTCTGAGTACAGAGTCATCAGGCAACCCATGTAACTGAAGCTATGGTTACACGGCCGATGCCTTTTCTTTTCTTTTTTTCTAATCTCAAGTGCTGAAACCTGCAGGCAGCCCATGTAACCATGCAGCATTTTGGTGACACAGGTTGCCTGAGGTGTCGCCGTGGATCGGGCTAGTCAAGGGCGGTGCCCAGCAGACCCTGGTATCACTCCTGTTAGCTTTAGATTAGTACCTAAACCTGTGCATTTTTCTACCAATACTATACAATGGAATGTATACTTTCAAGTAGCTTCCTCACATTAAGAGCCACCACAGACTTTAGAAATTGTGCGCGATTATTTTGAAACAGCACTCCATGCCGTACCGCACAACCAGTAGCTATACACGGTAACCTTTTCTCAGGTTTATTTCTAAGATAAGGAACTAACACAGATCTTTAGATTTGTACATACATTATCTTTTGCAAAAACGCGACACGTTTTTTTTTACGAGTTTATAACATTCCCATGTGGATTTACTCTTGTTAAAATTAGGTACCTGCTTCTCATGTGGAATCAGAGCCAGAGATCCATTTACTACCATACTACAAAACATGATTACTGAGCCAGAGATCCATTTACTACCATACTACTAGTCTATAAAACATGATTACTGAGCCAGAGATCCATTTACTACCATACTACTAGTCTATAAAACATGATTACTGAGCCAGAGATCCATTTACTACCATACTACTAGTCTATACACATGATTACTGAGCCAGAGATCCATTTACTACCATACTACTAGTATATACAACATGATTACTGAGCCAGAGATCCATTTACTACCATACTACTAGTCTATACAACATGATTACTGAGCCAGAGATCCATTTACTACCATACTACTAGTCTATACAACATGATTACTGAGCCAGAGATCCATTTACTACCATACTACTAGTATATACAACATGATTACTGAGCCAGAGATCCATTTACTACCATACTACTAGTATATACAACATGATTACTGAGCCAGAGATCCATTTACTACCATACTACTAGTATATACACATGATTACTGAGCCAGAGATCCATTTACTACCATACTACTAGTATACACAACATGATTACTGAGCCAGAGATCCATTTACTACCATACTACTAGTCTATACAACATGATTACTGAGCCAGAGATCCATTTACTACCATACTACTAGTCTATACAACATGATTACTGAGCCAGAGATCCATTTACTACCATACTACTAGTCTATACAACATGATTACTGAGCCAGAGATCCATTTACTACCATACTACTAGTATATACAACATGATTACTGAGCCAGAGATCCATTTACTACCATACTACTAGTATATACACATGATTACTGAGCCAGAGATCCATTTACTACCATACTACTAGTATACACAACATGATTACTGAGCCAGAGATCCATTTACTACCATACTACTAGTATATACACATGATTACTGAGCCAGAGATCCATTTACTACCATACTACTAGTATACACAACATGATTACTGAGCCAGAGATCCATTTACTACCATACTACTAGTATAATAGCCAGAGATCCATTTACTACCCTACTACTAGTATATACAACATGATTACTGAGCCAGAGATCCATTTACTACCATACTACTAGTATACACAACATGATTACTGAGCCAGAGATCCATTTACTACCATACTACTAGTATAATAGCCAGGGATCCATTTACTACCCTACTATACTTCAATAGACTCAATGCATATTTAAACATGACTTGGAGATGCTCCCATAGCAACATTATAAGAACACTGCTACTCGCAGTGCAACTCGCGTCCCCGCTATCTCACAGCGTTTCATGCCGAGTTATCCGTAGATGTTAGGTAAGCACGAGATCTTTTGAGCACTTTTAAATCTTCTTACACTCACCACTACGCCTAACCGTGCCCTGTAATCGCAATATGTGCAGATCTACTTGGAGAGATCGTATTGAGTGCCCAGGATTGTTTTCAGCAGCACTTAGAGAAATCCTACATACACGTTACACATGTAGTTGCTGTTTAACCTGCAATAGAGGTCAGTCCCAATTGAATCTTACCTCTTTTTATTACTCATGACGGACCCATGTGCCAATTCTAACGTATTATTATTTGTCTTGACTGTTGCTTACCTCGTGATCACATCTCTCCGATTTACAAACCTGATCCGTATGTACAAATTATTATTTTTTCTTTTTTCTCTCCCTATTTACTGTGACAATTGCTATATAATATCATGCACAGCGGCACGCCTGACAAAATGGAACTAATTCTCACACTTATGGTGATAAATCTACTCCTGCTTTGTCAATTTATGGGATGTGACCACAATGATTACTATTAATGTTGATGTTTGTAATGGAACTTATACGTGGAACGAATATGGGTTTTATTATTGTATGTTTGAAACATTGATTTATGGACTATGGCTAATTGGGGTCATTTAAATGTTGTTTGATTTTTGGTGACTACTAATTTGTGTCACAATCACGGTAATCGGACCGATAAGGCCATGATGCAGGACGTTTATTCCGAAACGCACTGGCCTTCTTTATGGCACCTGCATAAATAGAGATATTAGAATCTCAGGCTTCTAAGAATACAAATTCAGCAAAATCTGATGAAACAACTGAATACGTGATTCATTTATACTTTGGATATATATCTATAAACTTATAGAAACCACATTACTGTGGACAAGGGAGTGCAGCCCGCACCGCTGGTTTCTCAGCCAAGGTCTTGGATCACTAGTCTATTTTAGTGCTACTTCACAGAGGTACTTTTTTTTAGCAGGTTTGCACCCTAAAGCCTCACTTATTGATTAAGAATAACAAGGAATGAATTTAATTATTTTAGGTTGTGCACACTCCCCTCCACTCCAATAGCCCGGGAGACCCTGGCTCAGCGGCCCTTTTTGGAGCCTACCAGGCCTCGCACTGGTTAGCCCCAGCCCACTTAATGCCCTGCTGATGAGGCCTCTCAGGGCTGAAACACATCAACAAGCAATAGAGCAAGTCCAGCTACAAGGCAAGGCAGGCAATAAAATGGTGAGAAATGTAAAACAAAAGCCTTTGGCTGTATTGTCTCACAGGCAAACCTCTGGGAAACACACTTCATGAATCGTTCATCAAAGGGAAAACTACTTACAAGAAAAACCAAAGACGAACAGCTGTTGCTCCCTTTAATAGAGCGCAGCAAGAAGACAACAGAAATAACGTCAAGATGGGCGCCACAGTGATCCAAGCTGCATCTCACTGATGAGGCACAAAAAGGCCGAAACATGTCTGGAGTTGCTTGTGTTCAAGTGCAGAGAGAATGTGGCCCAGCTGTTCAGTCTGGACTGCTCCAGCTGGGGACAGGACCAATACTGAATTGCATAATGTTGCAAATGTGATGTAAAGCGTGTGAAAGAATTCCAAAATCAATGCCAGTGGTTATGACTACTGCAAAGCCTTCCTTTTGTCTCTTGAGGGTTGAGATTGGTTACATCTGGTCATCAAGTTGGATGCAAACTGTAAAATCACCCATGTTTAATATATCTGAAAAGAAATACTCTACCTGCCTTGCCTATTGTCTGGTTTTGCAATGATGGTATAAGTTGTCTTTCTAATAACCCTCATTTCATTTTGGATTTTAGCATGAGTAGTCACATACGAGGTGCGACTAGTATGACCGCAAACCTTTGGGATCTTTGTTACTGTTCTGCTGACAGGAGTAAGCAGAGAATCTTTCTCACTCAGCATCATCCCTCAACCACCACTAGCAAGCAAAGGGTCAAGCAAGCACCTAAGACTTGCCTGAGGCAAAATCATATGGTAAACCACCCTGACAGAGTGTGGTTATGAGTGTTGTGCCCTAATTGCATGAAGGTAAATAGATCTAGAACAACCTGATGTGATTGTAAATATTGAGAAAAAGGAAAATCAAGCCATCTCAAAGGCTAAGATATGATAGGAATGGACCTGCTAAAATGAGTAGACAGTCCTGTAATGGAAAAAATCAGTACAGGTTGGTCGCTGCTGCAGCCAATCAAACGCAATGGCTCCTGCACAAGGCACTGCTAGTGTAGGAGCTATCATCTTTCCTGGGGCAATTAGACGTTACCTGCGGGAGGAAGTATCCATGTGTCCGCTCCTACACTTTTACGTGCTGATCCAGCAATTCTGTACCATTGCAGCGATGGAGCTGATTGCCCGGTTGGAGCCACAACTGCTGCGTTGGAGATGAAGGGGCTGGTCGTACCTGTGTTGGGCATTTGAGGACTGGCAATCTCTGTTGTTGGGCTGATGAAGATTTGCCATAAACATTAGTGGTTATACATGTACTCACCAAGCCTGTTACTGGACGTTGCGAGAATGGATCACGCCAATTACTGGGCTGGCCAAACTTGCTGTCATGCATTTGGGTGCTGGGCATACATCATACGGGGCGATGTGGGTACTGGGGATATCTTTAGCTGGCTACATGGAAACTCGCATTACACATGCTAGTCCTGTGGCAACTGCCATTTCCTTCTGCTACTGCCCATTTTAGATTGGCATTATCATAAGTTATTATCTACGTGGCTATTAACTTCTTTCAACAAATATGCATTTTTAAAAATATTAGGAGATTGTTCATGATTTAGAGAAGAAAAAAAAAACTAAACCAATATGGAAAAATACAGACAGAAACTTTAAAAAAGGAAACTCCATAGAATGGGGGCACTTATATAAATGAAGAAAAGTGCCATTGTGTCTAATATTCGAGGTGGGAAGTGTGAAGGAGTAAATGTTTTACCTGGCTTGACACATAAAGTCACACATGTTACAGACGAATTGCAATGCTGCAAGACATTCTCTAAGTTTGTTGCAGCATTACTATGCTGTGCCAGTTAGATGTGGCACTGCAACCATCCTTGAAAGTAATGCAACAGAACTGCAATCGCCGAGCAGCAAGTACTGATCACACCAGAGCCATTCTTTCACCGTCACCTGCACTTCTCTGGCCTCTCACTTCATTTCTAAAACTCAGGGCATCTTGTCCTCACTCTCCTCGCCGCCACACCCTTCTCGCTCACCTGCTCTCAGGCCTCCCTTGGCTCCCCTCTACCCTGCTCTCCTACTCTCCTCTTTTTCTCCCATATCACCTGAAGAGGTTTCTAGACAAGTCTGCTCTATGAAAGTCTCAGGTGCTCCCCCTCCTCCAGAATGATCAGGGACAACATTGTCTCTCTTGCTCCAGCCTTGGCCGATTTCAAAGATCACTCCTTTGCCACTGCATCCTTCCCCTCACTCCTCAAGCACTCCCCCGTTCACCCTCTCCTAAAAAAGACTTCTGCCCCCCTTTCCTTTCTGGCAAATTACTGCCCTATATTCATTACCCCTTTCCTGGGCAAACTCGTGGAGAAGCTGGCCATCTCCCAGCTGATCCACCACACTGAATCTGTTGGTTGTCTAAATGACCACCAGTCTGGCTTCAGAGCTGCCAGAGACATGGAAACTGCTCTCCTAACGCCAGTGATGACTTGCTCTCTAATCTTGATTCCAACTCTTCTTCCTTTATCACCTTTCTTGACCTCTCCTCTGTCTTTCACATGGGCAATCATGCCACCCTTGGCATTACAGACCTGGCTCTGGACTGGTTGACCTCCTTACTCTCGGACCAACCTAACCAGGTTCAACTGGGCCCTTCTCTCGCCACCATCTCACAGACCACCTGCTGTGTCCCTCAGAGCTCCATCCTCCCGCCTTGGCACTTCAGCATCTACCTGGCCACTGAGGCCCATTTGATCTCAAACTTCTCTACTAACATCCAGTGTCATGCTGATGACATGCATCTCTCCCTCAAACTTCCCTCCTCTGCCTCCTCCTCTTCCTCTCTCATTCCTGACAGCCTGTGTGCTATTCTGGCATGGTGCACTGCTAACAATCTCTGACTTAATACCAGTTGGACAGAGATTGTTCTCATTGGGACACCTGCTCCCTCTTTTCCTCCCACACTCTTTCTGCCCTTCATGGGCCCCCTCTCCTCGCCCTCCTGTGATGCACAAACCCTTAGAATCATCTTTGACTGCTCTCTCGCCTTCTCGCCTCACATCACAGTTTGTGTCAAGAAGGCCCACTTTCAGCTTCACCTCCTCAGAGACATTCTCCCTTTCCTCACTTCCCCCAGAAACTCAATGTCTACAGAGATCTGGTCCTTTCCAGGCAGGAGTACTGCAACAGCCTCTTCCTCAATCTGTCTAACTCCTCCCTCGCCCCTTTCAACTAATCCAGAACAGGACTGCAAGACGTATCCTTGGTCTCAAGCCCAAGGACGCATTTCTCCAGGCGTAAAATCACTCCACTGGCTCCTGGTTGCTGCTAGGATCAAGTTCAAGACCCTCTGCATCATCCACATGCTTTCTGGGGCATGGGACACCGGTACACCCAACTCGCTCCCCCTAAATACCTCACTGCTAGAGCCCTTTGCTCATCCTACCTCCAACTCTCTGAGGGTCAGAAGGTTCTCCAGGCAGAGAGTGAGGGTATATTTCTCACACCCGCAGGTGCCTCCCTCCGGATTGGCCTCACTGCCCCTCTTAGGCTTGAGCCAATTCTCCTTAAGATCCAGAAGCTTCTCAAGGCCTTCATTTTCTCCTTTTCCTTCTCTCTCTCCCCTCCCCTGCTAATGTTCCCATCTGCCCCTTGACTGGCTGCTTAGCTTCCTCAGAGTCTTACAGGGCATCAGGCCCTCTTAGTCTAGTCTACACCAGCTATTGGGCTCCCCTGTCACCCACCCCTTCAACCCGCACTTGCCCTTGTGGGTACCTCTCCATGCACTAGCCTAATGGGGCCTGCACCCTTATAGCCCTTCCAACCCCTTACCTCGCACTTAGCTCGTGGACCGTCCTTCCTCTGCACTCTCTGCTTTACCCTGACTCTTCCTGACCAACCCTGGCACTCGCTTTTTCTCACTGGCCCTTCTGCCCTGACCAGCACTTCCCCTCCCCCGCTCCCTTGCACTTCTCTTTACTGCACTTGCGCAATCCAAATGTCACAAAGTAGGATCGTTTTTGTTTTATCCTCATTGTTCCCTCATCATTTTGTCTTGTTGTGCCGCTAAGCACATTAAGTATAAGTGCATTATAAATTCCAATAAATAAATAAATAAACAAAAATCAGCAACAGACACATGGAACTGTAGGTGAAATGTGATAGGTGTTGGGCGATGGAACCTGGCATTAATGTTTAGGGAGTCAGAGGAAACTGCACCCTGATCCAATGATAACCTCGTCAGACATCAACAATCCTAGACGGTGCCAAGCGCATACATTGAACTGGTGCCGAACAATTTTGCATTCGTGCCAGGCGATTCTCCATCAATTCTCCATCAATTCTCCATAAATGGCAGTCGATTTTGCACCAAATGACTTCTGCAAACGGTCACGAGTTGCTGCAAATATTATTTGCTGTTCTCATGCGCTGCATATATGGAAGCAATATTGCCTGGTACCGGTCTCATTGCTGGGATCTGGCCCACGGTCCTTTGCCTTATCTCTTTTCATTCCCCTCTACTTCCGGTTCAATGACACCACTTTCCTCTCTATCCTTCCTGTCTCTCTTTGTTTCTGACTGAGGCAAACACAGGTGTGTAGTTGAAGTACTTGCCCTGTGCACAAAGCCCACCCTCGTCCCGCTCGCCACGCACAGCGTTAAAGGTTGAGCATGCAGAAGAGGACCTCTATTCATAGGACCCGGTGAATGGCCCGACGGGCCAAGCAGCGGCACAACCACCTGATCCCACCTAATAGTCTACGTGGACGCACTTTATCCACCCCGGGTCATTCAGCATGACCGCAGAACCCCTTTTCTATGAACAGCCGCTTTGCTGCTCCCAGCAAGGCAGCCGTAATTCCTTAAGTAAGCCAATTGAGACTGTGGAGCGGCGGAGTGGCAGAGTGGTAGCGTGGCGGAAATCGCCGGCTCATTAGTCACCACTACAGGTGATTCGGTTGCGAGAGCGCCTCTACAATCAGCGTTTGACCAGTGTGAAACTGGTGCCAACTCTAGATCTACCACTTCCCCTCCCCCACTCACACACGCACCCTCATGTCTAACATTTCTAAAATGCTGGAGGCTTCACAAACAGCAAAGCTTGATTTCTTTGTCAATGTCATTCTTGCCAAAGGGCCACTCTTTTCCTCTTTGAATATGGGGTGTGGGGACACTAACAGTTGTACCCTCCAGGCACCTGATTGCTGTCGGCCACACAGCAGCGAATCAGCGCTTCCTTAGTGTAATAATAATGAACAGAAGAAGTAATTGCTCTTTTACTTGTGTAGCACTTTATGGAGAACCATCAACTTCTTGCTCCTCACAACATCTCTTGTTGGCTAATCCACAGGAACTTCATTGGGTCTCTGCAGGGTGTAGTCACTGGAGGTTGTGTTGACTTGGCTTAGTTGAGTTCATTCAAATTGGCATCTGGTTTCCTAGGTTTCTTGGTTCCCACTGATATATCCTCTTCTCCTTCCCTAGACCCTCTTTCTAGTCCACAGATACCCTTGTCTGAGCTGCCTGTGAGGTCCAAGATTGTCCCTTTAATAAAGATGCGGTGTGAAACATCCGCTCAATCCTTACTGACTCACCTGCCAGAGCAACATCACTCCCTCCGAACAAGGCTTGACTGTCCATGCATCTGTGGCTATTCCCGCCCCCTTTCTACATTATTTCTCTACCACTTATTGCTTATATTCTGTCTCTAACTCCAGCAGAGGGCTACTAGACTGAATGGTGGCTTAACCTTCCTGTATTTGCCTCCTCCTCTGGCTCCTTGGAAGACTGAAAGATCAACAGCAGCCTTGACTCTCCGGTATTGACTCCCTTCCATGTATAATTGTTTCCTACTTCCTCTCTCAGCAGACTGGAGGATGCATTGAAGACTTGCTCACCTTTCTCTCTGCACATTGTGCAGACGCTTTGCTTCCATGAACCCCACCAGCCCTACAGGCAAGTGTCAGACCTGCCACTTTTACTCCCTAATAATAGGCAAACACTCCCAACAAAATAAAGTAGGGAGTAAAAATACGAGCAGAAAATAGTAATCAGCTGTCACATAGACCCAGCCCTTCCTTCCAACCACTTAGCTCTACGGACATGTTTGAATCAGCGGTACCAGCAGAGTAGCACTTCAGAAAGGAGCACTACTTTTATAAGTGTCAGAGCTGTAGTGTGTACATTGATCTTTTAATTTGCATGAATTACCGGGTGAACTAAAGCATTGATTACAAACAGATAGTTTTACTGTCCTAAAGATGGTCTAACATGCCAGAATTCCCATGTGCTCTATTGAAGCCTCTGGCAGCAGTGGAGTGTCTACGGAGTGGCCTGGAGTGACACGTGCTACCCCTGGAATCTGATTGGCCACCCCATTATCCTAAGCTATGATCATTATGTGTGTGTGTGTGCGCTTGTACTTCATGCCACCCCTGAAAAAGTCATTGCCCCACTTGGGCCACCCCAGTCAAAAGAGTCGGGACACGCCACTGTCTGACAGAGGGATGTGCCTACATCCTATCAGAGAAGAGGCATGGATGCTGGCTCCTACCTGGAGCCGAGATCACAATCCAAAGCCTGATACCCCGAGGCGAGCAGTTCAGCTCGGTTCGTGCATTCCTATACATGTAGATAAAGTATAACTCAGAAACCTTCAAACCCTTCCCATTTCATCCCATTATTTCCAAAAACAAAGGTGTCCAGGGATGAGTAGCTCACCAAAAAGAGGGATAGGTGAAGGCCATTGAAATGAGAGATAGAACCTGCCCTGCTGTGATCAAACATTAGCATAAACACAAACTATCTTCTGCCTGTTCACCATCATAAACACAGACAGTAACATCCCCTTGATAAGGGACATAGATCACATTTTTAGTCAAATCTTTGGGCTGCTTCATCCTTTGCCCCATTGTGCCCTTTGCCATCTACCTTATTGAACATAATGTACAGATCCCCAGTATTGTCTGTTTGGACTACGCAACTGGTCACTTACAAGCCAATGGATGGGCAGGGGGCGGATATGCAATATGCAAACAGATATGGTCGTCATTTCTGACCAACCATTTGTTTCCACTGGGACTTTGGCTTCACTCTATCTAATGCATTTGCGATTTACATCTTCCATGACATGAACCTTGATACTGTGCATGACATCACCAGAAATGTCTACGAGTGAATACGCTTTCCTTCTGAATTTGGACTCAGTATGCCATTAAAGCCTTCAAATTTCCCCTCAAACTTGTATATTAAGTTATGCCTTTCATTGCCTCCTGACCCAGAGTCACTATCCTTGGAGCTATCACAATCATTGATTCATCAACTTCCATGTACATTAGTCTCCCACAATGCTCTTCAGTCTGCTCAACCTCATCTTCCCTCTTTGATTTCTTTCTTCTCACCTTCAAACTTCCTTCAATCCCGGTCCCAATATTCTCATTGCTGTCGCGCATCTCCCCTGTGCTCCATCCCGCTTTTGCTCCTTTTCTCTCCTCATGCCTATGCTTTGGAATTAGCTCCCTTTCGATATTCAATCTTCTTCCCCCCTTTCTCTTCTCCACACTCATCTTTGGACATATTCCCTCTCTACCTGAATGTTTTGTCGATTGATCTTGTTTTACATACTTATTGTACCATTTCCTTTTGTTACAGAACTTTGGATTATAGCGTTACTTAAATTCAATAAAAGAACAAATACAAAATACAAACCGGAAACCTCATGTTCAGAGCTCTCAGCTCTGATTCCTCTTGGATCAAGTTCATAACCCGCTCTCCTGAGCGTAGACAGCTCAATGGCCAAGGATCTTAGTTCCTTGGAAATGATGGCAATGCCGATAGACCCCAAAGATCTTTACGATCATCTCCTAAGCATAGACAGCTCAATAGCCAAGGACCTTTGTTCCTTGTAAATGATGGCAATGCCAATAGACCCCAAAGATCTTTACAATCATCTCCTGAGCATAGACAGCTCAATGGCCAAGGATCTTCGTTCCTTGGAAATGATGGCAATGCCGAAAGACCCCAAAGATCTTTACTATCATCTCCTGATTTCCTCAAAGAAGATCCAATTTTTTTCCTTCCCATTATGAGAGACTCATTCATTTATTCTTGTCTTTGGAACCGTGTGATACTGTCTGAAGTAGTGCACTATGTGTTGTGTTTTTAACACTACCGCCTATTATAGCCCTTCCCTTTGCCAAATGGCTCCTGTGTTTTCTCTTGCCATTGGCTGGGGCTAATACTGATGGAGTCCTATTGACATTTGGAAAGGCCCACAACATTAACATGGTTTAAGCTTCTTTTCCTTAATTCCTATCTGTTGAACTGCATTGCCACTGGACAGCACTTTGCACTTTGGAGTGATAGCAAATCCAGGGAGCAAGCTAACCCGCCTATGATCTGAGTGATGGAGTGGAGGTGCACGGAGTGCATGATGCGTGTTCAGAAACGGCCTTGAAACCTGATGATGAGGCTGATGCTTAGGAAGTGCCTACATGTGTTTCACGTTCATTAGAAGGACTTTTGGATGCCTGCAAAGAAGTCCCGGTCACTGCGGGGCTTACCTCACATCATGCACCTCTGGGTGCAGAGCATGTTCAGCAACCTGTGCATCCAGAAGCACCACTCATAACTCAGGAGGAAGAAACCCCCCCCCCCCCCCGAGAAGGTGTATCTGGCCACACAGGTCTTGCTGCGCCGGAGGGGTACCCAACATGCACAATGCTTCGTCAAAGAACATTCCCAGTATGAAGAGGCCCTTTCATTTCATGTACCCATCATTCCATGACTTGCTGCCCAGCATCACAGAACACTCAAACAACACTGACAGTTCACTTGAGACTGCTTCCCCGCCACTCCATATGCCCTTTCACCCATCTTCCTCTCAACGCCCCTCTCTCTACCTCTTCTGATTGTTTCCCCCCTAGTCCACTTTTCCACTTGACAGCATCACCTGTAACCGCTTACCCCCACCACTGCAACTCTGTGTGATGGAGGTATGCACCCCAGTAAACTCGCCCCTTGACTGATCTACCCCTGTCGCAGCATAGATTCCTCACCTCTGCCCCAAGATTCAAAGTCAGAAGAGCACTGGTGCTGTGCTGGCTGACTATCCATTCCAAGTTCTTATACTGGAGGATGAGCAGGTCATTGTTAGCATCTACTTACATCCACCAGGAGAGATGGTCACACTTCTGTTCAAATACCTAGACACATATGAATACATATCAGCAATGGCGTTACAAAAGTCCACTTTGAGGTGACAGATAACAAGGCAGGCCTCCGGTTTATTCTAAGAACCACCATTCTTTTCTTTATCCAAGTAAGATTCATGGAGACCACACCAAATACTTTAAAGAAGATATAAGCAAATTCGTGCTTATACTCTGACAAAAGGCACAGCCCCCGTTTCTTCTCCACTCGCCTGCATCCGGCAACTTCCACCCTTAAGCAGAACTCTTTCTAATCCATCCCAGTCCAACATTGACTCTATCCAATACACTATGCTGGTCTCTCCTGACAGGATGCTCCCATGAATGCAGATTTATTTATGCTGTCCTGCTGAATCAATATCTGCCAATAAAAACATTCTTAAAAACTGTTCTTTAAATCTGTGTTGCTGAACACTGGTGGTACAGACCTGTGTGAAATATAAAACAATGTCATGTCAATTGACATTAACAACACTAAACATATTGGCTAAACTAGCAAGCTCACTGCACAGAATTAACAACCTATTGTCCTTCAGACATGTTCATCTTAAACACCTGTTAACCCTCCTCATTGGGCCTCATTCTGAGGTGGGCGCAAAGGGATACGGAACACCGGTAATGAAACCGGTGCCGGTAAACCCTTTGCGCCCTATTCCGAGTTCCCTTAGCGGGTCCCTCCCTTAATGCCTGGTTTTACCAGGCGTTATGGACGGGACCCATTAAGGATACCGGGGTCAAAAACGGTACCGCAATTTGCGGTACCGTTGTTGACGCCTTCCCCCTTCCCATTGAGCCCTAGGGGGGCTCAAATGGGAATGGGGAATGGCTTTTACAATGGGGACTTACCGGTCCCGCCAAGGTCGGACTGGATCGGTAAGTCCCCATTGAACGAGGGCAGACACGGTCCCGTTATTGGTGCTAGTCATGGCGCTAATAGCGCCATGACTAGCACCAACCTCGTAATGATGCCCATTGACTATCCTCAAAGGCCATTTGCTGTGTCTAAGGGTTGCGCATTGGGGCACCTTGTGCTTTGTATACTGACCAACATTGTCTACTTTCCTAGGCAATCTTTTCCAGCTTCACAGCCAACCTTTTCCAGCTTCTCAGCCAACCTTTTCCAGCTCCCTAGCCATATTACTCCGGTTTTATTGACAACCTTCTCCGGCTTCCCAGGCAATCTTTTCAGGAATTCTAGCTAATCGTCGCCCTCTTCATAGTTAACCTTCTCCCATCAACGAGCCAACTTTCATACGTTTTTTAGCTAACCTAACATCCTAGTGAAACATCACCACTTTCATTGCTAGCCTTCTCCAGCTTAAGCAACCTTCTTCATTTTATTAATCCACCTTCTACAGCTTCTTAGCCTATCTTAGCTTGCTAAATTGTAAGCCATCCTCATATCTAAGTCAACCTTCACCAACTTCCTTGCCAACCTTCTTCAGTTTCTTAGAAAGCATTCAGCAGCTTTGTAGCCAGACATATCTAGCTTCTTGGCTAACCTTCCCCAGATTCTTATGAATTGTTATTTAACTTTCCTGCCATCCTTGTCCAATGTCCGGACTCCTTTTCCCAGCTTCCTAAACAGCTTTCTCCAAATTCTTAACCAGCATTCTTCAACCGCAGAGCCAACTTGTTCCAGCTTCTCATGCAATATTCTCCTACATCCAAGCCAACCTTCTCCAGATACTTAGTATATTTTCTGAAGGTTCCTAGGCAAACTTCTACTGCTTCCTAAACAGCATTCGCCAAATTCTTAGCACACCTTATGTAGCTTCCCAATGAACCATCTCCAGATTTCTAGACCGGCATGATATTTATGTCCTTCTTGACTCAGGGGAATACACTGCCCAACTTAATAATGTTTTGATATGTGATGCTGTCTTTAACGTAGGTTATCTGTAATTTCATGAATTTCCTGATCCTTGTTGCCATGTCCAAGAACAATGAAGTGCCCTCAAGGCAATCTGGTGCTGTACACAAACCAATAACCTAGAAAAACATCAGCAATTAGTTGTGGGGGAGTTAGGGTTAGAGGACCCTCTGCTGCATTCATGCTACTGCATTTCTATGTATGTCCTGAACTTTAGACCATCTGCTAGATCATCTTTGCCAGCTTCCGAGCTATCATGCTCCTCCATCATAGCTCACCTTCGCCAGCTTGCTATTCAATCTTCTCCAGCTTTCCCAGCACCTTCTCAAGTTTCTTAGCCAACATTCACAGTTTCCTAGCCGACCATTTCCAGTTTAATGGCAAACCTGCCCTAGCTTCCTAGCCAACCATCTGCAGATTCATAGAAGATGCCTCAGCTTCCTCGCCAAGGTTCTCGATGCCTCAGCTTCCTTGCAAGATTCTCCAGCATATTATCCAACCCTTTGCTCCTTCCTAGCCAAGCCACTCCAACTCTGTATCTGAACATCTTAAAGTCCCTATCCAACTGTCTCCAGCATCCTAGGAAATTCATTCCAGATTCCTCTCAATATCACTGGGCCAGTAAGATTGTGTGCTTTTATTTTGTTCTCCCCTGTTTCCCCTCCCTTTGCATGATCGCACTCTGAAACACTTATGTACGAGTGCGATATAAATAAAGTATCAATTCAGTTCAACCTTCTTCACTATCCTAGCTAACGTTCTGCATCATCTTGTGATAACCACGTGAAGACCATTTAAGTCATGACTCAACTCAGAAGAAAATCCTAACCTGATTGAAGCTTGATATATAATTTTAACTCCATTAATGATGTCTTTGAAAGCTGTATGTAATATCATGTATGATCGGTTGCATGATATCATGCACCGGCAACGTGAAGAGGTTTTCCGGACAGATACGTTTTGTATGAAAAAAAGGAGCAAATTAATGTATCACCAATTTTGCTCTTTGTATACTAGGAAATAGATCAAACAGGTTTTACTCCAATCTGTATTATGTAATCATGTGTTCTCTAGGGCACAGATATAGCACACTGTTCCTTTACTATGTAACATACAACCGAAATGCAGTGAACACATGTATTTTAATGTTTTCCAGTACACATAGTACAGAAAGTCTGATCCGTTTAGCCCGAGTACAAATGCCTTTACATAATACAGATTTCGGCAAAAGAAGTGTGCCCCATTGTGGACCACCTAACAAACAAAACTGGACCAATATTTGATTACTCAATTTTCATCACTGGTGCAGACGAAAATCTCTCTGCCAGGTTATGTCTGATTACAAATGGCCCCGAACTTTGACCGCAGAAGAAATATATTTTTTGAAGTGCCTTCTAATGTTATGACTTTACAATAATCCACGACGGGCTGGCTAAAACAAAATGAGTAGGGAAATGTCAAACTAAAGTAAACCGGAAAAAAATGTATGTAAATAACGGAGTCAAATACAAAAGATGATATAGAAGGCACGTGAACAGCACAGGCGGAAGAAAAGAATTCTGAGGGCCGGAAGAAGGAGTTTAGAAGGAGTCAACAAGTAAAGGTGGCTGGAAAGGAAGAAATGGATGGGGGGAGAGAGGCAGGGAAAGAGGAAGGAAGGAAGGAAGGAAGGAAGGAAGGAAGGAAGGAAGGAAGGAAGGAAGGAAGGAAGGAAGGAAGGAAGGAAGGAAGGAAGGAAGGAAGGAAGGAAGGAAGGAAGGAAGGAAGGAAGGAAGGAAGGAAGGAAGGAAGGGAGGGAGGGAGGGAGGGAGGGAGGGAGGGAGGGAGGGAGGGAGGACGAAGGGGAGTGAGGCAGGAAGAAAGGAAGGAAGGGGGAAGGAAGGAAGGAAGGAAGGAAGGAAGGAAGGAAGGAAGGAAGGAAGGAAGGAAGGAAGGAAGGAAGGAAGGAAGGAAGGAAGGGAGGGAGGGAGGGAGGGAGGGAGGAAGGAAGGAAGGAAGGAAGGAAGGAAGGAAGGAAGGAAGGAAGGAAGGAAGGAAGGAAGGAAGGAAGGAAGGAAGGAAGGAAGGAAGGAAGGAAGGAAGGAAGGAAGGAAGGAAGGAAGGGAAAGAAGCAGGGAGGGAGGGGGAACGAAGGTGAGTGAGGCAGGAAGAAAGGAAGGAACGGGGAAGGAAGGAAGGAAGGAAGGAAGGAAGGAAGGAAGGAAGGAAGGAAGGAAGGAAGGAAGGAAGGAAGGAAGGAAGGAAGGTGGGGGGGAGGAAGGTGGGGAGGGAGGAAGGAAGGAAGGAAGGAAGGAAGGAAGGAAGGAAGGAAGGAAGGAAGGAAGGAAGGAAGGAAGGCGGGGGGAGGGAGGGGAGAAAGGAGGAAGGAAGGAAGGAAGGCGGGGAGGGAGGGAGGGAGGAAGGAAGGAAGGAAGGAAGGAAGGAAGGAAGGAAGGAAGGAAGGAAGGAAGGAAGGGAGGGAGGGAGGGAGGGAGGGAGGGAGGGAAGGAGGGAGGAAGGAAGGAAGGAAGGAAGGAAGGAAAGAAGGAAGGAAGGAAGGAAGGAAGGAAGGAAGGAAGGAAGGAAGGAAGGAAGGAAGGAAGGAAGGGAGGGAAGGAGGGAGGGAGGAAGGAAGGAAGGAAGGGAGGGAGGGAGGGAGGGAGGGAAGGAGGGAGGGAGGGAGGCGGAACGAAGGGGAGGGAGGCAGGAAGAATGAAAGGAAGGAAGGAAGGAAGGGGGAGGGAGGGGAGAAAGGAAAGAAGGAAGGAAGGAAGGAAGGCGGGGCGGGAGGAAGGAAGGAAGGAAGGAGGGAAGGAAGGAAAGCGGGGGGAGGGAGGGGAGAAAGGAGGGAGGAAGGAAGGATGGAAGGCGGGGAGGGAGGAAGGAAGGAAGGAAGGAAGGCGGGGAGGAAGGAAGGAGGGAGGAAGGGAGGGAGGGAGGGAGAGAAGCAGGGAGGGAGAGAGGGGGATCGAAGGGGAGGGAGGCAGGAAGAAAGGAAGGAAGGAAGGGGGAGGAAGGGAACGGAGAAAGGAAGGAAGGAAGGAAGGAAGGGAGGGAGGGAGGGAGGGAGGGAGGGAGGGGGAAGGGAGGAAAGAAGGAAGAAAGGAAGGAAGGGAGGGAGGGAAGGAGGGAGGAAGGAAGAAAGGAAGGAAGGGAGGGAGGGAAGGAGGGAGGGAGGCGGAACGAAGGGGAGGGAGGCAGGAAGAATGAAAGGAAGGAAGGAAGGGGGAGGGAGGGGAGAAAGGAAAGAAGGAAGGAAGGAAGGAAGGAAGGAAGGAAGGAAGGAAGGAAGGAAGGAAGGAAGGAAGGAAGGAAGGAAGGAAGGAAGGAAGGGAGAAAGGAAGGGACGGAGGGAGGGAGGGAGGGAAGGATGGAGGGAGTGAGGGAGGAACGGAAGGAGGGAGGGAGAGACAGGGAGGGAACAAAGAAGGAAGAAAGAGAGGGATGGGACGGGAGAGTGTAAGAACACGAGGGACGGAAGGAAGGAACAAAGGAAGTGAAGGAGGGAGGGAGCGAGATGGGGAGGGAGGAATGAACGAAGGAACGGAAGGATGGAGGCAGGAGGCAAGGAAGGAAGGGAAGAAGGGAGAGCGGTTGTGGAGGGAAGGAAGGAAAGGAGGGAAGCCAGGAAGAATAAATAAAAGTCCCGAGAGTTGCAGCAGCCCCATCCCTTCGAACACTGGCAGCGGAGTTCTCATTCCAGGCAGCCCTACACCCTGAAGGCACGCGCCGCAGAAAGCCATTGGATCGGTATTCTATTATGATCCGGCCGAGTCCATAAATCTGGCGGGCTTTGGGTTCTAATTGTGCGCTGCGCGCGCTGCTGACCTGTGCAGAACGCACTCCAATGAGCAGCAAAACAAGCGGCGCGCAGCCGGCTGCAGTCAAATTATGACTCCAGCCTGAAATTAATATGGCCTGTCAGCGCGAGCCTGCTTCCCGCAGATATTACAACAACATTACTCAGGGCGCCGAGATTGTGGCTGTAAATAACGATAAACGTGGCAACACTGGCGCCTGGGCAACGAGAGCAGAGACCCCGGGAAATCAGATCAGTGGAAAGTGCTTCGAAGTCTCTGTCATCACTTTCAGCTCTAGAAATCTTTGCATTACAGCGCCTACAACTTACATCGCTTCATTCAGGCACCCATTTGCGCCGGTCGCAATGTGCACGCTATTTGCAAAAGCACATAACAACAAGCCTGTTCTTGATTTGTGATTTACTATCTAAATTACAATTCCCGGAACCCCAAAACCGTCAAGATGATTCGTATTGGTCTATCAGACTCGGCGAATAAATTCAGCACAAGCACTGATTCACCCAAATTCTCCCAGTATTTGGGTTCAGTCTCACTTTGAAAAGATTCAGGTGACAGATTTGGGCTCAGGTCGTGACAATTCGTAACGATGATGCTGTAAACACTCGGTTGAAAAAGGCCAGCTTGCCAGCACATTTTTAAAACAAAGTGTAAAGTTGATGGACTAGGTCAGAGGTCCAGAACCTTTCCTGTGAAGGTGATGGATTAGGTCAGAGGTCCAGAGCCTTTCCTGTAAAGTTGATGGACTATGTCAGAGGTCCAAAACCTTTCCTGTAAAGTTGACGACTAGGTCAGAGGTCCAGAACCTTTCCTGTGAAGGTGATGGACTATGTCAAGGGCCCAGAGCCTTTCCTGTAAAGTAGATGTATTAGGTCATAGGTCCAGAGCCTTTCCTGTAAAGTTGATGGACTAGGTCAGAGGTCCAGAACTTTTCCTGTGAAGGTGATGGATTAGGTCAGAGGTCCAGAGCCTTTCCTGTAAAGTTGATGGACTAGGTCAGAGGTCCAGAACCTTTCCTGTGAAGGTGATGGACTATGTCAGACGTCCAGAGCCTTTCCTGTAAAGTTGATGGATTAGGTCAGAGGTCCAGAGCCTTTCCTGCCAGCGATGATCAAAGAAAACAACTCCTGATTCACAGAAGTGTTGTATAATGGCGCAACCCCATTGAAAAATGCTCTGTGAGGTGTGTAAATGAACAATGGCTTGCACCTGGCTGTTTCTTTAATATTGCAACCAAAATCAGATCTTTGGTTGCATCTGATGAAAGAATGTGATCTTTAAACAAAAATACATTTACAGCCCGATTCATGGATTTTTAATTTTTTTTTTTGTGGTGGCTTTGCACTGCTGACACACACCCTGATTCAAGGACATGTGCAAAGTGTATTTTTGCATGGCAAAGTCTGTGCAAAGGCAAAGTCAATGCATAGTCATGTTTACAGTACTGACTTTGCACAGACTTTGCACAGCAAAAATACTCTTTGCACTTTGCGGGGTGCATTTGAAGGCCCCAAAACAGAAATCCCTCTCGCCTGAACAGCAGCATTTAAACACTGCCACCAAAAACGGCCTTGTTTTGCTCTTATTTCACAAGAGTGGCAAGAATTTCTATACTACCACCCAAAACGGCCTGCCTTGCTTTTATGTCACATGAGTGGCAAGCATTGGAACACTATAAGCAAAAACGGCCCTGCTTTACTTTTATTTCACCTGAATGACAAGAAGTTATAAACTGCATCTAAAAACAGCCTTTATTTACTTTTAGTTCACATGAGGGGCAAGAATTTCAATACTACAACCAGAAACGGCTTTTGCTTTTCCTTTCACTTGAACAGCAGCCCTTTAAACACTGCAAACGAAAAACGGCTTGGCTTTTTCTTTTGTTCACGTCAAATTAAAGAACCATGTGGAAGGGAGACTACTCCCACATTATCAATGGACCAACAGCAATTGCAAACTTACTCAAAAAGGAGAAATCAAAGAATCCTGTGACCTGCAAGACAGGATTGTAAACATTCTAAGCAAAAACCCTACACACGTGTGAAAAAAAAACACAGCTTTAAAAAGCCTCAGTGGAAAGATAGCACGGCTCACGCAGAAAATATCAGGTAAATATGATGGGGGGCTTGACCAAAGCAAAGGTACATTATATTTCATCCACAAGACTCCAGTGACCTTTGAAGAAACACTTACTACAGAAAAAAAAGAGTTTGGGCTGAGGCAGGAAACTTCACAATTAAAAGCCCTGCTTCCAGCTGGAAGGCGCACCTACCAGTGAACCATCCCACAATAAAATGTGATGCTGCTGAGGGCATCATAATTCCCTGCTCTGCCAGACATGAAGGTAGGAGCCCAGAGAGTTCAAAGAAAGCAAAGTGTAGCTGGAGCATGACCAGGAGTTGGGAGCCCTTCTTGAACCCACCTCAAAGAGCAAACTGCAAAGTTCAAAGGGACTAACAAAAATCTCTGGTCACCGGCTGAGCGCAGAGGAAGACAAATGGCTGTGGGAGATGAAGCGGCCCACCCACAGAGGGGACCGACACTCCCAATTGACATTAAAAGGCTGATTTCATTTTAGGCATTTTTCGCAGCAATCAGAATGAGAATTAATTTAGTTTTATGCTATTTTGTCATGTAATTTCCAGGCTGTTTTAAAGGTATTAATTGCTTTTTCCCAGAACTCTTGGGACTGAAATGGCCAGTTAAGACTAGTTTCTGGCTGATCTGAATAGATGACAGGTATGACAGTTGGTGAAAAGATGGAAAATTAAATTAGGAACATGCTTGATAATTTGCAGAGTCATAACCATTGTACATATACATATCGGCTTACCTAATTCCCTATGACCAATTAAACCGTATATCTAGTTCATATGGCAGGGGCTAGTATAATTATGAAGTTATGAGCAATAACTCGCTTTTACCAAAAAGTGGTAATGAGAACAAATAATTGTAATACATGCAGACAGATGGTGTTCTCTTCCTTTGAACCAATCATGCCAGGGGGCGGAGAGAGGAATGGTAAACTGTCCTATCCAAGCGGCAGGGATAATTACAGGGTACTCCCCCTAGATTGTAAAGTTAGTGATGTCATTTGTGCTATATAAATGGGATTGTATTAGGTCAGGGAGAGACAGCCACTAAAATCAGGGGAGACAGGAGAAGGAGGACAGAGAGAAGGCAGCTGAACCTTCCCATCTTTGAGAGTGCAGTTACCAGAACCCTTACCCTAGCTGTCCAGAGTGTCCTGAGATCCAGCTGGCTTTCCTGAATCCCATACCAAGGCTTGCTTTGTAAGTAGCATATAACCCAGCCCTAAATTGCATGAGCCCTTCATTTTTTTAGCATTGAAAACCCCTTTGAAAACCCCAAAAATGCCAGTGTAATTCCGTCATCTTCCTATAGAAGAAACTATTATTAGCCTGTGTATGTTAAGAGATCTCCTTTAAAAAAACCTCTCAGTTGTCTGTGTAAATCCTTACTATTTTTCTTAATTAAATCAATTCATTTCCCCATTGAAATTCAAGGGTCAAGATTGTTGAAGTTCGAAATCAACCATCTTGTCCCTGGTGTTGAATATAATTATTGTAGGAATTAGGGCGTTTCCTCACGAGAATTGGTCTCCTTGTAACTTAAAACCGAATTTGTTCGTGTATTGTGTGCATTACCAAGCAAATTCCCATTTGCATCTGTCTTATTAAACCCCAAACCGTTGTTCCATTGTGAGCAATGCCTTTTGCCTAGACATTGACCTGTTATGTGCTTCTGTCCTTGTCATTGAAGCCACCCACAAAAAACATATTTTCTTACCTTTTTCCCGAATCCGTTGCTTCTCCGAGGAACTCCTCTGTAGGACGGCCTCTCTGGCTCCCATGTTCAATGCAAGCAAAGAATCGGCTCTGGTTCCCATCATGCACAGAGCAGGGGATCCAGAGCCTTCCATGTCCTGTGTGGAGGAAGTGAGTCTTTTTGAAGTCATTCTGACTTCAAAAAGAAATTATGTATGCAAATTTAAAGATGGCTCTTGTCTGAGAGCCCTCTTTACTTTAGTTTCTCTCTGCCTCTGCAACCCTTAACCGGGGGCAGCAGAGACAGAGCCAGGGGTCACACGGGAGTTGCCAGGGGTCACAGTTGCGACCCCTAGCCACCCCCAATTGATATCCCTGACCTCATGTAGACCCCTGTCTAGGGAACATAAAGGTCTTCAATTTAAGAAAAAATTCCATGTGTCTTGAAGCAGCTCGGAGGCGGGAGTTTGTTCCATAATTTAGGAGCAAGAAAGTCAAAAGATGTACTCCCCAGCAAGTTGGCCAAAGACAATCTTAACGGTCTGCCTGGGCACACTTTGGACTGTGGTGCATCAAGGAAAGCCTATAGCCCACATCACACCACATAATTGGCCTAGTCACCACCTGGTCCCATTTTCCCATTACTTGGTATTCACGAACAGAACCATATAACCTCTTCCTCTAGACTCAAGGAAGCAAAAAGAAACCCAGCCGAAGAACCTTTTTCTATGGTTATATAAACTTAATATCTTTTGATTCTGCACCACTGCAATATGATGACACTTTCGAAAGCATCACAGAAAAAACTGTCTGACCTTTAAAAAAAGTGGCAGGAAAAAAAATAAAATAAAAAATAAAACTGTATGTCCCAGCTGGCAGGCATGCAATTTGCATACAGTGTAATGGGAAGGCAGAACACTTGTCCTAAATGAGGGTTGATACTAAAATCTATAACAGGCCTGACTGACAAAATCTACAGGTTTGAAATAGAGAGTGCAAAAGAAGGTTACTTTGAAACTCTACAAAAATCGTTTTTGGGGAAATAGGGACATTCTAACAAATGTAAAGATGTTTTGTTATTTATTTCTTTAAAATGTACTTATTTATAATTATATTCAGGGAAGAAGAATGGTCTTTTAATTAGAAATGGGTACAGGAGCAGGTTGGAATGCTGAGGTATGTGACGCTGGACTGCAGGCAATCTTCCTAAAGGGACTCTCTAGTTAAAATGAAAGAATTGCAGTTATCGTTACCTATTCCTGCATCAGCAGTAATCGCGACCAATAAGGGCTCCACGTATGTACACATTTCCAATGTTGGTTGTCCTTAATCTGTGTGTCTACTCCTGTATTGTCACCGAAGACGGTTCAATTTACTCCCCTCCACAACCTGGTCAACATGTTCCTCAAACTCAGCCCATTGTAAGAAGCTCTCTGCTTCCCGTCAAATCTGATTTCTTATCTAATGTACATTCTTTTGTGATCAAAAAAGCATTATTCCTCCCTGCATACATATCAATAAATAAATAAATACATACATACCTACATAAAATACACGTTTGACCATGTCTGGCTGGGTTTCTAAATCTGTTGGGACACAATTTACTGGCTAGCGCCTTACAAGGTACTATCAAGTGAACCTAAATATGCTCTTTTTACCCTTGTTTGCATTTTCAGCAACTCACTGGGAGACGGTCATCTGCATTGCCACTGAACAGGGACCTCCTAGAAAAGAAACAATTGAAATGATCTCTGCCCATCCCTGCATCATCACCAAGCAAAAAAAATTAAAATAAAAAAGCAGTCTCTGTGACAAGGGGTTGGTGACATTTCTGCCCGTGTAGCACAATTGCTGAATTTCACCTTTTATTTCAATTTCGCCATTTCATGGAAAAAAGGGATGTCATGCTGCGATTTCAGCGGAACGAAATTGGAATATTTCAAATTGTTCATGTTTGCAGTTGCCTCGATTTGAATATTTCTCAGAAATGTAAGCGAAGGAATTGCTGAAAAACAACAAAATTACACATGATTTTCATGGCAAGATCAAATTCTGATTGTGAAGAAATTAGGCCAACTGAGAAAATTTGACATACATTTTCCCAAAATGTTTGGTGAACAGATGTGCCCAGATCCCTACTCAACATTTTTTGCTAGAAATCACCTTCTCTTTCAGCTCTATGAGAGACTCTAAAAAGCAGAACTGTTGGAGTGCTGGGATTGTGCTTATCACGTTTGTGGCAAAGGCCTTATGCTACATGACAGCCACATGTGACCAGGTATATCGAGAAATACAGAGGAAGCAACGTGACGGGAGGAGGACATGTAAAGTGATACTGTCAATCTGCTCCCTGTCCCTAACAAACCAGGATCCATTGTGGGTCGCCAATCTTATGGCATAGTGGAATTAGAAAACAATAAAAAATATGAACGTAGTTGCGCACTGCTTTGAGACCTTGCTCATGCAGTCCCTGTTAGGCTCTCAGAGAGGTAGCAAACCAGCACTCTGTAACCCAGTGCAGCGGGAGTGTGCAAAGAGACACTTAGCAGACCAGAGTACGCAGTGCGGAGTGTGCCGCGGCCTGTGCCGACTGCTCACTCTCTGATGCTGATTAATCGCAACCAATTGGTGGGATGCTGTAGACATAGGGGAGTGAAGATGGAGGTCCAAGTATGGCCATCATGTTCACCACACGACTCTCGACCCGAAGACAGATTAAGGATAGATGCATAACACTCTTAGGTCCTTCATCGCCATCATCAATGCATCGTAGATGTGAGAAACGTTACTCTCTCAGACAGCCATTCAAACCATACCCAAATGATGATATGGAGGGGATGGAGATGTCATCAATCGAACAAGTTGTCTGACGTTCAATAGAGAAGTCAATGACATCTTCAATGATATCACGACGTAGGCGTCCGTAGACATGAAGTACACAGTCATCCACGCACGAAGTTACACGAACATATCTTAGTTTATTGCAAATAGACATGAAACACATGCTTATAACTCATGCAGGCAGATGACTGACACACATGCATATTGCTGTATATATCTAGGTCCTCCACCAACGCTGAAACTGCCAGATGTCATGCATACGTGTACCTAACTTGCACAGGCTTGATTTTCACTAACATGGAAACCCATATGGATGAATAGGGAATCTATAGGCACACTGAGGTGAATGAGGAAGTGCAGACAGGCTTCAAATACATGGAAGGGCTGACAAGGTGGCTACAGCCAGAGGCAGGCAGACATGATGCACCCCAGCCAAGGATGAGTGGAGATGGAAAGTTCCCATTTACCAAGACAATAAGCTACCTGCAAGAAATTCAGGCTAAAATCCTCATAATTACAAGCAGGAGAGCTCCATTTCATGGTCTCAACACACGTGACTTAGCAGAGCAAGACAATGCCCATTCAATGACTTAATTAAAGGATAGAAGCCGTTCCCATCAAACCAGAGATGTAAACATACAAGTGTTGCTCACAAATTAACAACTGAATTCACTCTCCCAGGTTTAGGTGATCAGGGATGATAACATTAGGGAACACACAGCACCTTCATGTTAATTTCCATTGCCTTGAGAAGGTACATCCAGCCGGGTAACCGTCCAGGGTCCCAGGACTGGCAGGACACACCCTGCCCAATCCAGAGTCACTTTTCATGTGCAGACATAATAGGTTGCAAGAGTTAATAGTTTCCCCATGACCCTTCAACTCTGTATTTGTTACATGTAGAGGTGGAGGCAGGAGGAGCCACCAGATATGGCTATCCAATAGTAGAATTAACCTGTATAGAGTGTGTATTTGTATTTGTATTTGTATTTTATTGAATTTATATAGCCCTTTAATCCAAAGTGCTTTACATGAGAACACGCAAAATACATCAAGCATAATATCGAAATTGAATCATAACTTGAAAACAGTGTAAAGAACAATTTACAATAATGCAGAGGTGAGGAGGGAGTATGGAGGGGCAGAGGAGAGAGAGGGAAAGGGAGATGTTAGTGGGGGTAAGATCAGGAGCAAGAGGGAATGTATGAGTGTGAGAGGAAGAGGAGAGAGAAGAGGAGGACTAGAAGAGAGGAGGGAGTGGGGGAAAGAGGTAGGGCGGGATAGGGAGAGTAGTGGTAGGAGGCGAGGTAAGAGGGGGAGGGGGAAGAGCGAGAGGAAATGAAGGGTGTTAGGGAGGTGAGTGGAAAAGATAAGATTTGAGAGAAGAGTGAAAGGAAGGGAAGGAAGGGGAAGAGCGGATGTGGAGGGGGAGGCGGTTCCAGTGGAAGGGAGCAAGGAGTTGGAAAGATCGGAAGCGGGAGGGGGCACAGGGAGGAGGTGGAGGAGAGAGTAGGAAGAGATTAGCAGAGCGGAGAGAGCGAGAAGGGGTATAGAAAGTGAGGGAGGAGAGGTAGGGGGGGGCAAGACCGTAGAGGGATTTGAAAACAAGACAGAGGAACTTGAATTTGAGCTGGGAGTGAAGAGAGAGCCAGCCTAAAGAGGTGAGAGAAGAGGAGATAGAATCAAGAGGTGAGAGAAGGCAGAGGGAGCGGATGGCTGAGTGGTAGATGGATTTGAGTGGGGCGAGGTGAGAAGAGGGGAGTCCAAAGAGAAGGGAGGAACAATAGAAGAGTCTGGAGAAGATAAGGGAGGTAATTAAAAGTTTAGTAGCATGAAAGGTAAGGAGGGTTCGGATTTTACGGATGTTGTAGAGGTGAAAACGACAAGACTTGGCAGTAGGAGAAATGTGGTGAGATAGAGAGAGGAGAGAGTCAATATGGAGACCAAGATTACGGGCATGTGGAGAGAAGGAGAGCTGGGAGGGGGGAAAGAGAATGAAGGCGGGAGGGGAGGGTGGAGGAAGAGTATTGGCAGGGAAGAAGAAGAGTTCAGTTTTATCAGCGTTAAGAGTAAGGATGTGAGAGGACATCCAGGATTTGATAGCAGAAAGGCAGGAAGATAGTTTATCATGAATGTCAGGAGAGAAAGAGGAGAAGGAGAGGAAAAGCTGGGTATCATCCGCATAGAAATGGTGCGAGATGCCAAAGGAGGACATGATAGGAGCTAAGAAGGAGGTGTAAAGAGAGAAAAGAAAGGGGCCAAGGACAGAACCTTGGGGAACTCCGTGGTTAAGAGGAAGTGTGGGAGAGGAGGAGCCACCCCAGGAGACAGAAAAAGAGCGGTTAGAGAGATAAGAGGAAAGCCAGATTGGGAATCAGGAAGGAGGGAGTGGTTAGAGATGAAGGAAAAAAGTTGAGTTGAGAATAGACAATGCATTCAAGAAGTTTGGAGAGGAAGGGTAGGAGAGAGATGGGGCGATAGTTCGAAACAAGATGGGGGTTAGCAGAGGGTTTTTTGAGAATAGGGATGATGGTCGCGTGCTTGAAAGGGGTAGGAAATGTGGACGTTGAGAGGCAGATGTTAAAGAAGGAGGTAAGGTAAGGTATAAGGAGGGGGTAGATTTTCGCGATGAGGGGGGTACGAATGGGGTCAGCGGGAGAAGCAGTAGGATGAGTGTTGGTAAGGAGGAGGGTAACATCAGAATTAGTGACGGGAGAGAAGGAGGACATAGAAAAGGTATGGGGAAGAGAAGGAGGAGGAGGTGAGAGTAGGAGGGGGAGGAGAGAATAGTTTGACGAAGGTTGAGGACTTTGCTAGAAAAGAAGGAGGCAAGATCAGTAGCAGAGAGGGAAGAGGTGATGGAGGGATCAGGAGTAGAAGGAGAGAGAAGACGGGTTAAAGTTTGAAAAATGCGGCGAGGGTGGGAGGATTGAGACTGGAGAAGATCAGAGAAGTAGGTGCGTTTAGCGGAGTTGAGGCATGAATCGTAGAGGGTGTGATAGGAGAAATATGCAGATTGGTTAGAGGGGGTAGGGTGTTTGAGCCATTGACGTTCAAGGCGCCTGAGGAGGCGGCGCATGGAGGAGAGATGAGAAGAAAGCCAAGGTTGAGCAGGACGGTGAGAGGGGCAAAATGAGGAGAGTGGGTAAAGAAGATAGAGAGTAGATGAAGAGAATAAGATAGAGGAGGCATCAGATGCGGAGAGAGAGGAGAAATGGGAGATGGGGGGAGAGAAGAGGAGAGGGATGTAAGAAATAGAGAGGGGTTAAAGCTCGGTAGGTCACGCCGGAAGAACGAGGTGGAGGAAGGAGGGGGGGAGGAGAAAGAGAGGGAGGGGAGAGGGAAAAAGAAAGTAGAGAGTGATCAGATAAGTAGGTGGGAAGGGAGGATACAGGGAAGGCAATGAGAGAGGAAGTAAAGATGAAGTCAATGGTAGAGCCAGACTGGTGAGTAGGAGGGGAAGGGAGGGGAGAGAGGAGGTAGGAGTCAAGAATGGAGAAGAGAGGAGAGGAAGGAGGGTTCAAAGAGAGGTGGAGATTAAAGTCACCAAGAACAAGTAAAGGAGTGGGACTGGGGGAAATGAGGCTGAGGAGATGGTCAATGTCCTCGTAAAAGGAGCAGAGTGGACCAGGGGGCGGTAGATGATAAGGAATGAGATAGCATGAGGAGAATTAAAGATTTTGAACATGAACTCAAAGGAAGGGAAGGAAGGTAGAGAAGTAGGGGAGGGGAAGAAGGTGAAGTGTGGCTGAAAGTGTGTGTAAGGTTTGCCTAAACCCACTGCTCTGCACGCCCGATAGGTTTCGGGGACGGAACTTGGTTTTGTGACATCACTATCAGATAAAATCGGGTGACACACATTCAGGAGACGGGAGCTCTGGAGAATGTATTTCTAGTGTGATCACTATTATTTGTTGGATAATAAAGACAGTAAACCTTGCCCTATGGCTGTGTCTTCCGTTCCTGCGGTGAGGAGTTTTTCATGGGCCTCTTTGCTGGTAATTGGGGTGACTTCTAGAGAGCCCCTGCCGCTCCTTTACAGGATGACTTGGCTGTAAATATTTCTTTGAACTGACTCGCCCAGACTGACTCGTAACACACTTGAGTGCACCACCTTTTGCATCGGTCTCGATCTGTATATTGCTGCAAATCTCTCCGGTGGAACAAAATATGGAAATATTGTACATAGGTTCTACGTTGAAATAGCGAGAGAAAAAACATCGTGGCACAAAACACTGGATCTGTTTTAACCTCACAACTTCTCTATTTTTCAATTAAAAACTGGAGAAATTTGATTTAAAAAATACGATGTTTTCTGCCAAATTGTTTTCCGACTCATAATTTTGAAGTGATACCTGCTACATTTAACCCCACAGAATGCTCATGGGAGGCTCTGCTGAATTGCTTTGATAACAGAGTAAATGTTCACGTTTCTGGCCCTCACGCGTCTGTGGAAAGGGTGTGTTGGGTGCTAAACGAATATGCCAGGTATGAATTATTTTTTCTAAGTACTTGGCTGTCACGGACATCGCCATTCATGGCTGGGGCAACCTCCCTGTCACACATGATGTGGTCAGCGACCTCTTTGTGGTTTCCATCATAATTGCTGGTGATGCTATTCAGATAGTCTTTCTTCTGTTTCTAAGTCATTAAACCGGGAATGAGCGGCAAATCCGCAATCAGGCAGCGGGTTGGCAGAGACCAACTGAAAGGAGGGTGTCAACCCTAGTCAAAATTAAAGTGATTTCTAAAGCAGTGACCAACCGAACAACCTTCTTAAAAAATGCCTTATTTAAGCCTTTACTAAGCCCTGCTCCAGCACATATAGGACACGAAAAATGTAAATTTTCTATAAAAAAAATCAAATTTAATGGGTTTTTTACAATACGCGAGACCATCCTCTAAGCGCTGGGCTGGGTATCGAACCTGTGCTGCTCAGGGTAATCTTGTTTCCAAGACAAGTAAGGTGCCCCTGAGCTAGTCTTCCTAACAACACGCAAACAGTCAACATTTTCTAAACAGTTTACTCAATGGTGAGAGAATAAATGAAATAGAAATGCTTATCACTTCCTTTAAAATTAATATTTAAACATTCCAACTGCTTCCTACATGTTTGAGAAATGCTAAGGAAGTCATTCTATTTGTTTAGGTAAAAAAGCTAAAAGAAACTATAGCTCAGAGCTCAGCAGGGAAAGGGCTTGTAACAAGAGCTGCACACTCTGAAAGAGCTGTAAGAAAGACCTTAGGTGAATCCAGCAGAGATTGAGGAAGGAGTCAAGCAACATGCAGTCATCTACAACTAGGTGGTAAGTACTCAGTAGGGAGTATTGGACGAAGCCCGCTCTCGGGAGGATAGCTCAGGGGCAAAGTGCTCGCCTTGGAAGCAAAACGACATGGAGCAACACAGGTTTGATCCCCGGTCCGGGCTTAGAAACCTCTGGGTATTAAGCACGTTATAAATAACCTATCATATCATATCATTGACAATCTTGCTGTCATTTCTAAGAATCACTCGGAAGGAAGCATAGGCGTCAAATGCTGCTGTAGACACCAGAGCACACAAGAGGGTTCTGTGGGATATCATTGAGGAGTTTCGGTCGAATCCAAATCCATCATTTTTTTATTTTTGAAAGTCTTTTTGTAGCAAATATATTCAAAATCTCCTGCGATGAAACCTCCCTATCCCCACACAAGCTTTCCAATCTTGTTGATTTCACAGAAATCAGACACTAGATCCACAGATAATGTTTTCCAAGAAATTAAGGGTCAATTACAGTGGTACGACGTCCAATTCCCCGATTCCGGCAAGTCTTTCCTTTTCCACCAATCTTGTTCAACATATAGTGTCTGGAAGCTGGCCAATATGCATCGATCCGCGCGCGTGATTTGGTTTTTCATTTAGTGGACGGGCCGGGCAGAGTCTAGAAGGGCCAGCTCCTAACCTTGTTACATTTGATTAGATTCTGCTGAGTAAAAGGGGCATTCTGCCAATTAATTTAACCTTGCGACTTCCATTTCATCTTTTCTGCCTTTATTCTGCCACTCTACCGGGGTGTGCGCGCTCGTTTCACCCTCCGTAATATTTATTAACCTCTGTAGCTGACGCCGAATCAATATCAGTGTTTCCATCCTCTTGAGGGAAACGGAAGACTGATGGGAAAAGAGTTCACCAATAACAAGCTCCAATTCTTTCCCAGAAGCACAGCGGCCGCGCAGCTTTTCTATCTCACAATCTCTGTGTTGTGTTCATGGCCTTTCCAACTTCTCTATATGGTGATCAACCATCCTCCATGGATCTTAAATTTACTTCATAACACTTCTCTTGCCAATTCTCCCTCTTCTTCTTCTCCCTTTCCATATTCTTTTTATTCCTGCCTCAATGCTTTTTTCCTGTCTCAACCACTCCTTCTTTTATCTTCTCTGTTTCTCCTGGTATCACCTCTACAAGTATTTGTTTCTCTCGCTCTGCTTCTTATGGGCTCCCACTCTACCCCCCTCAAATATTTGTTTTGTTTCTATGTTGTTTGGTCAATTCCACAGATGGTACATTTGAGAACAATGCTGTGAAGTACAAAAACTCGTATCAGCAAGCACTATATAAAAGATAAGCTATTATGATATGTTTACTGATTTTATTGGTGTGCATTGACATTTGTGTAGGAAGTTTCAAGAGCACATTGCACAAAAACTGTGATGATGACGATGACATGTTATTATTATTATTAGAATTATTATTATTATCAACATTACTATTATTGTCATTGTTATTAATTTGACCGTATTGTATGAAATTGCTGGATGTTGTTTGTAATTGTGTTAGGATTGATATTAACCAACCAACAAAAAAACTAAAACACATTATTTGCGTTCTCTTTCTCTCCATAATTATTTCCCTACTTTTGTTGTCATTTTTTGTCATCTCACCTGTCTTCTCTTTCTCTATCTCTATCTCTTCCTTTCTCTCTAATTGGTTTCTCCTTTTTTCTTACCCTCCCACTTTCCACCCTTCTTCCATTCTTTCTGATTTCATGTCTTCTTTCTTTTTCTTGCTCTGCCTATTTCCGACTGCATCTTTCTCTAGCACTCTCTCTTGTGTTTTTATCAACACTCTTTGCCTATTCTTTCCAGATGTGCTGGTTGTGAGAGTGTGATGTGGCAGCGTCTAGTGTGCTGTCCAGGGGTAGAATCTCTTGCAATTTAAGAGATGCAATATCAGCTGGTGGGTACATGGATTTTTGTCTCCTCTTTAGACTCTTGGAATGAGCACAAAAACAACCACAACAATATAAAACATCAGAGTGATAGAGTTCCCTAAAAAAGCCCTTCAACCGCTTTACAGCGGAATTGTCTTCTGAAATTCTGAAATCATGCCCAGTTAATACATTGACACATTGAGTGGGGGGGGGGGTATATGGGGTCTTCTGAAATCATGTCTGGTTCATGCATTGACACATTGATTGGGGGGATTTGGGATCTTCGGAAATCATGCTGGTTCATGCATTGACACATTGAGTGGGGGTGGGGGAAGTTGGGGTCTTCTGAACTCATGCCCGGTTCATGCATTGACACATTGAGTGTGGGGGGGCTGGGGAATTTGGGGTCTTCTGAAATCATGACTGGTTCATGTATTGACACATTGATTGGGTGGGATTTGGGGTCTTCAGAAATCATGCTGGTTCATGCATTGACACATTGAGTGGGGGTGGGGGGAAGTTGGGGTCTTCTGAAATCATGCTGGTTCATGCATTGACACATTGAGTGGGGGTGGGGGGAAGTTGGAGTCTTCTGAAATCATGCTGGTTCATGCATTGACACATTGAGTGGGGGCGGGGGAATTAGGGGTCTTCTGAAATCATGCCCGATTCATGCATTGACACATTGAGTGTGGGGGATTTGGGGTCTTCTGAAATCATGCTGGTTCATGCATTGACACATTGAGTGGGGGGCATCTGGGGGCTTTGGGATTGTTGTTGCTTAGAGCTGGTGGGGAGAGCACCTGCCATCTGGCTGATATTATGCCCTGTGTTGGCTGCCGGGGGAATTAGTTTTGGTGAAACAAGTGAAGGCTGTTGTGTCTCCTGCCTTTTGTTGGGGAATGGGGTTTAATGGCTTTTTATTTGTATTTAAATTGTATGACTGTATGAATTGTGTTGCTGTTGAGTAGGGACACTGCTTGCTGTAAGGACATTGGGGTCATTACATGTATGCCAGTCTGGAATTAAGATGCCGGTAATTCCATTTACCAGCACGTTTCCGGACCGGCATACTCCAAGGGGTGGGGTGACCTGATTTATCTCCAGCCAAGAGCTACCCCAGGTACCTCACCGCCAAAAAACAGCCGATATTACCAACACCAGTATTTACGGTGCCGGTAATACCGGCAGTCCCCCCATGGGAACTCCATGGAATGGGGAACAACATACCCTTACTGGGACCTGTAATCAGCAGGTAATTCCAGCAGACGAGGCGCGGGTTACTGTATTACCGTTTGGTGGTATCCCACCAGATTTACCAGTGGGATATCACCAAACAAGTAATGACTCCCAGTTTTGCATGTTTGATTGTATCGTTAATTAGTGATTGGGTGTGTGCTAGAGTGATTGCATGCGGAGACAAGGTGTTGTCTTATTTAGTGCAGTGCAGTTGTGTTCGTTTGTGCCACTCAGTGCAGAACTTTTGTTAAGTTAGGTAGCACTGACAGTAAATCAATATCGTTAGGAGTAGCCACAGCTTTGGTTGTAAAGCATCATAATTTGGATGCGCGTTAGGTGATTTGTGGGTAGGTATTGGAGTAGTTTTGATGTGAGATCTTTGAGTGATGTTATTTTAATTCTTTGAAGACAAAGGTCGATGGTATGCAGGGTGCTTGCTCCACTCTTTCTCTTTCACATCTTGCCCAGTGTTGCTTCCCTGTTGTTTGCCCCCTCCAGCTTTCTTATGACCAAGTTGTGGAGAGAGTTCTGTGAGGTCAGTATACAGCCACGACACCTCTGTGTAAGACTCCCGAGGTTTCCATCTTAGAAACTGACCATCGCATGAGGTTCTAGACTAACAGGAAGTACCAACCTTCTAGGTCTTAATATTCCATGTTTTAGGTACTCCTGCTTTTTCCAGCTGCTGCCCTGCACCCTTGGAATGCCCCCGCCCCCTCTATCATACTTCTACTATCTCTTTTGGGGTTTAGAAACTCTCTTAAGTCTCAGGTTCTCAGCTTGCGTTTCTTTAAGGAGCTCAAGACCCTCGTCTTCAAGGAATGGCTTCTCCTTAACACCTAGGTCTACACGCCATCCACTCCTCACCCCGCCTGAGACTGTGTGATCTGATCCCCACTGTTTCCTTCACTGGTTGTTTGTAGATCCTTTTCTGCTTAAATTGCCCCCTCCTCTGTTCTATTGTTAGCTCCCCACTCCCTTTTTTCTGTGCTCCCCTCACCATGTTCTTCCCCCTATGATTGTAAAGTGGTCCATTGCTTCTCCAAGCTAGGTCTGCACTCAATAAATACCCTAATAATAATAATAATAATAATAATAATAATAATAATAATAATAATAATAATAGCAATACTTCAGTCTTGTTTTTTATGCCTTATCTTTATATGGTTTTTCTATTGTTTCACTGCTTTTTATTAAGAAACACATATTTAAATAATAACTGATATAGTCACTAAAGATTAGTCAGACTTTCATACTTTTTAGGCCAATGCAATGACAGAGACTGTGTTGGGTGCCTAGTTGTGTTCAGTATTCAAGTGCCAAGAGGCCATTTGGTTTGTGGGTGAGCTACAAGAATGAACACTGTTAGAATGCAGCTGGTTCCATTCTTTGCTCTAGCCCCTCTGTGAGCCTTCCTGCTTCCCTTTCTTTCTCTAAACCTCTACCTGGACTTTCCTCATTCCTGCTCTTTTTTTTCTAGACTCTACGTGCACGTTTTCTTTTTCATTTTGTCTTCTAGGCTTTTTTCTATTTGTTTCTTCACTTTTCTATTCTATTTTCCTTATCTTGTCTTTTCTTTGCTATTTTTTCTTTCTTCCCTTATGTTTTCTTTTCCTTTCCTTTTGTTTGGTCCTGCTGTGTGTTTCCGTCTTTTCCGTCCTTACCTCCAGTCCTTCCTTTCTCCCAGCCCTTTGCATGCATCCATGTTTTCCTTTCTTTCCTTTGGTCCTGCCAAGTGTTTTCATCTTTTTGTCCTTGCCTCCAGCCCACAGCCTTGCCTCCCTCCCTCCCTCCTTGCCTTCCTCCCTTCCTTCCATCCTTCCTTCCTTCCTTGCCACTTTGTGTGCTTCCATCTACCCCTTTCTTCCTGTTCATCCTTTGTCAGTGGAGACGGATCTTGGGATTTGCAGACCATGGCATCTGGACGGTTACAGGTTGGCTACCCCTCCTCTAGCTCGTCAGTGCAATGTTTACTTTTTTATTTTTCTTCTATCCCCCTGCATGCTTTCATCTACTTATTTATTTTGTACATGTCCTCTAGGTGCTTGTCACGTCCTCTTTATTTCTTCATTCTATGATGTTTTCCCTTTAGCACCTTGGTGTACCCTCTCCATTTCTCTGTTGCCCATTTGGGATTTGTTCTAGTTCCTTCTTTTCTGTGACCCATATCTGTCCTTTTCCCCTCCCTTCTTTACTCGCCCCTTCGGTGCGCTTTCTTCTAATTCGTTCTTGTCTGTATCCTTAACTGTGTGCTATTCTGACCCCTCCTCTCTTGTATCTTTCAACTCTGTGTGCCTTCCTGCCCTCCTCTTTTTTAACCTACCCTCTCTGTGCTTTCTGCCGTCATATCTTTTAGAACCCCTCTCTGTGCTGTCCTGTACTCCTCTCTTTTATCTATCCTCTCGGTGCTTTCCTGTCCTCATCTCTCTTAGCTACCCTCTCTGTGCTGTCCTGCACCCCTCGCTTTTGTCTACCCTATCTATGCTTTCCTGCCCTCCTCTCTTGTATCTACCCCCTCTGAGCATTCCTGCCCTCTTCTCTTTTAGGTACACTCTGTGCTTTCCTGCCCTCCTCTTTTTTAGCTACTCTCTCTGTGCTTTTCTGCCCTCATATCTTTTAGAAACCCGCTATGTGCTGTCCTGCACTCCTCTCTTTTATGCAGCTCCTTGTTGTGCTTTCCTGTACTCTTTGTGTTTTCCTTTCATCCTCTCTTTCATTTCTCCCCTCTGTGTCATTTCCTATATTCCTCTCGTTTATGGACCAAACATCCCGAACTGTTCATGTTTGGCTGTCCTGATTCTTCACGTTTTTGCAACAGTTATTTTTAAAATTCCCCAAACTTCTACGAAACTTTAAAACCATTAGTACATCTAAATTGCATGTTTCCATTACAGCATGAACAAACCTTAGCAATGGCAATAACCATAGGCCAAACTTCATTTGTCGAGAAAGGAGCTGAACATTGAATTCAGTAGTAATGTTGCACATTCCTTAGGAAATTACTTTAAAAGCTGGCTCTTCAACACCACAGACTCAAACTGAAAACTGAAACAACAGAAAGGAAAGGGATGACTAGACTGGAGTGGACACGGACAGCTCCCACAACCGACTGGGAAGCTCCCACGGCACCTGGACGGGTGACACCTGGCAGGAGAAAACACAGGTGACACCCATGGAGAAAGAGTCAACAACCCCACCCTAATCCCACCCAACACCCGCACTCGCCCCTTAGTTGCCTCCAGGTACCACAGTGTTGTGGAATTGTCGGGATATTGGCAATCAACACACAAGCTGAGCTGTGGAAATTGGCAGGTGCACTGGCCGTATCAGTGGGAAGGGAAGACAGGTAGGGCTGTGAGGGAGGCTGGTGGAGGAGAGGGCCAGATGAGAAAGTGACCTTGAAGGTCAGACAGACCCAGATCAGGACAGAGGCGCAGGGGTGCTCCCGAACCCCATCTGGGGAGATTACACAAGCCCAGTGCCTCAATTCAGGATAAGAGATGCCAACTAACCAATTGCACTAACAATTTCCCCTCTGCATGCACCTCTCAAACTCCAAACCAAACACAACCACAAACCTACGGCACAACAAACTGCACAAAGTTCACTACATTGCAACAACAAAACAAAAACACACATAGGCTCGCACAACAGTACACGATGACTACCAGCCGCAAACACCCCAGGCCTCAGCCCGTGTGTTCCTGTTTGGTGTATGGTGAAACGACCCCACCTTGGTTACTTCACTGGCAACGAGGACTTTCTGCCAGGACCAGGAGCTGCTGTGGGTGAGCAGCGGTTGGAAGACACTGCCCCGGACTGTTTCCCATCCACGGGTAAAGGACCAGCATGGATTAAAGAGGACCAAGTTGCCGGTCCTAAGAACTGCGGGTCGCAGTGCGTGCATAGCAGCACCCAGCGAGCAGCTGGATTCCATGGAGGACTGCGATCCCACTGCGGTTGCAAGCGTATTGCCCGTCCAAGAGGAAACTGGTGTGCGGAGCATTGGTGGAGGGGCCTCCATTTTCCTGTGGGCCGGGCGGCGCAGGAGATGGTCTGAGCCAGTGGTCAGGATGAAGGTACTGGTGCAGGAGAAGGAGTGCGTGGTGCCTGCTGGGGCAGAGCGGGGAATGCCAAACAGGCAGTGTGCTGAAGCTCTGGGCATCATTGGAGGAGAGGAGGGTGTAGGCTGCAGCACCTTATGGGGCTGTAGTGGGGAGGCCGATAGCATTGAACTGGGACGGCATGGGGATGTATCCCCGACCGCTGCTGTTGGTGGAATGGTGACGTCACTGGCACAAGAGAGAGCAGCGCTGCTGCCACTCATGGAACGCGGCGGTGTGCTGGAATGCAGCGTGTTAGATACAAACGATTTCTGTTTGCTGTCCATGGGTACCCACGTTTTTAGAGAACGCAGAATAATAATGACAAGCAACATGGCTGTTCGTCAGCCATCCGCTGCAGAGTCAGCACTCACCACCGGTGGCTTCATGAATGGCGAGCAGGCTACAGAAGAGCATGTTTCCCTGATAGGAGATTTGGAGAAGAATAGGGCAGTGGAAAGGCAGCAGTGTTGCATTAGTCAAGAGTTAGAAGTGACGTTTGGCCAGGAAAGTGAACGGAAGAGGAGTCTGTCTCTGGTGTGTTCCTGCACTTGTGGAGGTGTGCCATCCGTACGGTGGGTAAACCACACTGTGAGGAGTTTTGTGAAAGGTGCAGCGATTTTGTGAAAAACTTAGGAGACCTGGATCCGGATCTGTGGGGCCTTTATGTTCAGTTGAACGCCCTCACAGTATCTGAAGACTGATGGAATTTAAGGTGTCTGGGGGAGGCCAGTATATTTTTCTGTCTTGTCGTGTTGGTCTTGTGGCCTCTGGGTTAGTGTTTTTAGTGGGGTTGGACATGGGTTGATGTTGTCTAGGGCCTGGGTGGCCACTGACCCTTCTCCACAAAGCCTGTGATGTGTGAGCTGACATTAGAGACACTGACCCTTCCCCACACAGCCTGTGATGCCTGAGCTGGCATTAGAGGCACTGGTCCTTCCCCCGACAGCCTGTGATGTGAGAGCTGGCATTAGAGACACTGACCCTTCTCCACACAGCCTGTGATGTGAGAGCTGACATTAGAGACACTGACCCTTCTCCACACAGCCTGTGATGCCTGAGCTGGCATTAGAGGCACTGGTCCTTCCCCACACAGCCTGTGATGCCTGAGCTGACATTAGAGACACTGACCCTTCTCCACACAGCCTGTGATGCCTGAGCTGGCATTAGAGGCACTGGTCCTTTCCCCGACAGCCTGTGATGTGAGAGCTGACATTAGAGACACTGACCCTTCTCCACACAGCCTGTGATGCCTGAGCTGATATTAGAGACACTGACCCTTCTCCACACAGCATGTGATGCATGAGCTGGCATTAGAGGCACTGGTCCTTCCCCCGACAGCCTGTGATGCCTGAGCTGATATTAGAGACACTGACCCTTCCCCACACAGCATGTGATGCATGAGCTGGCATTAGAGGCACTGGTTCTTCCCCACACAGCCTGTGATGTGAGAGCTGGCATTAGAGACACTGACCGTTCTCCACCCAGCCTGTGATGCCTGAGCTGACATTAGAGACACTGACCCTTCCCCACACAGCATGTGATGTGTGAGCTGACATTAGAGACACTGACCCTTCCCCACACAGCCTGTGATGCCTGAGCTTGCATTAGAGGCACTGGTCCTTCCCCCGACAGCCTGTGATGTGAGAGATGACATTAGAGACACTAACTCTTCCCCACACAGCCTGTGATGCCTGAGCTGGCATTAGAGGCACTGGTCCTTCCCCCGACAGCCTGTGATGTGAGAGATGACATTAGAGACACTGACCCTTCTCCACACAGCCTGTGATGCCTGAGCTGACATTAGAGACACTGACCCTTCCCCACACCACCTGTGATGTGAGAGCTGATATTAGAGACACTGACCCTTCCCCACACAGCCTGTGATGCGTGAGCTGATATTAGAGGCACTGACCCTTCCCCACAAAGCCTGTGATGTGAGAGCTGATATTAGAGGCACTGACCCTTCCACACAAAGCCTGTGGTGCATGAGCTGGCATTAGAGGCACTGGTCCTTCCCCACACAGCCTGTGATGCGTGAGCTGACAGAGACATTGACCCTTCCCCACACAATCTGTGATGTGAGCGCTGGCATTAGAGACACTGACCCTTCCCCACAAAGCCTGTGATGTGAGAGCTGATATTAGAGACACTGACCCCTCCCCACACCACCTGTGATGTGAGAGCTGGCATTCAGGTGCTTGCTCCTTTCCCACAATCACCCTGCGATGTTTGAGCTTACATTAGAGACACTGCCCCTTCCCCACACAGCCTCTGATGTTTGAGCTGACATTAGAGGCACTGACCCTTCCCCCACACAGCCTGTGATGCCTGAGCTGACATTAGAGGCACGGCCCCGTCTCCACTCACAGCTTTAGAAGCGTCACCGTCCCTGAGAGACCTTTTTTCAATCTTAATCTTACAATGTGTACGCTCTCCTGAGATCCACGGCCATCGCTCGGTGGCCACTTTCACGGAGACCTGGGCTCCCATAAATTCGAATTAAATGAGCTTGAGGAGAAAGGCTAATGCCTGTCCCCGGCACGGGGCATAAGTGGGAGAGAGCACCAGCCTGTGCTTCTAGATTGTCGCAGAATTAGCAGCTGTGGGCGGCACGCCACTTCCCTGCCCACCCACAGTGGGCCCACCGCCATAGGCTGTTGCCGTGTGACTTTGTGTCTCTCTGCTGGCTGTATCATTATGTTTTGGGGACAACAGTTAAAGCGCATGAAAAGCACAATTTAAATCAAATTACCCTGCACTCCTAGCATAACCTATTAAGGCTTCACAATAAAGCAGCATATTTAAAAATGCACGCTTTCCATGTGATTTGCTTCCCATGAAACACCCAATCTGAGATGCCCGCCTTTCCACAGGGACAGTGAATTGCACAGAACGACCTCAACCGTATAGTGCACCTCATGCCAAAGGCAAGAACGGGTGGCAGTCATGTGACCTGTCATATGTGTCAGGCAAAGGAGATCAAATGGTTTAAAGGCTCATGTTCAGGTCGGGGTTGGGGGGTGCATCAGGCACCCGCACAGGCTTGGATAACCCTACAGGACAGCGGTCTTCAAAATAGGGGCTGCACACCCACCTACCCCCGAGGTGGCCGAAGTATGTCCAAGTGGGAAGCTCAAACTTTTTGAAAGAAGATCAAAATGACTGCTTTTACTATTAGTTGAAAAAAGATTATGGTGACTGATTTTAACATAAAATATAAACAGTACAAAAATCTGTTTATGTTGTAAACATCCTCGGGCTCCTAGCAGACTCTACAGGTTCATTACAGGCTCACATGGCCTGGGCGTGGGCATGAAGAGAATGATAGGATGAGATGCTTCCCAGCCTCGTCGACACTCTCCTGCTTACTGGTCGTGTCCCTTCATTTTCCATTGTCCTTATCATTCCTCACAAAAGCCCTCCTTCTCCACCTCTTAATTTTGTATTTGTAGTTTATATTATTATTTTATTTTGTATAGCGATGTATTCCAAAGCGCTGAACAAATTATAAAGGTACAACAAATTGAAAGCGCTTCAAGACATCGTGATCAGGCAGAGAGCCGACGTTCCTTGAGGCGAGTCTTAAAGAGAGGGAAAGTAGAGCTAGACCGGCTTGAGAGATCAAAGGCGTTCCAGGATTTAGGGGCCAGGAGAGCACAGCCGCAAACTCATGCATTTTTCATTTCTGTATTGTCCATTTCCTAAAAACAGCCTGCTCTGTTAACGCAGGTAATAAAGTTTGTTCTAGGACTGCAGAAACCAAAGGCAAGAACCCGTACCGCAGATGGACAGAGATGGCCAAACCGGCACTCGCTCGCTCCCAGTAGGGTAGGGATTGATATAGACCTCTCCACCATCCTTCTTCCTTAGGGTCCATTAATGATATTTTAAAAGGCCTCCATCTCTCTGTTATTGACCCATTCCTGGAAATGAGCGCCTGTTAACATAATGTGGTGGCGAATAACCGCGGCACCCAATCCATCTCAAGGCGCAATGGCTGACGCGAGAGCCCCGGGGCAAGTGAATGATTCATTCCAAGCCCCACCCCCCCCAGCTAATATAGAGCGATCAATTTCATGGCTTTAAATGGCACTCCTTCTCATACAGGGCTCCACCTGATCATAAATGGCGCCCTGATTACACGCATTCACCGCCCCTTGAGTCTGCGGCACCTCCCCCAGAGCAATTCATTGTTGGCGTTTCATGTTCCCTGCTCCCAAATATTGCTATATTGCATATCAACCTGCTATCCTCACCCAAGAAACTCGCTTATTTTATATGTAGGCAACTATTATGATACGGAAAAAAAAAACATTTTTACAATGCATTCATTCAGAGCTGGACAACTGCAGGTTTAATCACAATTTCCCAGTGACCACATAACAAAAACTGAATTGTACCGATGACACATACATTCTTCCACTCACACACTCTGATAAACTGTTGCAAACGTTATCACACTCAAATATGTTCAGTAAATAAATTGAAATTTGCTTCAAAAACATGCCATCACAGTGATCATTTCACCAAAAGAGTGACTGATAATCACATAAAAAGAAAGCATCCACAGTATTATTATGTAATATTATGTGGTTCAATGCATCACTGACTCTGATCATTTGTAGTGGGAGGACAATGGTGCTGGAGGTTAACCTTCATTTTGTGGTATGCACAAGCTTGTTTCTGTCCTATTGCACACACTTTAACTGCTGGGTATAATAATGTAATCTATCTGTCAACATGTTTCGACACTTTAGAGTGAGAACACTCTGTCTTCATCAGGGTAAAACTGCTTCTGTTCATCAACCAGTTCTGTTTGAAATCCCAAGGAAGGTCCAGGGTCCAGAAGACTAGTTGAATTGCTGTAGGGCCACTTATCAGCCAAATATAAACTCCTTACTGGTTTCTGTATTTGGCATTGCTTACCAAATATTCACAGCACTGTGCACATTTCCCACTTGAATTCCTCTCCAACAGCTATTCTTACACCTTGTTTTTGCCACCATGGCAGTATCTTGAAATAGGGTATTGTATGCCCAACTTAACTAAACTATATTTATGGTTGCATCTCAGATACCTCATAGGTCATAGAAAGCCTCCATCAGAATTTTACCCATTAGCCTCTGTAGAGAAGGAGCTAAGTACCCCCACCTCAACCACCTTGCCCATAGCACCTCTATGTGGGATGCCAGAATGTGAGACACGAGCAGTACCAGTGAAGATACCGATACCTAGGAGAATCTGGGAAGCAAGGTCCTCATAGAGAAAGCCATACCTGCATACAAGACAGTACGAATGAAATTCCAGAAGAAACAGAGCAAATGAATGACGAAGAAGAATGGTGACGTCACACAGAGCAGAGCTGGCGTACATAGAAGAGATGCAGAGAATAGAGAATGCAAGCAATTCTATAAGGCATCAAGAAAGCATCGAAGATAAAGTGTCATCTCAGACTCAAGATGAAGAGATTTATACAACAGAAACATTGAAGATATCAAGACGGGTTTTAGACGTATAAATATGCAAGGAAACGCAAGCAGACAAAGTATTCCTGAGGCTAGCTGTATAGTGGATAGATTGCGGCATGCACAAACATGTACATATACATATTGGAGTCAGTAAGGAATGGATGTTTCCACTATGTATGAATAGCAGAACTCAGCAAAAGAAGGAAGGCCGCTTTTCCAGTATGTCGCAGTTTGAAAGCAAGTGAATTACAGGCGAAACTCGGAAAGGCGAGGTTTGATGAGCCAAGAAGCCAAGGCCATATCAGACTGGGGTGAGCTGACATTGGATACAAATTGTGTGAAAGAATGAAGCTCCTTTTCTGGAGGTATGGACAAAAACAAGAAGACATCAGAGGTCTATTTGAAAATAGTATTTTAATACACTAGAAACTCGATTTTGTAGTCTTCAGTCATGTGGAGAGAAGAAGTTGGACGAACATGATGGTCACACCTACGCATGAGGGCAGGACATGCCTTTACTTTCCTGAATATTGCAGAGCTAGGAACACTCCCAGGGACAATTTCAAAGTCCTAATTGACGGCAGACCACTGAGGTAAGAATCTAATTTTTTATGAAATGCTTTGAGAAGTCTTGAGAGCGAAATCGTGATGAGGGACGTCCGTTGATTTCCGTTGTGCTCCCTGTTTTAGAGAATTGATATTAAAACAGTTATCCTTTGCCAACTACCGGAGTTGTTTCGATTATTGATGTTTGAATAATTTCTGCATTCACCATCTATCTCTACTGTATTGCTACCCCATCATAAAGGGCTGGAAGCTCCAATTCGTGTCTCCACCTGTTGGCATCCCTCACCCAAGGATTTTGAGCCAATGGATCCAAATTCAACAAGCTTAACTTATTGTCCAGTGGGCCACGGTTCTGTTAGAGTTTAACAATCAAAAGGGTTTGGTATGATAGCCTGTGATTTATCAACTTCTGTTTTAATATAATATTTACTAGGCATAAAAGTTGCCTGTATCAAGGTTTCAACCTCCACAAAGTCTGGTTGTGGGACTCTGCTCCTCTTTATGTTATGTACAGGAGGGTTTCTTTCGCCACTCTTCTAAATCCATGAGTATTTTTTACGTCTTAAAACAAACAAACAAATTCCCATTGGTAGTATTTGCAGCATTCATTTGCCTTTTCAATTTGTCATTGTCTGGCATTGTTGCCTGTGTTCGAGTGATTATCCAAAATGCATCTAATTGAGACAGCTGTTGGTCATCCCAGCACCCCATCAAGGCACGGAAACGCTTCCGGCATGAGGGTATGTATAAAAACACAATGTTTTAATTAGTAGTAGATCCTATGCCTCTAACTCTACCACCTCCTACCTGTCAACAGCTGGCTCGCACCCTGACTTCTACATTTCACTAAGCAGTTCAAGACCCTCCTCTTCAAGGAATGGCTCCTCCCCTTTGCAATCTGCAACCCCCACCATGTACTTCCCTTTATGCATTGTAAAGTGCTGTATTGCTTACGATAGGTCTGTGCCCAATAAATACAGTAATACTACTACTACTACTAATAATAATAATAATGATAATAATAATAATAATAATAATAATAATAATAATAATATTAATAATAGTAACATTGTGTATTAACCCTTGATTGTCAATCAAACACTTAGGCTGTGTCAATGTGCACATTTCCTCGTCGAGCAGGTGCAGCAATGTGAATATTAAACAGTATTACCGCTGCTGCCTGATGCATAGTAGGAATTACTCATATTATCACTGAATAGCTCTCCAGAAAAACTGGACCACCTAATCCTGCTCCCTCAAAGCAACAGCATGTAGAAAAGGGATGGTTTTGCTGTATGGCTCTGCAGGGGGCACTTATGTTTGGAAATACTGTGTAAGTTACCAGTGGCTCAGGCTGCTGGGGTTGATAATTGTGTTTGTTATTTTTGTGTTTTGTTGTTGTTGTTAATTTTTATTGTTTTTGCATACTGTAACAATTACAGTGCATTACCAACCAATCAGTGGCCAGCACAGCAAGCCAAACATTGCTTTTGGACTCGTAGGGACAAAAGATCATTGGTTTTCATTTGAGCGCCACCCATCCCAGGAAAGGACATTATGAGAGACAACATGATGTGCATTCTCGGCAAAATAACCTTATTCTAAATAGAAACTATTACATTATACTAACACTGTAAACTAGCTCTCATTAAAATCTGGCAATGTTCATTCCTAATAATCACTTTCAGTAAAGCCATAAAAAGAACATCACACTTATCTTCCAGAGCAAGGCACATTAATATAAACTGCAATAATCCTAGAAATGTTCCACTGATAGAGGGTTATCATTCCTAGATAGACTGTCTGGTCCACTTATATTACACTGTTTTGACATAAATTAGAAAGAGACAGGGAACAAAAAGCACCTATGAGGGTTCCTGTCTGCTTTGAATGAAATCAAAGAGCATTTTAGGAACAAGAAAAAAACACAGATCATTTTATATATTCAACAAATATGTCTGTGATAAAAGGGTCCTATGTTTGAATCACAATGAACGTAATGCACACCAGAGTTTGGGTTCATTTCATTTTTCACAATATTCACCCTTACATTGAAATGTTTGTAACCATGAACAATTTGCACTCATTCAGACATCTCTGCTCTCGGCAGGATAGCTCAGCGGCAACGTGCTCGCCTTGGAAGCAAGACGACACAGAGCAACACAGGTTCGATCCTTGGGTCCACACTTAGAAAGCTCTGGGGATTAAGCACGTTATAAATAACCTATCATATCATATCATCAAGAGTTGCCTATGAGGATACAATTGATGCAACCGCTGTCATGGAAAACAATAATGTGTTCTCTTCCACATAAGAGGGTCTTGAAGTTGCTTGGTAGAGGAGGGGCTGGGTTTCAAGGTAAGGATGTCCATGCACATGCCCAGTGCCCATGCAAAGGCACCTAAGCTCATTCTTGACCCATCCCAGTACCACAGGCATACGCAGGGTCAGAATTGGATAGAAAAATATCCACAGAGACCAATAAAGCTGTCCACAATCACAAAACACTTTACATTATTCTTTGTCAGAACCTATAGTAGGGTTTATAGTGAAAATGTCGAAAACAAAAATGTCGAAAAAAAGAATGTTGAAAAAAAAAAATCAAATGTTTTAAAAAAAAATGTTTTAATAGGGGGTTCCCCCCAAACCCCTGTTTATTTTTAATAGGTAAAGCCAAAAAAACATAAATAAAAAAACACATATCGATTTTTTTTTCAACATCTTTTTTTTCAACATTTTTTTTGTTGTTGACATTTTTGTTTCGACTTTTTGCAGTCGACATTATAACTGCACACCGTATAGTAACACCTGATGGACCATTTTCTAGATATTGATACCAAACAGTGCTTTTAATGCATATTGAGTACATAACATTGCTCAAAACTCACATTGCTTTAACTCATCAAAGCAGCCAACAATGTCCCCGAAAAGTTGCCCATTTTATCTAAAAAAAAAAAAAAGTGGCCCCCACTTGCCATATGGACTGCCCCAGGGGCGGACTGGGATCCAAAAGAGGCCCTGGAAATCCTTATCAAATGGGCCCTGTAGTACACATATTCAGGAAGACCAACACTGTTCCTATGAGAAAATATGGAAATAACATCAGTTCCCACACAAAATAGGTAGAGGCCGAGCAGGAACTCTCCAGAGTTCCCTGTAGGCTAGTCCACTTGGGAATTGCCCTATTAGCCTAAGTACCAGTCCAATCCTGGGTATGCTATACACTCGCATCACAGGGATTGTTGACTTTCCTTCCCCTACCTTTGAAGGTGTCGCATTGTGTGATGATTTCAGAGACTATGATCGAGCGCTGCGCAGTGACTTTCAGGGAATCAGGGTCTCATTTAAAAGGCAGGGGAACCCCATGGACTCTGAGTAGGGCTCCAATCATAAGATGTGAACAGCCCTGGGCGATCTCGCTACCCACCGCCGTCCTTTTGCTTAGTGTACCATGAGTAGTACGCAGTGCTCTGTGAAGGGGTCCACACATAGAAGCATCGTTAATGCCCGCTCTTTCTCACCCACTTTAGCTCTGGGAACCCGTGGCAAATGAATGTCACAGGGAAGGAGCCGTAACGCGCAGAGGTGTTGCTAGGTCTGGAAAAGATCAGGGGCTAAGCTAAGGCTGGGACTGGCGGGATTCGGGGCTAGCTACAGCCTTTTGGTTGTTGCCTTTGAGCTTCGATCTGGGGCTACAACCAAAGGACCCGGGGCAATAGCCCCCTCAAACCCCGCTAGCAACGCCTCTGCTAACCCCCCCCAACTGCAAATGGAAGGAGAGTAAGCTGGGAGATGGCCAGCTTTTCCAGGAGTTTGCCCAGGAAAGGAGTGATAGAGATCGGGCGATAGTTTGCCACATAAGTAGGACCAGCAGAAGCCTTTTTAAGGAGGGAGTGCACAAGGCAGTGTTTGAGGAGAGAGGGGAAAGTTCCATTGGCATTACGATTGCTTCGCATCCCACAATGACTCACCTTAATCCTGCAGCCATCATTAAAATCCCACCAACAGCACCTGCTTACTCACTTTCAAAGAAGCCAGGACTAAAGCGCCTGCCTCATTCTAGGCAAGAGGTGGAACTCCTAAGGCTTTGCATCATCCACAAAGCCCTTAATATTATTAATATTATTATTATTATTGTTATTATTATTATTATTAGGGTATTTATTGAGCATAGCCCTAGCTTTGGGAAGCGATGAAACACTTTACAAGCAATAGGGGGAAGGCCAATGTGAGGAAAGCAGAGATACCAGGGTGCAGGGAGTTAACAATGGTGAAGGGCGGGCAATTTGGCAGCAAGGGATCTACAAGACACCTGCAGACGAAACGGGTGGAGCAGGTCATCCAGTCTCAGATTAGGTGGGGAGTGGTGGGTGTGTGGATCTACACATTACGACAAGACACCAGGAGAGGAAACAGGTGGAGCAGGTCACCCAGTATCAGATTAGGTGGGGAGTGGTGTGTGTGTGGATCTAAACATTACGACAAGACACCAGGAGAGGAAACAGGTGGAGCAGGTCACCCAGTATCAGATTAGGTGGGGAGTGGTGGGTGGGTGGATCTAAACATTACGACAAGACACCAGGAGAGGAAACGGGTGGAGTAGGTCACCCAGTATCAGATTAGGTGGGGAGTGGTGGGTGTGTGGATCTAAACATTACGACAAGACACCAGGAGAGGAAACGGGTGGAGCAGGTCACCCAGTATCAGATTAGGTGGGGAGTGGTGGGTGTGTGGATTACGACAAGACACCAGGAGAGGAAACGGGTGGAGCAAGTCACCCAGTCTCAGATTAGGTGGGGAGTGGTGGGTGTGTGAATCTAAACATTACGACAAGACACGAGGAGAGGAAACGGGTGGAGCAGGTCACCCAGTCTCAGATTAGGTGGGGAGGGGTGGGTGTGTGGATCTAAACATTACGACAAGACACCAGGAGAGGAAACGGGTGGAGCAGGTCACACAGTCTCAGATTATGTGGGGAGTGGTGGGTGTGTGAATCTAAACATTACAACAAGACACGAGGAGAGGAAACGGGTGGAGCAGGTCACCCAGTCTCAGATTAGGTGGGGAGGGGTGGGTGTGTGGATCTAAACATTACAACAAGACACCAGGAGAGGAAACGGGTGGAGCAGGTCACCCAGTATCAGATTAGGTGGGGAGTGGTGGGTGTGTGGATCTAGACATTACGAGAAGACACCAGGAGAGGAAACGGGTGGAGCAGGTCACCCAGTCTCAGATTAGGTGGGGAGGGGTGGGTGTGTGGATCTAAACATTACGACAAGACACGAGGAGAGGAAACGGGTGGAGCAGGTCACCCAGTCTCAGATTAGGTGGGGAGGGGTGGGTGTGTGGATCTAAACATTACGACAAGACACCAGTAGAGGAAACGGGTGGAGCAGGTCACACAGTCTCAGATTAGGTGGGGAGGGGTGGGTGTGTGGATCTAAACATTACGACAAGACACCAGGAGAGGAAACGGGTGGAGCAGGTCACACAGTCTCAGATTAGGTGGGGAATGGTGGGTGTGTGGATCTACACATTACGGAGGAGGCATTTCTTGAAGAGAGGGATCTTGGAAGTGAGGGGGTGAGTATGGTGTTGATGAGGGCATAGAGAGAGTGGGTCTGCCTTCTGGTACGTTCCTTACTGAACCGGCGGAGTTCAAGCCTTCAAATGTCCTTACATCTGGTGGATAGAAGTCTCTGGAGATTCAGATTTTCTCAGTGACATAGCTTAGGGACGTCAGGGTGACAGCTCTGGGGATGATGCTGCAGGATTTGGAGATGATCCGGGATTGCAGCCAGTGCAGTTTGATGCGGTTCATGGTGATGTGGTCAAATTTGCAGAGCCCTTTGATGAGTCATGCTGCAGCATGTAGGACACATACCAGGGGTTCCACGGTAGTCAGCAGAAGACTTTCTAAACGGGCCTTTCCACCATCCAAGGTTTCGAGATCGGATCTGGATTTTCCAAAGGACAGTTGTTACCCAGCTGTTGCACTCTAGCTTGCTATGTGCTGTTTGAAGAAAAGGTGTCTGTCGACGTTAAACCCAAGAGACATGGCACAGGTGGGCAGCTGGGACGTGAAGCCCTTAGGTTCATAGGAGAGAGCAAGGTTTAGATTTCAGGGTTTTCAGTGTTGTTGGTGAACAGTAGGAATTTGGTTATGGAGTGGTTGAGCACCAGGTAAGCAATGGACATGCAGGACTGGATGAATGTGAGGCAGTCCTTGCGCCTGTGTCTGTCTTTGGTGGAGAATATCTAGAGGTAAAACATTGTGTCCTGCACGTATTGGTGGCTGTGAATGTTCTGTGCAGTCAGGATGTGGAGTCTGGAGTGTGCAGAGCAGTTCCATGTATAGAGAGAAGATCTTGGTGGAGAGGAACCTTGACAGACTCTACAGGTGATGGGTAGGGTTGGTGATCTAGAGGAATCCATTTGGATGAACTGCGGTTTTTAGCAAGGTCACATTTGATCCAGCTGAAAGCGACCAGGCACATCCCCATGAAGCAACGTGTCCAACCACCTATCATAACATATCAATTATCACCTAACCACAAACATAAGCATGGAGGGCCAAATAGTGTATCCTTCCACCTTACAAGATGCACATGTTTTTGAAAACTATTCCATTAATGATGTTCGTCCCAGTATGCATGGGGCATGTTGAGAGCACATGCATTAGGATTAGTGGGTGTGTGGATTTGGCTGCGGGTAAGTATGCATGGGGCATGTTGAGAGCACATGCATTAGGATTAGTGGGTGTGTGGATTTGGCTGCGGGTAAGTATGCATGGGGTGTGTTAAGAGCACATGCATTATGATTAGTTCATGTGGGTAATTGGCTGCGGGTAAGTATGCATGGGTCATGTTGAGAGCACATGCATTAGGATAGTGGGTGTGGGGAATTGGCTCCAGGTAAGTATGCATGGGGCATGTTGAGAGCACATGCATTATGATTAGTTCATGTGGGTAATTGGCTGCGGGTAAGTATGCATGGGTCATGTTGAGAGCACATGCATTAGGATAGTGGGTGTGGGGAATTGGCTCCAGGTAAGTATGCATGGGGCATTTTGAGAGCACATGCATTCTGAATAGTGGGTGTGGGGAATTGGCTGCTGGTAATTATGCATGGTGTGTGTTGAGAGCACATGAATTAGGAATAGTGGGGGTGGAGAACTGGCTGCGGGTCAGTATGCATGTGGCATGTTCAACATACATGCATTAGGATTAGTGGGTGTGGGGAATTGGCCGCGGGTAAGTATGCATGGGATGTGTTGAGAGCACATGCATTAGAATTAGTGGGTGTGGGGAATTGGCTGTTGGTAAGTATGCATGGGGTGTGTTGAGAGCACATGCATTAGGATTAGTGCGTGTGGGGAATTGGCTGTGGATAAGTATGCATGGGGCATGTTGAGAGCACATACATTAGGATTAGTGGGTGTGGGGAATTGGCTGCAGGTAAGTATGCAATGGGGCGTGTTGAGAGCACATGCATTAGGAATAGTGGGTGTGGGGATTGGCTGCAGGTAAGTATGCATGGGGCATGTTGAGAGCACATGCATTAAGTTTAGTGTTTTTTTGGAATTGGCTGCTGTAAGTATGCATGGGGCATGTTGAGAGCACATACATTAGGATTAGTGGGTGTGGGGAATTGGCTGCTGGTAAGTATACATGGGGCATGTTGAGAGCACATGCATTAGGCATAGTGGGTGTGGGGAATTGGCTGCTGTATGTATGGGGCGTGTTGAGAGCACATGCATTAGGAATAGTGGGTGTGGGGATTGGCTGCAGGTAAGTATGCATGGAGCGTGTTGAGAGCACATGCCTTAGGATTAGTAGGTGTGGGTTTTTGGTTGCGGGGAAGTATGCATGGGACTTGTTGAGAGCACATGGATTAGGATTAGTGGGTGTGGGGATCGGCCGCTGGTAAGAAGGCATGGCACATGTTGAGAGCACATGCATTAGGATTAGTGCGTATGGGGAATTGGCTGTGGGTAAGTATCCATGGGATGTGTTGAGAGCACATGCATTAGGATTAGTGTCTGTGGGGAATTGGCTGCTGGTAAGTATGCATGGGGCGTGTTGAGAGCACATGCATGAAGATTAGTGAGTGTGAGGAATTGGCTGCAGGTAAGTATGCATGGGGCTGTAGAGGAGGTCGCAGATATGACCTGTACCCCTGCCCCCCAATGCGAGGTGCCAGTAAGGTACCCACCGAGGTATGTGACATACGAGGAGCAGCTGAATCAGCAGAGAGCCGCACTAGGCCTCTGCCCCATATACATAAGGAGATCGGTACCAGCCGAAGCGCCCATAACCAGACAGCCCTGGGCAGCACAGTACCCAATCAGACAACCATACCAGCCACTGATACGAAACGATGAGTATTTACAGGCTGTTCAAGAGGAGACACAAAGAGCTCTGATGGAGGGCAAACATTGATGAGAAGAGAGCCAGAGCAAACCAAACGCATGAGAAAAGGCAACACACATGAACTCGAGTAATCACAAAACTAAGTGCGCGAGATACGAAAGACAATGCAACGATGAAACATAAGAAACGATATAACTATGAACCAAGATGGAAGAATCAACCTACTTATGCATGTAAATAAGCTTGGAACGCAAAAAGCTAAGTAATGGATACTGCCTGCAATGCTCAAGTAGAAGAATAGAACGGCATGCGCCAACTATATATGTCTACATCAATGCAGCACAATGTACACATGCAACTCCATTTTGTTTGAGCAGAAGGGTGCCCAGACGGCCCAGGCCCAACTGGCTAAGTTTCACATCTAGGTCCAAGCCTGGAGGATGAGCGGAATCAAAACTTAACAAAAAATGGCTTAAGCCTGGGGAATAGAGGTCAACCAGGGAGGGGAAGGCAAGCTAAACTACAGAGAGCCGAAACTTCAGAGCATACCAGCCTGTCCTGGGAAGGTCAAGATAAGAGAGGCCCATGCAGGTGGCCAAGCGAACACAGAATCAAATGCACGAAAAAGCTGAAAACTGAAGCAGATTCACATTGGATTAGCATGTGACTAACCAGGCGCGAAGATGTACCACCTTCTGATGTCACCCAGATCGGAGGGTGCCATACCTTTTCCTGATAAGAGATAACAGTTTCGAGGCCTTCCTTAGCCAACTAATTGACACAACGCCCTAAATCCACTGATTGATGGAAGGGAGGCAGGGTGAATCTTGGGACACCAGGCACCTGGGTGTCTATTCTGCATGCTGCTAATTAAAGTGGAGATTTCTGTTTAGGGTAACTTGCCCAATCACAATGGACCATGTAATCTAGGGTCCTATAAAGACTGCAACCAATAGGATGTCATACTTTTAGTGACGTCAATCACGTGTGTTGTAGAGGGATGGGCATAGACGCCCACCCGATAAGAGTTATCCAATCCGTATGCCTTATTTTCATATACAGATATAACACCTATACTTAAGTTACCTTTCCCAACCAATTATATTGCATGATTATTTTTTATAGAAGTGTACGTCATTGATGACGGAATTTGCCAATAAACAATGCTGTTTGAGTGAAGTTAGGGGAAGTCGGGGCGAGACAGGTGTTCGTGATGCTGCTGATATCCATAAACTGATGTATGTGTTATTAAACGGACTTCCCTTTGCCAATTTACTGAGTCCCTAGTATTGATTTGTGCTTGAGTATGTAAGTCCTGCAACTTGTCCTCACACGGTGCAGCTATCTTGTATTACAAGTTTTTGGGGGTCGAGTACTGACCAATGGGCCCGTCAGTAATTTCCTCTCCCCGAGAACACTTGGTAGCGTGAGGATGGTTTCGGCCATCGATTATTGATAATCGATTAATATAGTCATAAGACACCCTTAGACCGACGGCGCAAAGTAACTCTGGATCTTCGGTTACATTGCAAGTCCTTTCGTTATTCCGGCTGAGTAGGCCGAGAAGCTTCCCGTGGACAGTGATAGTGTATTTACTCCCAAAAAATCTGCAGTGGGTCTGAAGGAACTCGCTATTCCAAGCATAACCCTTTTCATTCCCACGCGAAGCGGATCGGACGAAAACCATAAAGCAGGAAGAGGAAGGGGCGGTGATCCCGGAGATCCAGAGAGGAAAAGAGACGATCGGTGAGTGAATCAACAAAACTCGTTACCTTGGCAAATGACTCATAGGCATTAGAGCAAGTGGGGGAAAGGTAACGGAGGGTGGCGGAGAAAGATGAATTAGCGGTAGAAAATACAGTATATATATATTGTGGATTAATGACTCGAGTATAAAAGGAAGACATATATAATAGAATACCAGTGGGGGGCACCTGAGCCAAAACGTAATAGAATTCCAGGGGGGCACCTGAGATAAAACGTAATAGAATACCAGGGTGGCACCTGGGAAAGGTAAAAACGTAAAAGGATAATGGGGGGGACACCCGAGAGAAATACTAATATTCGCCTTGTTCCTGCGCTTTAAAGAGTGGTCAGAAGGAACGTGAACCCAGAGCCCACAGAGTAGGGACATTGTAGGCTACGCTTCCATTTAAAGACGGATTCAAGGGGGTTCGTTCAAATCCCATGGTGTGGTACTAAGTAGAAGGCAGGTAGACGTATGACCAGCTGGTGTCTGTCTAGTCTGTCAAGCGTCTGTCATAAGTGTCTTGCTATATGTGAATGCGCAATAAATGTATTGATGCGAGAAAAAATGTGTTGATGCTTGAGTGAAATGCATTTTGGTTTTTTGCGATTCTGTAACTGAGAGGGAATCGCCAGTGAATTGATGGTTTCTGTTGAGTAAATTGATGGTATACATTTTGGTGGGAAAAAGTGGATTGGAGCTTGCGGTTGTGGTGCTCGCTCATATTGGTGGAGAGATTTAAGTTATTGTGTAAACATTGAGGGTATTGAAGTGAGAAGATGGAGGAGGTCACACCGCTTATGCATCTCCGTAAGCAACTGCCTAAGCACGCAGTGAAATTGTAGAAATATAGCCAAGAATGTGTTAAGGGTACCACCAATAAAATGTTTATGCCTTGGCTCCAGAACGGGTCGTTGTCTTAGGCTGTTTTGCAGCACATGACAACCGTCCTACATGCCACATATACGGGCAAGAAGCTTGAGAAACGCCTTGCCGTTCTCGAGTTATGGAAGATGTTTGAACAAACAAAAGAAGACCCACCTGCAGACTGGATATTAAACGTATGTACAGAGGGGGGTGAGACGCCTACTGCGCCACTGGCCCCGCCGGAATCAGTCATTGAGGGAAGCAAGTCAGAGGGTCTTTACCCATTACGAGAGCTCAAAGCAGCCACGGGGTATAGCAACCCTGCGTATGAATCACCTGCATGCAGTAGTGACGAAACTAAAGAGAAGGAGTGGGAAATCGTTCCAGCTTCACCGTCCCGAGGGACAAGGAGAGGCACCGAGATGGACGAAAGGATCAGGCACAGACTAGTGCACCTCTCAATAAGGAGAGAGAGGGAAAGAAGCGGAAAGGGAGTGATGAGATGACATTCGCAAAAGACGAATGGATGGGAGGACAGATATTGTTAAAGTTAGATGGAAAGGGGAGTGATGATGCAAGGCCACGAGGAAGGCCTGACTAAAGCAGAGAAGGCAGAAGGACAGGGAGACAAGGGATGAAAGAAATAGAAAGAAGGACAGGCTGAGGCGAGAACAATTTTATCGCGAAGAGCAAGGAATACCGCTCAGTCGCACCCAGTATGCAGCCTATGAAAAATACAGACTGAATATGTTGAAGTGAGAGGAAGAATGTAGGGTGCATGAAAGGAAGGAAGAGATTAGAAAGGCAAAAGAACGTAGAGACGAAAGGATGCGGGAAGTAGATAAGATTAGAGAGGACGCAAGGAAACGCAAGGAAGAAGACGAGGAAATAGAACATAAACATAGACAAAGGGCGCGAGATTTAGACTATCTGCAGCGGTAAGTTAAAAAACCCAATCCTGTTGTAGAATGGGAAGACATAGAAGAGTTCTTTCCTGCAAACGACGCAGTACCAGGTACCAGCGGGACAAATATAGACAATGACTTCGATCCCAGAAGCATCGGCGAGGCGATTGATAAAATATATGATGAAATGGGCCTGGAACGAATCTCCCATGAGGAAAGGGAAGATTAGCGCTTAGAGAGCACCCAGCTATTTGACACTGTGGATGTCACCCAAAGTGGTGAGAGTAGGGGACGTTCCCTAGATAGACTGGGCGATGGACAGAATGAAGATGATGCGAGAAGTTGTGCAAACTGGGAGTATTCAGAGTCGGATTCAGACGGAGAAGCGGAGGAAGTGATGTATGATGAAGGGAGACAGCGCGAAAGGCGGCTCCCAGAGAACCGAGAGGTACAATGGTCAGATGCTGGCGAGTCCATAAATAGGGCATTGAAGTCCGCTGGACAGTCCAGCCGACATGAAGAAACACGCCACGGTCAGAGGGGGGCGTCGGCACCGGCCTATACTGATGATTAAGGGCATTGCCAGGTAGACAGCAAGGTGGGAACGCCACACCAGTGAGAGACCGAGGAAGTATAGAGAGGGGAAGGAAGGATTGTGCATTCCAATTCCCACTGTTAGAAAAGGGGGGAGCAAGACCGCAATATATTCCATGGCCTCACATGGACCCAGAAAACCTAAAAAATAAGCTCCCAATGCTGACATCGGGGGCTGTAAAGTGGATACACGAATTAGAAAAGATGACCCGGGGAGTAACTTTGGCAATAGGGGATATTAAGGGACTCTTGATTGCCATACTTGGTGAAAGGGCTGATGATGTGTGGAAACGCGCAGGGTACCCAAGGGTAACCATTACCAACACAACCCATGATGGAGCCCCATTTAATAATTGTAGAGCCACAGTGTGGAAAGCACTGCAAACGCTATACCCTGACACATCAGACATGGGAGCCATTATGACTCGGAAAATGAAAGAGTCAGATGATCCGTTGCTTTATATCCAGAATTTCCAAGACGCGTGGGTGCTTGAAACGCATGAGTCTTGGTCGAAATCTATCCCTGTATTTTACCATATACTGTGCCAAGGGTTGCCAGAACTGGTGCAAAAACAGCTCAAGAAATTGGTGGGGATAGAAGCCAAACCATGGGCCGAAATCCAATTGACAATCGCACACTACTGAAGATTGTTACAAGAAAAGAACCGGACAAAGGAGGCAACTCGTAAAGGGGAGGAAGCTAAGCTGGTACAAAAAAAGCTCTCGAAGTATACTCTTGAGGGAGCCATGTTGACCAGCCCGGCTGAGCCCAGCACGCAGCAAGTAAACAACCAAGCTAATACGGGATATTACCTGAGGGGTAGAGGATTTAGAGGAAGAGGATGGCAAGGGAACCAGGGAGGCTTCCAAGGTAATCAGGGAGGTTTTCAGGGTAACCAAGGTGGATTTCAAAATGTACAATTGGGCGGTCAAATCATGTCGGATGGACAGATGGTCCGACCACCGCCAGTTTGTTGGGTGTGTGGAATGGCAGGCCATGTGGCGCGCATGTGCAGAAACCTATGCATAAAATAGGACAGCTCACAGGAAACTCGGATGTGCTCTATCCTATCGGTGACACCAAACCCTAATAGGGAACTGAGGGTAAATGTCACCATAGGGGGAAAAAAGTATTCCTTCTTAGTTGACACGGGGGTGACGTGTTTGTGCATAAGAGAAGGGAAGTTTTCTTTGTCCGGTGAGGCAATAGACACGCAGAGTTTCACTGGAGCTCATAGTAGAGTTTCCTTTACAGACACTCTCCCGGTCTAAGTGGGAGAGCATGAAATGAATGTGCCGTTACTGTACTCACGTCAGTCCCCAGTAAACATCATGGGTTGAGATCTAATGACGAAGCTGAATATGTCAATCTCATTTACTGAGGATGGCATAGTGTGCTCCACGCCAGGAATGCATTATTCCAAAGTATGCAAAATGATCAGAGCATACTCGGGACATGCAGCTATGAGAGCTTTACCGCTGGAGCCGGAGGTCTTCGAATATGGCGTGCGAGTGCTTATGGCGGGATTGCCGGGCCTCACAGGCAAAACTATGAGGACCCCTGATGAGTTTCTTTTTAGACCAAGGATACCCTTGCATGAATAAGAGGGGCAAATATTTCCTTTGGAGATACAGTTTGCCGCAGTAAAGGTGGAAGGATATGATGACGAAGGAAGGCAATGGTGCGCTGCTATCGCCATTGAAGAAGGGTATCGAGTGACTGACGTCGCAGATGATGATCTGTTCGAAGAGCACCCTGACTTAGAGGAGACACGGGTGGAAGTAAGTCTCATATTCTGGGTCAAAATGATCAAACGAGAAGTGCCACAGCGAATGATGCTAGTGATGGTACGACCAGAATACTTTGAGGAGGACATGGCCCAGGTGCCAGTCACAGTATGGACAAAAGGGCCTTATGACGTAGGACTCCTGAAGGGGGCAGGAGAGGTGAAGATTAAACTCAAGCCTGGAGCGATCCTACCAAGAGCACAGCAATTCCCCATGTCCAGAGAAGCGGATGAGTGGATTGCGAAGACAATCTCTTCCATGATGGAGCAAGGCATTCAAGTAATGTCAGAATCACCTTGTAACACAGTGATCTATCCTGTCAAGAAATAGAAGGGAGGGTCTTGGCATTTAAACCAGGATTTACGAGCATTGAACGACATAGTCGAAGCCGAGTTCCCTCTAGTCCCTAATCTATCCACCATTTTGGGCAACATACCCATGGAGGCAAAATATTTCACGGTAATTGATTTGAAGAATGCATTTTTCTCGATTCCATTGCACTGTCACTCACAAGACCTGACGTCATTTACTTTCAGACGAATGCGCCTGAAAAGTACAAGGCTGCCACAGGGGGATTGTGAATCTCCGTCCATTTTTAACAGAGTCCTGCAAATGGACCTAAGCCTCATTGTGGTAGACAGTGTTGTATTGCAGTATATAGATGACATTTTGATCTGCAGCACCACTGAATAGCAATACCAACACGACTCTGTTCAGCTATTGACCATATTAGCTGAGAAGGGATACAAGGTGGAAAAGGACAAGTTGCAATACTGCCAACAGGAGGTGTTATACATAGGGCAACTAATCTCACATGAAGGGAAATAGGGAACACCAGAAAGGGCTGAAGCTATCATGGACACGGCTAAGCCGCTCACGGTAAATCAAATGCAGAGCTTCTTAGGCCTATGCAATTATGTCAGAGCATGGGTCTTCGATTACAGCTCGCACACCAAGCCCTTGCTCCAGGTCTTAAAGAAAGCCCAGGCAACAGAGGGAAAAATTGAATGGACTGAAGAAATGGAAAAGGGGTTAGCAGAGTTAAAGGGGGCAATTTGTAAGGCCACAGTTCTCGGGATCCCCAATTATGCAGAGGAATTCTTCCTCTTCTCTCATACCGATGGCAATTTTATGACGGCAGTGCTCGCTCAGCGAACATCGCTGGGGTACACACCCCTAGCGTACTACAGTGGGAGCTTGGACCCGGTCATGAGGGGCCACTTCCCATGCGAGCAATATTTGTCAGCCGCCGCGTTTGCCATCGAGAAAGCATCATCCATTGTGATGGGATGCTCCATGACATTATATGTTGAGCACTCATTATTTGCCATATTGGAGAAGCCAAAAGGCGCCTTGACTTCACAGAGAGCATCCGCATCTGAGGTGATTATCTCAAATCCATCGATCAAAATAGTGCGATGCAAAACTGTGAACCCTGCTATGTTTATTGCTGAGCCAGTCACAGAGGGAGAACCTGTGCATGACTGCGCCAACTATGAAGAGTTTTATGATGAAATCCCTAGAGTAAGAGAGAATGCTCTGCCAGGCGGAGAAGTCGTCTTCATTGACGGGTCATCGAGAATTGACCAAGAAGACGGGCAACAGTATACAGGCATGGCCGTGATCAAACACATGGCAAATGGAGAGTTCCAAGTACTTGTCAGTGCACGAATACCATCCCACTATTCGGCACAGGCTGCAGAACTAGTGGCATTGATACTCGCCATTGAGAATCACGCAGACCAGGAAGTAACAATGTACAGTGACTCTGCCAATGTGACGTCCAACGTGCACGCAGGCCTGGCACGATGGAAAAGGAGGGGCTACCTCCGAGCGGACGGCACGCCAGTGCAACATGCAGCCTTGTTGGACAGGTTGATAAAAGCACTACAGCTGCCAGCGTGCATAGCGGTCGTTAAGTGCGCCGCTCACACCAAGGGAACAGATTTCGTGTCACGTGGAAACCATGAAGCGGACACGGAAGCCAATCGCATGGCATCCAAGGGTGAGACAATCATGGACGTGGAGGTGGCACGTACCCATGAACGAATGATGATAGCCCGAGCCACTCCAGAAGCCTATAGCAATATGGGGCAGACGCAGTTAATGGAACTCCAGGGGGAGGCACCTCAGGATGAGAAGAATTCATGGAAGCGTCGAGGGTGTTCTTTAAACCCCTCTGATGGGTTATGGGGCAGGACAGCACTGGTAAACCAGTAATGCCTGTCACCCTTCTAAAGGTAGCGTTAGAACAGCTCCACTACCCTTTCCATATGTCAAAAGAAAATCTTTCGGCAACGCTCTCAGAAGACTGGTTCACACCGAATCTAGCGGAGCATGTTGCATTCTTTATGGTCAATTGCATAATTTGCCAGCAATTCACCTCTGGGCACACATTGAAGGTGATGAGTGGAATCATTCCCAGACCTGAAGGGCCTTTCCAGCACCTGCATATCGACTATGTCGATATGATTCAGGTTTGTAATGGGTACAGGTATTTAATTGTCGTGGTGTGTCCATTCTCTAGATGGATAGAAACAGGGCCCTGGTCACACCCTGACGCTGCCTGTGCTGCAAAATTCCTGGTGAGGGAGGTTTTCCCCAGGTGGGCGGTGTGTGAGGTTATGAGGTGAGACAACAGGCCCCATTTTGTAAACCCAGTATTTGAGCAGATTAGCTTGTTGCTTGGTATGAAGCACAAGTTCTCGTTGGCATATCACCCAGAAGGAAATGGCATATGTGAACGGCTTAATGGCCTGTTGAAAGAAAGGATTGCCAAATTGAAGCTCACATTAAAGAAGGGATGGCTGCACTGCCTACCACAGGCATTATATGCGCTTCGGAAGCCGCCAGGCTCTGACCATCACCTCACGTCGCATGAAATTATCACTGGTAGAAGAATGAGAACCCCTCTTACCCCCTGAGATAGGCCTAGATGAGATGCCCAGCCCGGTAGGGAGGTTCTGGGAGAAGAAATGAAGAATTACCTTGACTGCCTTACCTTCAGTACATCTGTCATTTCAGGCCAGCTTCAGCGACGGCATAAAGGGAACAGCACACCACAAACCACAACAGACAGTGCTGAGACAGGCGCAGCACACAGTCTTTGTGGGCCACTCATCTTCCCTGGTGACAGCATTTTGGTGAGGAACTTTACGAGGAAGAAATGGGACGAACCCCGATTTAATGGCCCTTTCATCGTAGAGGACTGCACCCCGTCCTCTGTCAAGCTCCAAGGAAGAGGAGCCTGGGTCTTCCTGAATGACGTCAAGCCCTTTATAGGAGAAGGCACTCCTAGTGCATCTACCGTGGAATCTACAGACAACGGGAAAGGACCACAGCACTTGCAGACAAGGTCTATGGTGAGGAAGAAGGACGCACAAGCAGAAAAGACAAACTGAAGAACCTGCTGTGAAAATTGTGGCTATGCATTAAACTTTTTCTCTAAGCACTGAACGAGATGCAAGACTTTTCAAACAAACGCAATGTGCAGCTGAAATCGCAGAGCAAAGGAAAAGGTCACATACTTTGAATCTGAAGTGACGCTGGTAACCTAAACACGTAGAGCCACAGAGTAGTGAACAAAGAACTCTAAGACTCTGATGAGCAGTAAAGGCAGGACACTCTCATTAGCTAAAACTGTTACCCTGAAAGCATCCAGTGCCTAGACTTTGTTCACGAACCTATGGTACACCCCAGCAGAAGCCTTAAGTGGGATGTACTCACCTACTTCCAATTAGTGACATTGACTTATCCATCACTCATAGGGAGAGAAACAAGTGTCACAGAATTCATCCAAGATCCAGAAAATAAGAAGGTAATCAGGCAACTATTGACTGTCATCACAGAGGTCCTTGCTGAATTTCCCGAGCACGAGGAGCAAAAGACTGATGCTACCACCACAAGCAGTCATTGAAGAGATTACTTACGCGGTGTTCTTTCGGATCATAGAGGAATGTGCCCAGAACTTGTCGGGAGGACCACCGACACACTGATTTATATACGAAATCCCCGACATAATCAGTTCCTGACCCAAATATGGAATAAAATAAACCACGTGGAAGCCATCCACGCAGCAGGCAAGTGCAAAGACTGCTCAAAGCAAAAGCGAGGCATGTGATTGGGACCCAGCAAGGTGAAGCAAATGCCACTGTCCCCCGCAGACACACAACTAGCCCACAATGTTCTGATTAGACTGGTCACAGACTTTCCTGAAATGGTGGGAAGGCCCTCTGGTGTCGACGTTGCAACCTTCCTCAGAAATCCAGCCAATTTATTACACATGAAGACTCTTCTCCACGGAATCATGCTCCAGGTAGAACTGACCAACTTTCAGCAAGAATTCCCCAGGAGACTCCAGTGAAACTTTCCGCCGAGGGACAGATCGGGGAGATAAGCAAAGAAACTGTTCATGACAGCAAAAAACCTTGTGATTGAGACTCTGCACTACGAATAAATGTCCCTGTCCCCCGAGGACAGCCTACTAGCCCACAATGTCCTCTTTGGCTTAGTAAATGACTTTCCGGAAATGGTAGGGAGACCTGCCGAGGTTGACACCCTCACCTTCTTCAGAGATCCTGCCAACGCGAGAAATATAGGAGCACTCTTCTATAGCATACAGCTACAAATGGAACTGTCCAGCTTTCAGAGGGAGTTTCTGAGAGTATTCCAGTGAAATTATTCGGTGAGGGACAGATCGAGAAGGCAAGGACTGATCACACTGCAAAAAAGACCGGTGACCTAGGAGACAGAGAACCAGAGCAAATGTCATTATCTCCTGAAGATAGTAGAATTGCCTTCACAGTCGTCTTTCACCTCATCGAGAACTTTCCAGAGCTAGTGGGTAGACCCATCACTGTCGTCGTGCCCACATTTCTCTGTGATCCAGCAAAAAATGCACTACTCAACAAACTCCTGAGAGCTATTGCATCACAGCTGAGAAGCAACCATGGGCGTCCGTTGCTGAGAAGGGCTTTAGAAGGGAGAGGTCCAAGATAAAACTTTTTCATCATCTCCCCCCTCCAGGGGCAGAGCACGGAAATAAAGACGCAGTTCTCCCTGCTTGTAACGGAGGACAGATCGAGGAAAGCAGAAACAAGGATACCAATATCGTGATTTTATTTTTCTGGTTTTTCTATTTTTCATCATCCTCCAGCGGTGGAGTAAATGGGGGGGGGGAGAGAGAGAGACTTTGCAGCAACTCGACCTCGAGGAACCAAGCGAAAGGAGCTGAGCAACAAAGTTCACTGCCGTGTTTACTTTTTTCAACCTTTTTCTTATTTTTTCCTACCTTCTCATATGTTCACTTTTATTTTTATTTTTGTTTTTATTTTTCCAATGGTTTATCTATGTGTGATGTGCGGCGAAGACACCCTTTTATGGTGCCACAGTGAACAGATCCCTGTATGTCCTCAGGGCCTAATCGACTTTGACGAATGCCCTGGGACAACATTTATCATAGAAATACAAAACGAATGTGATATGCTGGAAGCGATAGTCTAAACCTTTTTTCCATAGCCTAGCGGAGAAACTGTAATGAATTAAGCAGAGACTACCATCATCATCACCCGTAAAAAAAGCGGGGACATTGAACTGCACTTGTCACTTTAGTGTGTATTGAACTTTGAGCAACGAGCCAGAACAAGAAGAAAAATTGACTATTGACTATGGACATATTTGAAATTGGGGCCCAGAACAGTAATTTAGTCATGCCACCAGCAGAAGGACACCCCCGGTTTCCTGGAAGGAGATGCTGTAAGATGTCTTTCAAGGCCGTCATATGTATATGCATTGTGATTATTGACCTATTTGTATCGTTAACTATTAGAACTGCATTTTTTATTGGAGCACGGATCATCACAATATCTGTGCATCCACCGGGTAATGAACGTCTGGGCCCCACAAAAGCGCCCAGACCCTATATAGTGGTCCCTGTTCCAAGAAAACCTGATGATAAAGCAATTGAATGTAATTAGTAGTAATACGTAAACACTTGAAGTAATGAATGGTGAGAAAAGCTGGAGACAGGGTCAGCACGGAATGAATGATAACATAGCACTGTCCAAGGCACGCACCCATACACTGAATGCACACAAGCAAGGGCAAGTGTCAATGGCTACGCAACCACAGGCCAAAGCAACTGAAGAAGAAAAATCACCCGTGGAGCAGACAGTACAAGCAAACAGAGAACCAAGCGAAAAACCGAACAAAGCTGACATAGCAAAATCCCTCAATAAAACGGAGGAAGCTACGAAAGAACTTAGTGAGAAAACACATGCGGTAGTCGAGTATGTGTTTCCACTCATACTTAGAGCAAAGAAGCTACACGAAGAGCTGAGCAAGACAACCACCACAACTGTGATAACAAGTATGCCAGCTCCAACGCCAGAAGTAACTAACAAACCCAAGACACCGCCACGTGTTGGAAGGATGACTAGCCAATGGTGGTGGGAGGAGGTCTACGAGAGCATGCATGAGGGAAGGAAAAGAAATGCAAGACCTCCCCCTATTACTGCAGGGCAGGAAATGGAACCACCCTCACCGAGGATAATACCTGAGAAGCTACTTGAGAGGAAAAGCAGCACAGACGCATTCAGAGACATAGTGATAGCTAATTACAGAAAAACAGTGAGAATCAAGAGAAGCCCATATGAAGCCGACAATGAACTTAATGACTATTTGGACAGCACAGCCCATCTTGGAAACAATATCTGGTACCAACACATGAAGGAAGTTGGAAGAAGACAATCTGAAGGGGAGTGTTTTGTCTGTGCACCCCTGCCATATAGCATGGTCAAGTCCAAAATCTTTGTTGCAGTAGAAGTTGACGTCCCTACGGCACACTGCATGTCATACGTAGCGATGTGTAACACCAGAGGACAGTTTATGGGAAGAGACGCCTCACTGATATGGGCCAACGAAAAGACTTCCCTGATGATGACAGTTTCGTCAAGGATATCAAAACAAGAAACAGGGCACACACCAAGAACCATTTAATTAAATATGAGAACGCTGACGTCAAAGGATCAGGAATTAGATGGGAAATAAACCCAAGACTGAACGTCCAAGGAAAAACTGCAGAAGAGGCTCAAATCTGGAAGAACAGAGGCCAAATGCAGATCTGGGGGTCAGTGGTTTCCCCAAATGGATGGGAAGAAGGAGTTGTGATCTGCTGAGCTTGGATGGCCCTTGAAGCCTGTCAAGAAGCTATAGAGAACTCACAAAGACTAAGCAAACCATTGTGGCCAAAATTGGTAAAGCTGTTAACATGGGTCGAAGACAGAGGAGGACCCTTGCAAATAGTGCCACTGGAAAACCCGAAACTGTGCTTCAGAAGTAATGGCACAAGGAAAATGGGTGAGAATCAAAACTGCGGGATAATTTTCGAGGCCCTAGGAATGATGCAAGGAACCGCAGTCCTAATGGACCATTATTGGGAGTGTGGATCTAAGGCATACATAAGGCTACTAAAGGACTGGGGAGGCATATGCACACTGGTGAACGTCCACATTCCTGCACTGGTAATCCCAAAGAATGAACTGAATCTGGACAGCTTCCCGAAAGCAGATGCTCACCTGAGGAGAAGGAGAGCTGTAGAAGTGGTGTCCAGAATGAAGAGAGAGAACTACTTTTCAGCCAAATCCGAAGAGGCATTCCATGCGATCCCATACGAACACAGGATGTTCAGCCTCACCTCAACGGTGTTCACCACAATGCTCTTACCCAACATCCAAATTGGAGTAAATGCCAAGTGGTTGCAGATAACCAGATGGGAGTTATTGCAGACCATCAACACCACTATAAAAGGATTCAATGCAATCAAGGAGGAACTAAGAGCAGTCCGGCTGATGACTCTTCAGAATAGATACGTGTTGGACATGATCACCGCAATGGATGGAGGTGTTTGCGCAAAGATTGGAGAATCATGTTGCACGTTCATACCATCACACGATGAAGAAAATGGGACCCTCACAGAGGCCATAGGCATGCTGACAACCCTGAAGAACCAGATGACCGAAGAAGTTGATGAAATGGATGATGATAGCTGGTTCGGAAACCTATTCTCATGGGTCCCGCAATGGATGGCAGACATATTCAAGTTTCTGGGAGCATTGCTAGCAATGGTGCTGCTAGGATTCTGTGTTATCAAGATAACCATCACACAGTGCCATAAAACTGCAAAGAAGGCCATTGGGATGAAAGTAATGATCAATGTCAAGCCAGGGTGGAAGCCCAGAGACCTAACAGATGAGGAAATAAGGAATTTCGTGAAGGCCAGCAAATTTGTAACTAAGGGAACGAAATTCAGTTATCCCAAGAAACGAAAGGTATGAAGGCAAATGGATTTACTGCAGTCCAAATGGACAATGCCAATTGATGACCTGGAACAAAGATGAGCATGTGAAAACAGTAGGAAGCTTGAAAGGGCTGATAATGATATGGACACCAAAAGTACATACATTCACGCCATCTTCTGTAAATTCAGAAGACGATGAACAAGAGTTCGAGGAATCAAAGAAACTGAATGTAAAGGAGGAAGCAGAAGTGGTCGATGAACCGCCCAGAGGGGGGAGTGTAGAGGAGGTCACAGATATGACCTGTACCCTTGCCCCCCAATGCGAGGTGCCAGTAAGGTACCCCCCTGAGGTATGTGACATAAGAGGAGCAGCTGAATCAGCAGAGAGCCGCACTAGGCCTCTGCCCCATATACATAAGGAGATCGGTACCAGCTGAAGCGCCCATAACCAGACAGCCCTGGGCAGCACGGTACCCAATCAGACAACCATACCAGCCACTGATACGAAACGATGAGTATTTACAGACTGTTCATGAGGAGAAACAAAGAGCTCTGATGGAGGGCAAACATTGATGAGAAGAGAGCCAGAGCAAACCAAATGCATGAGAAAAGGCAACACACATGAACTCGAGTAATCACGAAACTAAGTGCGCGAGATACGAAAGACAATGCAGCGATGAAACGTAAGAAACAATATAACTATGAACCAAGATGGAAGAATCAACCTACTAATGCATTTAAAAAAGCTTGGAACTCAAGAAACTAAGTAATCGATACTGCCTGCAATGCTTAAGTAGAAGAATAGAACGGCATGCGCCAACTATATATGTCTACCTCAATGCAGCACAATGTACACGTGCGACTCCATTTTGTTTGAGCAGAAGGATGCCCAGGCGGCCCAGGCCCAACTGGCTAAGTTTCACATCTAGGTCCAAGCCTGGAGGAAGAGCGGAATCGAAACTTAACAAAGAATGGCTTATGCCTGGGGAATCGAGGTCAACCCGGGAGGGGAAGGCAAGCTCAACTACAGAGAGACAAAACTTCAGAGCATACCAGCCTGCCCTGGGAAGATCAAGATAAGAGAAGCCGATGCAGGTGGCCAAGTGAACACAGAATCAAATGCACGAAAAGGCTGAAAATTGAAGCAGATTCACAGTGGACTAGCACGTGACTAACTAGGCACGAAGATGTACCACCTTCTGATGTCACCCAGATCGGAGGGTGCCATAACTTTAACTGATAAGAGACAACAGTTTTGAGGCCTTCCTTAGTCAACTAATTGACACATCGCCCTAAATCCACTGATTGATGGAAGGGAGGCAGGGTGAATCTTGGGACACCAGGCACCAGGGTGTCTATTCTGCATGCTGCTAATTAATGTGGAGATTTCTGTTTAGGGTAACTTGCCCAATAACAATGGACCATGTAATCTAGGGTCCTATAGAGACTGTAACTAATAGGACGTTGTACTTTTAGTGACGTCAATCACGTGTGTTGTAGAGGGATGGGCGTAGACGCCCACCCGATAAGAGTTATCCAATCCGTATGCCTTATTTTCATATACAGATATAACACATATACTTAAGTTACCTTTCCCAACCAATTATATTGCATGATGATTTTTTATAGAAGTGTACGTCATTGATGATGGAATTTGCCAATAAAAAGGCTGTTTGACTGAAGTTCGGGGAAGTCGGGGCGAGACAGGTGTTCGCGATGCTGCTGATATCCATAAACTGATGTATGTATTATTAAACAGACTTCCCTTTGCCAACTTACTGAGTCGCTAGTATTGATTTGTGCTGGAGTATGTAAGTCCTGCACCCTGTCCTCACACGGTGCAGCTATCTTGTATTACAAGTTTTTGGGGGTCGAGTACTGACCAATGGACCCGTCAGTAATTTCCTCTCCCCGAGAACAGGGCGTGTTGAGAGCACATGCATTAGGATTAATGCTTGTGAGATATTGGCTGCTGGTTAAGTATGCATGGGGCGTGTTGATAGCAAATGCATTAGGAATAGTGGGTGTGGGGATTGGCTGTGGGTAAGTATGCATGGGGCATTTTGAGAGCACATGCATTATGAATAGTGGGTAGGGGAATTTGCTGCTGGTAATTATGCATGGTGTGTGTTGAGAGCACATGCATTATGAATAGTGGGTAGTGGAATTTGCTGCTGGTAATTATGCATGGTGTGTGTTGAGAGCACATGCATTATGAATAGTGGGTAGTGGAATTTGCTGCTGGTAATTATGCATGGTGTGTGTTGAGAGCACATGAATTAGAAATAATGGGGGTGGGGAATTGTCTGCGGGTAAGTATGCATGGGATGTGTTGAGAGCACATTCATTAGAGTTAGTGCGTGTGGGGAATTGGCTGTGGGTAAGTATGCATGGGGTGTGTTGGGAGCACATGCATTAGGAATAGTGGGTGTGGGGAATTGGCTGCTGGTAAGTATGCATGGGGTATGTTGAGAGCACATGCATTAGGAATAGTGGGTGTGGGGAATTGGCTGCTGGTAAGTATGCATTGGGCATGTTGAGAGCACATGCATTAGGATTAGTGGGTGTGGAGAATTGGCTGCTGGTAGGTATGCATGGGGCATTTTGAGAGCACATGCATTAGGATTAGTGGGTGTGGAGAATTGGCTGCTGGTAGGTATGCATGGGGTATGTTGAGAGCACATGCATTAGGAATAGTGGGTGTGGGGAATTGGCTGCTGGTAGGTATGCATGGGGTGTGTTCAGAGCACATGCATTAGGATTAGTGGGTGTGGGCAATTGGCTGCTGGTAAGTATGCATGGGGTATGTTCAGAGCACATGCATTAGGAATAGTGGGTGTGGGGAATTGGCTGCTGGTAAGTATGCATGGGGTTTGTTGAGAGCACACACATTAGGATTAGTGGGTGTGGGGAATTGGCTGCAGGTAAGTATGCATGGGGCGTGTTGAGAGCACCTGCATTAAGATTAGTGTTTGTAGGGAATTGTTTGCAGGTAAGTATGCATGGGGCGTGCTGAGAGTACATGCATTAGGATTAGTGGGTGTGGGGATATGGCTGCTGGTAGGTATGCATGGGGTATGTTGAGAGCACATGCATTAGGAATAGTGGGTGTGGGGAATTGGCTGCTGGTAGGTATGCATGGGGTGTGTTCAGAGCACATGCATTAGGATTAGTGGGTGTGTGGATATGGCTGCTGGTAAGTATGCATGGGGCATGTTGAGAGCACATGCATTAGGATTAGTGGGTGTGGGGATATGGCTGCTGGTAAGTATGCATGGGGCGTGCTGAGAGCACATGCATTAGGATTAGTGGGTGTGGGGATATGGCTGCTGGTAGGTATGCATGGGGTATGTTGAGAGCACATGCATTAGGAATAGTGGGTGTGGGGAATTGGCTGCTGGTAGGTATGCATGGGGTGTGTTCAGAGCACATGCATTAGGATTAGTGGGTGTGGGCAATTGGCTGCTGGTAAGTATGCATGGGGTATGTTCAGAGCACATGCATTAGGAATAGTGGGTGTGGGGAATTGGCTGCTGGTAATTATGCATGGGGTGTGTTGAGAGCACACACATTAGGATTAGTGGGTGTGGGGAATTGGCTGCAGGTAAGTATGCATGGGGCGTGTTGAGAGCACCTGCATTAAGATTAGTGTTTGTAGGGAATTGTTTGCAGGTAAGTATGCATGGGGCGTGCTGAGAGTGCATGCATTAGGATTAGTGGGTGAGAGGATTTGGCTGCGGGTAAGTATGCATGTGGCGTGTTGAATATATATGCATTAGGATTAGTGGGTGTGGGGAATAGGCCGCGGGTAAGTATGCATGGGGCGTGTTGAGTGCACATGCATTAGGATTAGTGGGTGTGGGGTATTGGCTGTAGGTATGTCACACTCTGCGTTGCTGCTAGGGTCGCTTGGAATACGTCATGCTGGACAATCTGTGGACCATACCGGTTCATAGAACCTTCAATTTTTTTAATTGTGTCCAGACACCAGAGGTGCAGTGTGTGTTGTCTTGATTGCTCCACTTGTGTCAGTCCCAGACTCCAGGGTTTCTATAATAATACAATCTGAAAACAGAGAGGGCAAATTGGCAAATCTGTTTATACAGAGGATCAAGGGAAATCCTCTACAGCAACCTGCAATTTCGATCCTTGTCTTGCGCTTTTGCCCACCCCGCAAAGAAAAATAGCAGCTGACTGGCACCATGATCCAATCACGCTTTGATCACTGTAACTCCTTTGCCTTGGTCCCAGCGATTAAGCGCCCTCCCCACAGCGGCAAACACAACATTCTGTGGCTGCTTTACATACAAATAAAATACATGAATTTTGTGTCATCTCCTCTGTGGTTGCGAGTTGCTTCAATACCATCTGAACACAGCAAGGAAAACATATATTTCTATTTTCCCACAGGAAATTGTACATGTGCCTGCATCGACTGTGAGCACCAGGAGCGGAGCGGAGAAGAAGCAAGTAAGTTAGCACTGGGACTAGTAACGGACAAAGCAAGCTAGCTCCAGGAACAGCAGTGGGCAAAGTAAGGTAGCACCAGGACTAGCAAAGGACAAAGCAAGGTATCCCCAGGATCAGAAGTGGACAAAGCAAGGTAGCACCAGGACTAGCAATGGACAAAGCAAGGTAGATCCAGGATCAGCAGTAGACAAAGTAAGGTAATACCAGGACTAGCAATGGACAAAGCAAGGTAGCTCCAGGATCACCAGTGGACAAAGTAAGGTAGTTACAGGACTAGCAATGGACAAAGCAAGGTAGCTCCAGGATCAGCCGTGGACAAAGTAAGGTAGTACCAGGACTAGCAATGGACAAAAGCAAGCTAGGTCCAGGTTCAGCAGTGGACAAAGTAAGGTAGCAACAGGACTAGCAACAGACAAAGCAAGGTACTTTCAGGATAAACAGTGGACAAAGTAAGGTAGTACCAGGACTTGCAATGGACAAAGCAAGCTAGCTCCAGGATCAGCAGTGGACAAAGTAAGGAAGTACCAGGACTAGGAATGGACAAAGCAAGCTAGCTCCAGGATCAGCAGTGGACAAAGTAAGGTAGTACCGGGACTAGCAACTGACAAATCATGCTAGCTCCAGGATCAGCAGTGACCAAAGTAAAGTAGTACAAGGACTAGCAAAGGACAAAGCAAGATAGCTCCAGGATCAGCAGTGGACAAAGTAAGGTAGTACCATGACTAGCAATGGACAAAGCAAGGTAGCTCCAGGATCAGCAGTGGACAAAGTAAGGTAATACCAGGACTAGCAATGGACAAAGCAAGGTAGCTCCAGGATCAGCAGTGGACAATGTAAGGTAGTACCAGGACTGGCAATGGACAAAGCAAGCTAGCTCCAGGATCAGCAGTGGACAAAGTAAGGTAATACCAGGACTAGCAATGGACAAAGCAAGGTAGCGCCACAATCAGCAGTGGACAATATAAGGTAGTACCAGGACTAGCAATGGACAAAGCAAGGTAGCTTCAGGTTCAGCAGTGGACAAAGTAAGGTAGTACCAGGCCTAGCAATGGGCAAAGGAAGCTAGCTCCAGGTTCAGCAGTGGACAAATTAAGGTAGCAACAGAACTAGCGACAGACAAAGCAAGGTACTTTCAGGATCAACAGTGGACAAAGTAAGGTAGTACCAGGACTTGCAATGGACAAAGCAAGCTAACTCCAGGATCAGCAGTGGACAAAGTAAGGAAGTACCGGGACTAGCAATGGACAAAGCAAGCTAGCTCCAGGATCAGCAGTGACCAAAGTAAGGTAATATCAGGACCAGCAAAGGACAAAGCAAGGTCAAGGTAGCTCCAGGATCAGCAGTGGACAAAGTAAGGTAGTACCAGGACTAGCAGCGGGCTAAGCAAGCTAGCACCAGAATCAGCAGCGGACAACGTGAGGTAGCAACAGGACTAGCAACAGACAAAGCAAGGTAGTTCCAGGATCAACAGTGGACAAAGTAAGGTAGTACCAGGACTTGCAACATACAAAGTAAGCTAGCTCCAGGATCAGCAGTGGACAAAGAAAGTACGAGGACTAGCAATGGACAAAGCAAGCTAGTTCCAGGATCATCAGTGGACAAAGTAAGGTAGTACCAGGACTAGCAACGGACAAAGCAAGCTAGCTTCAGGATCATCAGTGACCAAAGTAAGGTAGTACCAGGACTAGCAAAGGACAATGCAAGGTAGCTCCAGAATCAGCAGTGGAGAAAGTAAGGTAATAAGAGGACTAGCAATGGAAAAAGCAAGGTAGCTCTATGATTAGCAGTGGACAAATTAAGGCAATACCAGGACTAGCAAAGGTCAAAGCAAGGTAGCACTGGAATCATCGATAAACATTACAAGGTAGCAACAGGAACAGCAAAGGACAAGGCAGGGTAGCAGCAGGAACAACAATGGAAAAAGTACAATGGTCCTGGGAACAGTAATGGCCAAAGCAAGATAGCAGAAATCCTCACTTTGAGAAGCAAAAGAGCGCATTACGGGGGTATATAACAATACAGATACACAATAGAGCACTTAACAGAGGTATACAACAGTGCAGAGACATAACAGAGGGCTTTTCAGAGGTAACAACAGAACAGATATATAGCAGTGGTAGGATGCAGAGATGCACAGAGGAGTGGTACAGCTGCACAGGGTGGAGGGAAGATCTGTCTAGTGAGTCAGGTGGTGTGGAGAGCAACCACATGGCCTAGGTGTGGAGGAGGAGAGATTCCTCGAGGAGGTTGATCTTGAGATATTTTCTGAACTGTAGGAGCATGGGGGCGAGTCTTTTGCTGATTTGGAGTAGGTTCCATTGTCTTGGGGCATAGACAGAGAAGGTTTTTTTTCTTGCCCTTTCCTTTTTGCAGCAGCTGATTTCAATTCTGCACGTGTCCTGGCTTCTGGTTGTGCATTGTCCGCCAGATATGCAGAGTTTCTCTGTGTGGTAGGTGGGTGACTTGAGGGTGACTGCCTTATAGATGAAGCAAGACTTAACGGTGATTCGTGCATGCAGTGGGAGCCAGTGAAGGCAGAGGAGGGTCAGGGTGATGTGGTCATATCTGTGTAGACCATTGATGAGGTGTGCGGCCGTGTGTAGGACACTTCTCAGGGGCACAAGGGAGGATGATGGGAGACCCTCAAGGAGGGAACTGCCCCCATCCAGGTGGGATAGGACCAGTGCTTGGATGGTGGATCTTGAGCTGTCTGGGGGGAGGAAGACCTTGACTTTCAACAGGATGGAGAGCTGGGACCAACCTGTCTGAGTTTTCTTAGTTATGTATGTCTTGAAGGACAGGTGTTTAGTGATGTAAAGCGCAAGAGACTTGGCGCAGGAGGTGAGCTTGGGTGTTAAGCACTCATGTTCATGGTTGGTTGATAGACAGGCCTGTATGACTGGGTGCTGGGTGTTGTTGTTGAGGAGTAGGAATTTGGTCTTGGAAGGTTTGCGTTTCAAGTATGCACTGGACATCTAAGACTGGATCAACGAGAGGCAGGTTTTTGAGCCTGTGTATGTCCATGATTGAGTCGATATTGAGGTATAGCGTATTGCTGGAGGTGGACGTTGTGTGTGGCTAAGAGAGCTCCGAGCACCTCCATGTATAGATTGAAGATCACTGGGGAGTGGATGGACAAATCAAGACAGCAGCAAGGGCAGCAATGCACAGAGTAAGGTAGAAACAGGAACTGTAATCGACAAAGCAAGGTAGAAATGGGAATGCCTTTAGTCCTTGAAAACTAGTACTGGCATGGCAATTGAGAAAGTAGAGTAGAATGGGGATTGGCACTGGACAAAGTAAGAGAGCACATGGAACAGCAGTGGAAAAGGCAAGGAAGCACCATGAGTAGCAATTGACAAAGCAATGCCTCTCTGGGAACAGGGACAGCAATTGACAAAGTCCAGTAGCACTGGGAACAGCAAAGGATAAAGCAAAGGTAGCACCAGGAACTGCAAAGGACATTCGACTAGCTAGGAATGTTCAAACTTAACATGCATGGTGAGGTGCAAGTTCCATTCATGTGTGCTTGGGAAGCAAACTTATCGCATATAGTTAGAGCGGGAACAAATACAATCTTTTAGGAAAGCATGAATATTGAATTATAGACATATAAATCACATTTGGAACTGATTAACATAAATGCCCTCTTTCAGTAGTACAATCTTTGTACACTGAGAGAAATAGCCTTGCACTTATGTAAAGCTTATATAAAGCACATGCAACATTCTTGCAGAAAGAGTAGCTGAGCCATGGGCACCTGTTTTACACTGACACACTCGTGCAAGGGTTATAGGGTTTAAGTATGTTGCCTCTTTAGCACAGTAGTTTTAATTGTTTTCTCTATTGGTGACACTAATTAGTTGGATCTTTATTTGGGGAAACGCGTGATCATCTGTTGGACAATTTGATGGAAGTTTGCATACAGAGTAGCAATTGGCAAATAATATTCTCTTACACTAATATCTAGAAGGTTTCTATCATATCCTGTAATGACAGCCGCTCAGCTCCTGGAATGGTCCATATAGTCCAAATGATTCAGAAATAAGGATCCAACTAATTAGTGTCGCCAACAGAGAAAATAATGAACACTTTGATCATAAAACGGCAGAAGCCTTAAAACATGATAAGCCTTGAGAAAGTGTGGCAGCCTAAACACAGGATGAACTGTCGGCTACCCTTACTTGAAGAAATATTTAAATATTGTTTGAATATAGCTTGTCAGGGGGCATATAGCCCTGTGCCATTTGTGGGCTCGAATTAAAAAAAGGCTTAAAGCCCCATCGAGGGTGATCCAGAACTAAAAGGTGGTATTGAAATTAAATTAGGCTGTAGAGCCAAGTTGCAGGAAGCAAGATGAAACAAGTGTAGGCTAAATGGTTTTAATAGGATTTTATGTTTTGAGTTTTAAAGGTTTTAAAGAGAGTTATTGTGAAAGGTTGGGCACAGAGATCAACGCTTATTGTCTGTCTATCGGCCCTATGTCATTGTTAGGGCCTAGCTGGAACCCTTTCTTAAGCTTTATCCGCAGCCAAACCCCACACGATTTGTTTTCAATCTAGCCAGAATGTCTATATAAATCAATGGAGTAGCACCTTTCAAGGGTTGGTGTTCTTGCTATTGTTCGCTTCGTGAACATCTCTTTGTTTTTTTTCTTCTTTAATTTACGAGTGAACCTTTGATATCAAAGCTACTGCAGGCCCATATATCAGGCAGCTGGGACATCTTATTTTCAGTGAGCCTTCACTGCAGCTCTGCTCAGATTGAGTGTCCATTAAAACCGGCTTCTTTCAGTATGGCTGCACTACTTTAGAAAACTGCACCCAGCCACCAACGAACGACTTGCGTTTAGCCCAGCGTGCACACATGTGGAGTGTCTCGTGTGGACTTCAGTATAAAATGTCATTCATGACAACGGCCTTCATTACAGGGTTGCCGGTAACACCCACCGGTAGGCGGCGGGTTACCGGTAACCAAATAACACTGTTTCGGCCACCTGACATCGAGGCGCCAACGGGTTATTATGGCAGGCGGCTGAACAGTAAATCCCCATTCCCGTGGAGTCCCATGGGATGCGGTCACTGAAGCACAGGCACCGGTGCTTCAGTGAAAACAGTGCTGGTAGGGGCCTGAATTCCCAGCAGGTCAGGCGTGCCAGGAGTTACGTGCTCCTACCGGTAGACTCTTAGTTTGACAGTCCAGAAAAAATGCTGGTACGTTGCTACCGGCACCCTTATTTGCAGACCGCCAAGCTTGTAATGAGCCCATGGTCATTGAAAACATTCTGATGGGATTATACGAATAGCAAATGTTTACATTGGAAGGATCCCCGACTTAACGTGCTAAGTAAGCCGGGGCGAATAATGTCAGCTGAAACCTGAATCATCTGATTTTCACTGTATTCAGGTGGTTGTCAGACACACTTCTAATTGATACAGGTTATAGAGTCTGACTAAGCTTAATGCATTCTGATGGACTGTTGCCGTAAAGAACGGGTTGACTCCAGCGAATGTTCAAATCAAAGACAGTTTAAAGTTAATAGAATAGGTCAGATGTTCAGATCCTTTCCTGCCAGGGATGCTCAACGAAAGCAGAGTGTCTAAATGACCAACGATTTGCACCTGACTCTTTCTTTAATATAGAAACCAACATTAACTCTGTGGTTTGCAGCTGACAAAGAAAGTAATTAAAAAAGGAAAATTAACAAAAAGTATTGCAAATGAAAAATCTGCAGATGGTGCAGCGTTTGTTTATTTTTCTTCGAGAATGTGCCGGTCAAATTATTCAGCAAAGGTGGCCTGTGCTTTTCCGGGGGGTTGTGCTGCAGCACAAATGATGCGCTAACGAACCCCCTGTGTGGCAGCCCTTGCACCCATGGGACTCTCACTGTCGATATATGTCATGTGTTTTGTCCTAGGTACAAAACCCTTAACATTGTGATGTTACCTGCATTAATGTTATTTCATTAACGTCAGACTCTAGATTACCAATCCTTGAAATGTGACCGAGCCTCGCAGAGCCGAAGCAGCCTTTCCGGAGTCATTCCTCTGCACCCATCGACTTTCCATATTATTAAACACTTAACTTCAGTAGTGCTCATGGACGCAACCCACCAGGATTCAACTTGATGCAACTCAAATGCACGACTGACTCTTCCCCAACCTAAAGACTTTTCAGAGATAGATGCCGGTTAGGAATCCCCTACCTTGCAATAGTATTAATCCTAATAATGCATAACATGTCACCCTATAAATGATGAACATGAGACCCAGCCACGCCTTCCATGTGACTGAATCTGCTGGTCAGACATTCAATGTTACCATTCCTCAATCCAAATGTAATAGTTTGATCAGTTGAAACCCTGCGTTCTTCTTACCCAGATTCAAACCCGGGACCTGCAGTTTACACATACATCTCTGCAATAGGTGCATTCATCCACTGAGATATCTAACTGTTGAGTTTAATGTGCTGTCATAAAAAGAACACATTCGCAGATGCATGGACTCTATTTCCTCTTGCCAACCCCCCCACTCAGCCTCACATGGCCCTCCCTTTCTCCTAACCTCCCTCTCTCCCTTCCTGAAGCCTTTCAGGGTTTTTTGTGTATGCTTTTTTCCATAAACCAGACGAACCTGCCCAAATGTCTATCAACTTTTCCTATATATTGATGGCATTTATAGGCGATTCTGGCACATTCTGCCTGGAAGATTAATCTGTGGGAATTCTCAAACCTACCCAAATATCACTGGGAGATTTGCAGGAGCCAGCAGATCACGTTTGTGAAAGGTAGCCCAGGTTTAGTCCTTAGTCAACCAGTGATGGACAGACATCCTTATAGACAGGGGAGAGTTAGTGCTAGGTCAACCAGTGAGGGTGAGAACTTGTCATAGAGATGGGAGAGTTAGTGCTAAGTCAACCAGTGATAGTCAGACATCCAAATAGAGATGGAAGAGTTAGTGCTTAGTCAACCAATGATGGTCAGATGTCGTCATAGAGATGGAAGAGTTAGTGTTTAGTGAACCAGTGATGGTCAGACATCCTCATATAGACGTGAGAGTTAGTGCTTAGTCAACCAGTGATGGTCATACATCCTCATAGACAGGGCCGAGTTAGTGCTTAGTCAACCAGTGATGGTCAGACATCCTCATAGAGATGGGAGAGTTTGTGCTTAGTCAATCAGTGATGGTCAGGCATCCTTATAGAGATGGGAGAGTTAGTGCTAACCCACCCAGTAATGATGAGACATTCTCATAGACAGGGGAGAGTTAGTGCTAAGTCACCCAGTGATGGTGAGATATTCTCATAGAGATGGGAGCGTTAGTGTTAAGTCAACCAGCGATGGTCAGACACCCTTATAGATAGGGTAGAGTTAGTGCTAGCTCAACCAGTGATGGTGGGACATTCTCATAGAGATGGGAGAGTTAGTGCTAAGTCAGCCAGTGATGGTCAGACATCCTCATAGACAGGGCATAGTTAGTGCTTAGACAACTAGCGATGGTGAGACATTCTCATAGAGATGGGAGAGTTAGTGGTAAGTCAACCAGTGATGGTCAGACATCCTCATAGACAGGGCATAGTTAGTGCTTAGAGAACCAGTGATGGTTGGACATCCTCATAGACAAGGGTGAGTTAGTGCTTAGTCAACCAGTGATGGCGAGACATTCTCATAGTGATGGGAGAGTTAGTGCCTAGTCAACCAGTGATGGTCATACATCCTCATAGACATGGCAGAGTTAGTGCTTAGTCAACCAGTGATGGTGAGACAGTCTCATAGCGATGGGAGAGTTAGTACTTAGTCAACCAGTGATGGTCAGACATCCTCATAGACAGGGTACAGTTGATGCTAAGTCAAGCTGTGATGGTGAGACATTTTCATAGAGATGGGAAAGTTAGTGCTAAGTCAACCAGTGATGGTCAGACATCTTCTTAGACAGGGCAGAGTAAGTGCTTAGTCAACCAGGGATCTTGAGACATCCTCATAGACATAGATAGTGTAGAGTTAGTGCTAAGTCAACCAATGATGGTCAGACATCCTCATAGACAGGGCAGTGTAAGTGCATAGTCAACCAGTGATGGTGAGACATCCTCATAGACAGGGCAGTGTAAGTGCTTAGTCAACCAGTGATGGTGAGACATCCTCATAGACAGGGCAGTGTAAGTGCATAGTCAACCAGCGATGGTGAGACATTCTCATAGAGATGGGAGAGTTAGTGGTAAGTCAACCAGTGATGGTCAGACATCCTCATAGACAGGGCATAGTTAGTGCTTAGACAAGCAGTGATGGTTGGACATCCTCATAGACAAGGGTGAGTTAGTGCTTAGTCAACCAGTGATGGCGAGACATTCTCATAGCGATGGGAGAGTTAGTGCCTAGTCAACCAGTGATGGTCATACATCCTCATAGACATGGCAGAGTTAGTGCTTAGTCAACCAGTGATGGTGAGACAGTCTCATAGCGATGGGAGAGTTAGTACTTAGTCAACCAGTGATGGTCAGACATCCTCATAGACAGGGTACAGTTGATGCTAAGTCAAGCTGTGATGGTGAGACATAGAGATGGGAAAGTTAGTGCTAAGTCAACCAGTGATGGTCAGACATCTTCTTAGACAGGGCAGAGTAAGTGCTTAGTCAACCAGGGATCTTGAGACATCCTCATAGACATAGATAGTGTAGAGTTAGTGCTAAGTCAACCAATGATGGTCAGACATCCTCATAGACAGGGCAGTGTAAGTGCATAGTCAACCAGTGATGGTGAGACATCCTCATAGACAGGGCAGTGTAAGTGCTTAGTCAACCAGTGATGGTGAGACATCCTCATAGACAGGGCAGTGTAAGTGCATAGTCAACCAGCGATGGTGAGACATTCTCATAGAGATGGGAGAGTTAGTGCTAAGTCAACCAGTGATGGTCAGACATTCTCATAGAAATGGGAGAGTGGAGTCTTTTGCTTTAATACTAAAGCTGTGTGTTTCACCCTGTCCCAAGAGACGGTCTTTCAGATTTGCAAAATGCATCAATAGGCGCAAGGCGTTCGCAAGACACATGCTAAGTATTCTACATCATATCTAGCACATCCCAAATGACATGGATGTCCAGTGTGCTCCCAGACTCAATTAATATTCATGGTGCACTATGACTTAAGTCAGTTCTTCTTTTGCTCCAACTATTGAGTTCAAAATTCAGGCAATAATGACTAGTAAGATTTACCCGAAATGCCACTTGCCAATCTAGCAGCCACTTTCTCTCTGTCTCCTCTATCATCATGCTCTCTCTCTCTAACTCTCTCTCGCTCTCTCTCGCAGATGAGTGTCACGTTGTCAGGTGCATGGCTGCCAGAGCCACCCCAGCTGTTGCTGAGAGAGCAGTGAGACCCAAGCATCTTGCATGTGGGTTGCTGTGTCTTTTTATGGCTATAAGTCAAATCAAAACATCTGCTACATTGGCATGCCCAGATGTGGGCACCTGTCTCATATATGGAGACACACATTGCACTCACCAGTCTCTTGCAGCAATGTTACCATTACACAGAGTGCACATTGGCCCTCATTAGGACCTTGGCGGAGGACCATGGTGCAATTTGCACCATGGTCCATGGCGCAAAGCTGCCAACTCCGCCAAGGTGCTTGGCGGACTTACCGCCCCATGCCGACCTTGGCGGGGCGGTAAGTCCCCAATCCCCATTTTACCCTTCCCCATTCCCATTCTTGCCCCATAGGGTATAATGGGAGTGGGGAAGGCGTTAATTACGCCACCGTAAATTACGGTGGCGTAATTAACATCAAGATCCCATAGCGCCATGGATTTCTCCGCCTGCAAAAATCAGGCGTAAAAATCATCCATGGCGCTACGGGAACTCGTAGTCTGGCGGAGAGGTACGCCATGCACTACGCCGGCGTAAAACCCTCTCTGCCAGGGTCCTAATGAGGGCCATTGTCTATAGGTGGGGGTGGGAGGTCATGGAGACTTGGAAAGACTCTGTGGTGGGGAGTGCACGGGATCTGACAGACCTTGTAAGGGGAACGTGGACCAGACTTAGGGTCTACAACGAGTGTTTGCTATTTTCTACTTTTGTTAATTATTACTGTTTGTACTTACCGTGACATTGACTTAGTGCTTAGAAAAGAGCAAGATGAAGTGCAAACCTTTCCCAGAAGGTGGACATTTTGAGAGCAAAAGGGGTGGGGGTGAGGGGTGTTCTTGCCAAAAGAAGCTATTCAAAAAAGGAAATGGTCTAATTTTACTAATATTGTAAACCGTCTCTTTTTCAAGTGTTACATTGTACACATTTTCTAATTCAAATAACATTCCAATTTTCGAATGATCATTTCCAGTACATATTTTAGTGATAACATGAATGGTGTACTTGTCTTACAGAGTAAAGCACATCAAAACATAGATAGCCATATTCATTATTTTCTGAGAGGTCATCGTTTATAGCGTCTGATGCACTCCTATTGCACTCTTCCAAAATTCCCTAAATCTAATGGAGGCTGGGACAAATAGCACTAATGAGAGTTCCAAACTGCTTTGCATGAACTCAAAGAACATTTAGCGGAATATAAGAACTCCAACAGATCATTATAACTGGCAAATATGTCTGATAAAAGGGCAGTGTGCTTGAATCACTAAGTGCATAATGAACACTAGACTCTGTCCTCATTTAAATTTTCACAAAACTCACCATAGCGTTACATTATTTGTAACCGGGACCATGTACAGTCATCCAGACAGCTTCTGGATTTGGACATGTGGATAATATGGGCCATCTTGTTCCCTGTTTGCGGGATGCCTGAAGACATTTTAGACAACACAGGACTGGGTTTCAGGGTAAAGACGACTATGTGCATGGCCAACCTTCAATGCACAGACATCCTTCGACATTGCTGTAGAAACGGAATAGCTAACCAGTGCAGTGTCAGCCCTTTGCGGCCATCTTGCCTAGGGAAGCTTTGTACCAACCGTCCACTAGATCGCAACCAAGATGAAGAGGAGGGTGGTACCCGATGGGGTCACCTACCATCTCAAACGTAGCTGGGATTTTAATGGGGCATAGCCTGCCATCTATGCAATGGAGAGGCCCGAGGCCACCTCAAGCACCACATCCAAGCAACGACGAAATGACAGCCTGAAGGGCCAACGAGGCCAACTTTAGCCTGATGACTAGAGGTGGTGCATTCCCAATGTGGTTGAGGCGGATGTGTACTGCCCCTCCCCCTGCATTGACCCGGAGGTACCTATATAAGTGCTCTTTTGGTAGAGAGGGCAAACAGGTGAGCCCTACATTGTTCATGGGGGGCTTTTCAAGGCTAAATTGGATCTCCCATGAAGTATGTCATTTTAAAATGAGCCTAGTTGCAGTGTATTTTAAACACAAGATGTGTACTGTCATTCTTGTGTTCACATCCAGGTTATGTCTTGCCTGAACTATGTACCTCCTCAGGGAGAAATGTGTAGGAGGGTGGGGGATGCGGGGGGTGCCCAGCACAGGCACATGACCCTCTCTTAGTCCCAGAAACAATGCTGCAAATCTCCCACCTTCCGCTGAAGCCATTTCTCGGTCTAAGGTCCTCTAATATTACTCGCCAAACCCTTCCCCCCAGTATGCGGGCCTCTTCTCCATGTACCCCTGGTCGGATCCACGTGTCCACAGACATGTAAAGTAAGACCAGATGTCTCTCTGCCCTGAAAGAAAACATGGCATTCATATGACTCAGTAGCAGCCATGTATGTGAGAGTTCCCTGTATATAATATGCACATACATTACAATATGTATGTTGTCAGACTGGTCCGTCCCCAGTCCATATTCTCACCGATATCTTCCCCCGCACCAATTGGATCACAATATGCTCAATTGTCACTTTTACCCTTTTTAAAGCATCTTGCAAATGGATGGCTCCGCATAAACCATCCCTCTAAGTGATTGCTCTACTTAAAGCACCCTTCAGAGTGATTTCTCTAATTAAAGCACCCGGCAAAGGGATTGCTCTGCTTAATGGACCCTGCACAGGTATTCCTCTGACTAAAGCACCAGGCATAGAGGTCGCTCCACTTAAATCACCCTTCAAAGTGATTTCTCTAATTAATGTACCCAGCAAAGGGAATACTCAGTTTAACGGGCTCTGCTTAAAGCACCCAGCAAAGGGATTGCTCTGCTTAATGGGCCCTGCACGGGGATTCCTCTGACTAAAGCACCAGGCATAGAGGTCGCTCCACTTAAATCACCCTTCAAAGTGATTTCTCTAATTAATGTACCCAGCAAAGGGAATACTCAGTTTAACGGGCTCTGCTTAAAGCACCCAGCAAAGGGATTGCTCTGCTTAATGGACCCTGCACGGGGATTCCTCTGACTAAAGCGCCAGGCATAGAGGCCGCTCCACTTAAAGCACCCCTCAAAGTCATTTCTCTAATTAAATCACCTTAAGCATCCGGAAGTGCACGCAAGTGTACGCTATTGGGCTGGAGACTCTGTTACTGTGCAATGCTGCCTGACTTTTAGTGAAAAGGAAACTTTCTCCCTGGCGACTGTTTCTCACCGTGCACCTCCGAGTCGGCAAGAGGAAACACAATGGCTTCGAAACTTGCAAGCAGAAAATTAAGTAAATATTGTGTGACTGGGGCTCGTGCACTTTTACCAAGGCGTGCGCCTGTTTCAGGCGTTTTGCGCCACGCTTATAATTTAAACACCAACACAGCCCTTCTGTCTCCCTTAGATCCGCCTTGAGACCCGCCCTCCCTGTAGCCCATTGGACAAGCGTCACTTTAACAAACCGGAGCACGCGCATCCTGCAAGTGTACGCTGTTGGGCTGTTAGGGTGTTTGGGGTGCGGGCTGAGGACTCGATATACAGTTTTTCAAGTGAAACTAGATGAACAACAAGGACACAAAGGAATTCAATGTATATGCTACGACTCTATGAATAAGTAAGTGTGACTTGTTCACATCTTAAACTAAGTGGTTCATATCAGGTTTGATGATCTATCTGTTTACAAATTATCAAGAAATATCCTTAACATGGGTAAAAGTAGTAAATTAACAAATTTGATGGAGGACCCACGGGTGGATTTTTTCTCAGCGGTCTCGACACGCAGAGCCAGTTTAGCATGCGCGGCCACTTTACCGCTCCCACCCCCTTGTATTGAAGAAGAAGAACTACTGCAATGTGGCAGTTCTGCTCAAACAACTAAGAGCTAATCCAGACAGCACATTGAATCTGACTGAGTCAAATGAATCCTCTCAGTCTCTTTTTTTCAAAGAGCTCCTACCCAGAGGAATTAAAACAACAGTGGAAAGACATGGCTTCCAATGAGAGTAACACTCATAACCCTAATACATCCTTTTGCGATACGGCAAGTGTCTTTCGCACTGCCGATTTAGAATGCTTAGGCCTATTGAATAATGACGACATAGATGCCAGTATGTCTAGTGAATTGATGAAAAACAATGATTCCTATACTATGACAGAAACCTTCCATAGATTAATGTTATATGAGCTAAGACGACAGACTGAGGTATTGAAGCTAATTAACACATCAATTGATCTGATTCCGAGGCATACGATTGATTTATTGTTAAAGCTCGGTATTATACCAAAAATGTCTTGCGAATCCAATATGGGCCAAACTAAACTCAAATCGAGATCCGTCTTGCTGGTAGATGAACCCAAACTCAATAAAGAGATAATTACCATCATAGAATCACCAAATAATATGAAAGAGAATGTGACTGAGAAAACTGCTATGAATGAAACGACCATAGAGATAGTCACAACAAAGACAGCTGCAACTAATGATGAATCGATAATTATTGCGGAAATTACTAATTGTACTAATAATAAGAAATCAAAAAAAAAAAGATGCTACAAAATAAAATGTGCCGTGTAAACAATACGGCTAAATCTTCACGTAAATACCTAAGAGACTTGACATTCAAAAATGCCATTCTGGAAGCGCGGTATAATATGGAAGACTCGAATGAAGGCGAGGAATTTACGCTGATTAATGCTGTTAGACCTAAAAACAAAATATCAAATGATTCAAGACCGATAAGCCCTATGATACAAGATAACTATTGTGATGCAGATGATCAAATTTCAGAGGTGATGAAAAAGAAAAATGAGTCGTCTGATTTTGCCTCTCAATTGTCATCTTTAAAATCCGGGGTAGTGGATATTTTTGAAATTTTTAAGGTGAACTCACTATCAACTATGAATGCAGCTAGAGCTGTACTGAGTCTCCCAACATTGCGAGAGTATCAACTGTCTTAAGTGAACCCAAGTCAAAGAAAAAAAATGCAAAAGAAAAAATAGCAAATGACCCTTTACTGAAAGATAATAACGTATACACAGACAAAAGACCTATGACAAACACAGTGAATAGGGTTCTGGGTTACAAAGAAAGGGTGAACAAAGACCTTATGACTGCTATACCCCCGACTTATGCCGGATGCTTTGCTATGATCTCATCTGAGAATGAGTTTCCAGTCTTGAATAGCAAAGAGCCGGCTATGCATAGGTTCCAGACAAAAAATGAGGGATCCCTACCCCAAGACATTGAAGTGATCGAACCATGTAATATGATAACTAAAGATCGATCTGCATACAATGAAAATTAAATAGACAAGGCTGTGCATACGGGTATTAAGGAAGATGAAATTGCAACTATTGTAAGGAAAATCCTACAAGATAACTTTCCACAAAATGACAATAAATGGCAAAGTATTGAAGTTAATAAACAGGATGTATTAGACTGTGAAAGAATAGATAACAAAACTAGGGAATACTCAGGACACAGAAACAATATTGATAATATGAAAAAAACTGCTTTGTCTAACTTACCTAGCTTGAGACTAACGACATTGTTTTTGGGAAGTAAAACAAACAGTGTTAAATCGTCCATATATCCTATCATTATTTGCAACTATCCCTGTATTAGCGCCAATTACATCCACAGATATTGTCTTGGTGGATTTTATCCACAAACATAGGCTTGACTATGTACGTTTGGTAATTCCGTCACCATTGGTAAGAGGTATACCGCTAAAGGAGGCTGAATCCCTACAACGTAGAGGTTGTGACATTCTGCAATATGAGACGCCCCGTCAGACGGAGACTACCAAGCACCCATTTATCAACACAGTTGAGCGAAATGGTGCAGACACATATAAAACTAATTCCGAGACCTTGACTACTGACAATAATGACAAGCAAGAATGGAGGTGGCTTGCACACTCACTTAGAGAATCCATCAATACCCTGAAAGAAATGGGAAAGCCCCTCTAGCAGTGTGCGAATGATTGCCCTCACCACCTGGAACTCTCGAGGGTATCTTCACTTTACTCAAAATACCAAGGTGACTGATGTGTTACAACAGTATGACTTTTTATTGCTGCAAGACACTTGGGCAACGGATGTACTATTATGGGAAGGGTTTGATATGGTACAGCTGTTTGCCACAAAGGGCATCAGAGGACGACCGATGGGAGGCTTAATAACACTCAATTTTGGATTACATTTTTGCCACGACTGGCCTTGACAAATATAGGTCAGATCTCAAAATCGTAGATATGCCTACCAGTGATCATAACTTGCTAGACATTGTACTAATGTAAACAGGCTTAACTGAACAAACTTCCAAGTTACACTGAGGGTTTGATTGATGAAATGTGGGAGTATCAATTGACATGCTTATGTTGAACCCGTTGAAAGTGAAATAAATCTTAAAAGCTGATGACTGTCAACAGACTGTAATAGCAGATATGCAATCGAAAATATCAAACCAAATATATTCATTCTGGAAATTTTACCCTATAATGGAGGTCTATGTAGAGAAATATCCTTCTCAAAATCTACGTAATGTATTAATGAGATTCATATTCATTGTTTTAAAAACGAATTATATCCTAAAAATATGGAATCTGTTAAATGATGCATGGGGATGGTGCAGAATTTGTATAAATGACGGTACAGAAGAGACCCTGCAGCATATACTATTAATCTGTCCAGCATTGCTTAACCAACGTATTACATACTTTGAACAATTTGTTGATCGCTTATACTGTGTAAATAGAGAGTTATTGTGGTTTCAAATGAGACACTGCAATTCTATTGCCTTAAGGATAAGGGTTACAAAATGTTTGAAAAACATTTGTGATCTGTCTTAATACTGAGTTTTATTTTGTGAAGGCATGCTGTAAACATGTGTCAAAGGCTGACCATTTGACACAATTGCATATGAAAGAAGTTGAGAGATACAGTATAATTTTGTTATTTCTAAATTCTGTTCTATAGGCGATGCTGACATTACATAAAGAGATGCGGTAGCTTTGGTCCTTAAATCTGTAAACTTTTTATGAATTGTAGTATTGCTTTGTGAGAAATTTTGATTAAGGATTTATTGTATTTTAAGCTTGAGCCGTGGATAATTATGCTTAGTTGCTAAATTATATTTGTCATTGATGAAATATATACGTTTTTTTGTAAAGGTTTAAAATAAACCAAAACAATAAATAAAAAAAATAAATAAAAAAAATAAACCACCTTGCAAAGGAATTTGTTCTGCCTGAAACACCCGCCAAAGGTATTGCTCTGCTTAAAGTGCTCTGCTTAAAGTACCCGACAAAGGGGTTGCTCTGCTTAAAGTGCTCTGCTTAAAGTACCCGACAAAGGGGTTGCTCTGCTTAAAACTGCCCTTTAAATGGATTCTCTGCTTAATGCACCCACAGAGGGATGACTCCGCTTACAGACCTTGAAATGGGAATACTCTGCCTGAAACAACCTGCAAACAGATTGCTCGGTTTAAAGCACATGCCAAAGGGGCTGCTCAGCTCAAAGTACTCAGCAAAGAGAGTGCCCTGCTGAAAGGACCCTGCAAAGAGATTGGTATGCTTAAAGCCCCTTGCAGAGGGATTTGTTCTGCCTGAAACACCCGCCAAAGGTATTGCTCTGCTTAAAGTGCTCTGCTTAAAGTACCCGACAAAGGGGTTGCTCTGCTTAAAGTGCTCTGCTTAAAGTACCCGCCAAAGGTATTGCTCTGCTTAAAGTGCTCTGCTTAAAGTACCCGACAAAGGGGTTGCTCTGCTTAAAGTGCTCTGCTTAAAGTACCCGACACAGGGGTTGCTCTGCTTAAAGCACCCTGTAAAGAGATTGCTATGCGTAAAGCCCCTTGCAGAGGGATTTCTCACATAAAGCACCATGCACAGGCATTGCTCCACTTAAAGCACCCTGCAAAGAGATTGCTATGCGTAAAGCCCCTTGCAGAGGGATTTCTCACATAAAGCACCATGCACAGGGATTGCTCCACTTAAAGCACCCTGCAAAGAGATTGCTATGCTTAAAGCCCCTTGCAGAGGGATTTATCCACATAAAGCACCATGCACAGGCATTGCTCCACTTAAAGCACTCTGCAAAGAGATTTCTATGCTTAAAGCCCCTTGCAGAGGGATTTATCCACATAAAGCACCATGCACAGGCATTGCTCCACTTAAAGCACTCTGCAAAGAGATTGCTATGCTTAAAGCCCCTTGCAGAGGGATTTATCCACATAAAGCACCATGCACAGGCATTGCTCCACTTAAAGCGCCCTGTAAAGAGATTGCTATGCTTAAAGCCCCTTGCAGAGGGATTTCTCACATAAAGCACCATGCACAGGGATTGCTCCACTTAAAGCACTCTGCAAAGAGATTGCTATGCGTAAAGCCCCTTGCAGAGGGATTTCTCACATAAAGCACCCCACACGGGGATTGCTCATCGTGAGGCACCCTGCAAAGAGATTGCTCTGCTTAAAGCACCCTGCAAGGAGATCGCTCCGCCTAAAGCACCCTGCAGAAGGTATTTCTCCATTTAAAGCACCCCACAAACGAATGCTCTGATTAAAGCACCCAGCAAAAGGGTTGCTCAGCTTGAAGCGCTCTGCAAACAGATTGCTCAGTTTAAAGCCCTGACAAAGGGACTGCTCAGCTCAAAGCACCCAACACAGGGAGTGCCCTGCTGAAAGAACCCCGCAAACAGATTGCTCTGCTTAAAACGCTTTGCAAAGGGATTTCTCTTGTTAAAACATCCTACAAAGAGATTGCTCTGCTTAAAGCACCCCGCAAGGGGGTTGCTCTGATTAAGGCATCCCTCAAAGGGACTGCTCTGAATAAAGCACCTTGCAAAGTGATTACCTTTCCTGAAGCAGCCCACAAAATATTTGCTCAGTTTAAAGTGCCCTGCAAAGGGTTTCCTAGCTTAAAGCACTCCTCAAGTGTATTTCTATGCTTAAAGCACCTTGCAGAAGGGATGATCTGCTTACTGTGTTTTCCTCATCTGCAGAGGTCCTGATCAAAACTCTAACGATCTTGTTCAATAAAATACAGAATGCAAAGACAATAACGTGCAAACTCTGTATGCGCAAGAAGGCCTGGGTGAATTTATTGTATGTTATTGATCATCTGCAAGGTGCTTCAGACAACAGAATTGTGTTTCAAAGCGCCACAAGGCTAAATGGGAAGGGAACGAAATAAATAATAACAGTGGCAAAAAGCAACAATAATATATATACAGCAGTGGTCCTACTAGGTCTTTTGGCATTCGGCTCTGCAAGTGCATTGATGAGACGTGCGGTGGGGGAGTGGAAAGGGGGAGCAGAGGAATGGACAGGTTCTGGAGGAGGGCCCAAGAGGGAAGTGCTAGGGGGAGCCAGGAGAAGCACCCCAGACTAAGTGCTAGTACAGGCAGCTGTTAAGGGTGGTCTGTGAGCCGTCAGGAAGGGGCCCGCGGGGCAATGCAGTGGGGGCGTGGGCATTGCTGGTAATGACTGAGAGGAAGGGCCTGAGAGAATGTGGCATTCATGAGGGTCAGGCCACCGGTCACAGCGAACGTGGGGTGATTAGAAAGGAAGGGGCAGAGGGAAAGAGGAAGAGAAGAACAGAGTTTTGGGCTGTTTACGGCACTTAAGGAGGTCCGGCTCTAATCAGGAAGGCTGTTCCAAAGGAAGGCACCAGCCGAGGGGGGAATCCGGCCCCTACTCTCTGCTTAGAGAAACATTTGAGAGTCAGAGAGTTGGAATTAGAGGAACGTAGAGCTCTAGCAGGGGAGTATTTAGGGAAGGACAGTTGGAGATTGCATGGTCCAGGCCCCAGAATGCCTTATGGATGAGGCAGAGGGTCTTGAAATTGATCCATGCAGCCACCGGGAGCCAGTGGAGAGATTTTAGGGCTGCAGAGATACGATCCCTGGCCTTGAGGCCGAGGACAAGTCTTGCAGCCTTATTCTGGATTAGATGGAGGGGGTGAAGAGAGGAGGGAGGGAGGTTGAGAAGGAGGCTGTTGCAGTAGTGCAGCCTTGAGAGGACCATAGCTCTGGAGGAGGTGGAGCTGGAAGTGGGCCGTCTTGGCAAGGTCCAAGATGTGAGGGGTGAAGGAGAGAGAGGAGTCGAAGATAACCCTGAGATTTCTGTTTACGCTAAGTCATGACTACTCAGATTTCCATTTGATTCTGTGTTTCGTGAACTCCAGAACTTTACAGAAGTTCTGTGTACATGTGGGTGGCAGAGGATGCCACAGAGCTTTAGAAAAAGAACAGGTTCAAGGGTATCTCAGCATCTATTTGTGCCAGGAGCTTTCACACGATTTTGCAGCTTGTGGAACTTATGCACCAAGTTGAATTAAGTTCATTTTGCCTGACAACGGCTCAGAGTAGAGGAAGGAAATGAATTCTTTGTTTTCAATGGGTGAAGAAGAAATGAATGTTTTAAAATGTCCAGTGGCACCCACATAAGCACCCACATCAAAGGTCTTTGTGTAACGTGCAGGTCGCAAACCGATTTCAATACCAGAGCACAAGATCACTTAGTTGCTCTGGGCAGACTCTCAGCTCAATGACCTGGCATATTGCACATGGAACATACAGGGGACGTAGTGTAAACAATAAAGAAGTGGAAGTATGTTCCCTCTGCACCCCCACCGACCCCATGCTCACCCCCAATTCAAGCCCGTAGCTTGGTCCTGCCTTTCCTCCGCTCCACATTACTGTGTTTTTACAAAAGTAAGAACACACTAAGTGAAAGAAAATGTATTCAAATCAGAAGCCTGAGTTTCAGTCATTGTCCTCCACAGCATGCAGCCCCTCCCCCTTTGCAATCACCCACCATTCGCACCTCTTAATGGGCGTGTCCAGGGACAGTCTCGCTCAGGTAACTGCTGATGGGACATTATGGGAATGGGCCTTGTATCCCAGGCAGACTCTCCAAAGAGGCCAGCTCATGAGATAGCTCATTTTGATGGACACTGGACTGTTACCAGCAGCACACAGGTTCGAATCCCCAGTGGGGGAAATAGAGCAGACAAAAGAAATAAGGATAGGTGACATAAAGTGAGGGAAAGATGGTGCACTTCACCAAAAAGTAAGGACATTTGATCTGCAGGAGACACACACATATCTGCAGGGGGGCCTTTACCCAGTGAGCGATTGTACTAGGTGTAAAATCAGTGACTTGCACATTACACATACATTGCTATGGCGGGTGCAATAACTCACAGAGGATTGTACAACAAATAACAGTAATTGATGGCCCACTTGTGGATTTGAGCCATGGTAGCCTTACTTTCTTATGGTAGCTTAGGAAGGACAGTACGTTTGGGGCAGAGCCAATTCATGTGTTTGATGTCATTTCATCAAACTCAGCGGGTTAACCCCTTAAGTGACAAGGATGAGTATGCTCGTCCTTTTTGCATAGACTTGCATAATAGCCTGGCACTTTTTAATGGACTGAGTAAGGCAGACTCTCCAGGAGGTAGACTCTATCCCAGGCCTGTTAATGTTTTGATCACAATTATACAATGTTTATTTCTAATCATCACTTCGTGTATATTCTTTATAGTCATAATGCAAACATTACTACTGATCAAAGGAAATTGTCAAAACCTAAAATAACCATCGAAAATTCTTTTTAAATGACAGCTTCCATTCCAAGATGGACAGTCTGGTATGCTCCTACCGTACTCTTTCAGGATACTCCTGTGAGAAAGGGGAAGGGGGCAAATAGTACCAATGAGACATCTAGCCTGATTTGCATAAAATAAAATAGCATTTTGAGGACCATAAGAATGACCACTGATTCTTATATTTGACTAATATGCCTATCATGAAAGGGTTGTATCCATGAATCACCAAGTACACAAGGTACACATGGCTTGGTGTTCATTTCATATTTGACAACTCTCACCCAAGCATTAAAGTGGTTGTAACCAGGAACCATGTATGTTTAAATTGTGCATAGTATGATTTGTCACTGCGTTTCTGTCAATGTGACGAAACAAGTAAATTCATGTCACTATATCTAATATAGAAAATGAAACAAGAAATTGGAATACAATGTCTTGTCCTTCTGTCAGATCATTATCATATCATAGCATTACATATTTCAAATCTCACAAGTATTTTCAATAGAAGTCACCTATTATGCAAAAATATCTATCCACGGAATAATCAAACGAGCATTTTAATTACAAGGTTGGCAGGCACGTCTTTCACACTTTGATAGTCCCATCAATTCAATTTAATATGTTGTGACACATATAAATGTTTACATCAAAGACAGTGCTCTCTGGTTTCTGGTATATAGGTGCTCATTGTATTGGGGGTGGGCTATTGTAGAGCTACTCAAAGCAATCAGTATGTGTGTCTCAATACCTTGCCACATCTGTAATAGGATATCAAAAAGCATGTAGAAAACAATTACCTTTATGTATTCACAGCAGCATATTCCTCCTGTTCAAGGCCACCATTGTTATTTCTGTGTAGCTTTGATTCCTCTTTTGTTTAGGCTGACTAGGCCTTGAGGAAGCTTCTGGTTTTAGTCAGCAAAGTGCGAAACATGTGTCGGCTGCCAAGCAATTTTCTTGTTCAATTCATTATTCAGTGGACTAGAAATATGACTGCTTCTAAAAAAACTGAAAGGCACCCGGGAGAACTGACTTTTGGGAGGATAGGATAATTAGATCCCAGAGACGAACCAAAGATGTCATGTTTTTATATCGTTGTATTCTATAAAGTGGCGTGAATTCATTTATTTGATAATATTGAATCAAACTCCTTGACGAATTGTACTGAGCACAATTTAAACATAAATTAAACAGGCGATTGCGGTAAAGCTCATTGCTAGCGCTCTAAATAATTAACATATTGATCAGAGCCTTTTGATGTGCAGTATGTTTTAAATGTATTTATTTTTTAACATTTATTGCAGCGCACAAAACCCTTGGGTATCCAGGTGCTAAAAGCATGAATGAATACTGAGAGCGACTTCTATTAAACGTCCTGAATGGATTGCGTAAACTCTTCTGTACACTACAAATAAAAAGACAGTGCAGTTAGCCCCACACTCCTAGTATTTTAGTCAGTAAATGATAATAACAACAGGATTTTATATAGCGCTTAATGTCTGATATCTCTAGCTTCTAACTGCTGTAATATTAGCTGTTAATACTACCCAATTTAATGTTACAAAATGTCTTGACCTAAATAAAAAATTAAAAAAAAGATGAAGGGCCATGTTGCTCGGCCGAGATCAGAGCTTGCAAAGTGCCAACCAGTCTGATGTGAGAGAGGAGCGCTTGACCTCTGAGCTATCCAATGATTTGGCAATTGCTGGCCCAACATACTACATTTCCTACAGCACCTTATGAATCCCTCCAGATTCCACAATAAAGGGACCAAGAATCCAACCATCTGTGGTTCTGTCAATGAATAGAACATAGCCGCCTTTTACGCTAATTTGCTTAGAACTGAGCTCGAAGCCTGGACGTATCCTCAGAACTATTTTTAAGCCACAAAAATAAACGTTCTTTTTTTTATTTTTTTTATTTACTTGTGTACAATCAAACAAAAGATTTTTACAAGAATCCTAGTCGAGAGAAGCAAATTCTTTTCAGAAAAGAAAAGAAGAGAGGAAATCCAGCCTATCGATTTATCAATGAAAAGTAGGCAGTAAAGTAAAAGAAAAGAGTTTCAAAATTGCTTGTTTCCTATAATTTAGAGAGGTGACAGTGTCCCTAAAGGATTTGCAGGTTCAAACGCTCTGACAGATGTTGTTTGGGCAGAAATCATCTTCATGGCTGTCTCCATAATCTTGACTGTCGCTATGGTGAATCTTGTTGTCTCTCCTGCGATCAGACCACCAGATTTCCTCATCTCGAATTTGTGAGTCAGCGAAAAGCGGGATCAGAAATGAGACTCGAAGATAGCTGTTTTTTTTGCAATACATTAGCAGGTGCTGTAATGATTCCCGTTCTAAATCCTCTTTGCATAGTCTGCAGTTTACTGATGTTAAGAGGTTGCGCAATGCACGGATTTCTTGGGTTGGCAGAAGGTTTAAACGTATCCTCATAAACAGTTTCTGATACAGTTTACTAGGAAATTTCGAGCAGTAATCTAGCGGGACTGTCAACTTATTCTATCTGGGTTGGTAATAAAACGTTAAAATAAAATAAAATAAAATAATAAAATAAACGTTCTCCAAAACAAGATCACAGTAGAATTGTGACTGACCTCTACTTTTACCAAATAATTTCATGGCGTTTCCAATGAGAAATCAGCATTTGAAGACCTTGTGCTGCAAGTGGTATCCTGGAACCGTGGGACGTTCACGTGGCATATCAGAGCTCGCGCCAGCCTTGACTGTGAACCTCTGGTTGGAGTCAAAAGTGGCACGAGAGGAGGATCCCCTTATGCAAATAAATAATCCATAGAGGCGGATAGTGACAAAAGTGAGGTCACGGGTGACATTATCATCAACAAGTGGCAAGTTTGGCATTAGGTCATAAGGTAAGGTCATTTGGCCACCCTTCCCAAACCCATGTAGGTCAGCTGAGCTGTTTGAATAATTTAAGGAAATTAACCCCATCCATTTTTATTAAATACCTTGCATGATCGAGTAGAGTTCTTATTCAACAAGCAGTGGGCTATACAAACTATTAGCACCCTGAAGGGGAGCACCAGCCAATCAGGAGGCTCAGAATGCGGACTGTACTGTGTGGTACACGTCCGCATTCCGAGCTGCCTGGGCAGCCAGTGCCACTTCCATACTCCACCTGCCCCCTCACCATAGCACCCATGTAGTTTTCTACACGGGTGCTAATGGTGTCTTAAAAAAAAAAAAGAAACGCACCTTTTTTATGTGTGGCCCTGGGCTGGCAGTATTGCTGTCACCTCAGTGTGTTTTCCATGCTAATGACGTCAAAGTCATAAACATGGAAAACAGACCCAGACTTTCAACAGCACTGCGTGGCCCGGACGTGCAGAAAAGATAGGTTTCTTTTTTTTTCCTTCAAACCCCCTCCAAAACCTTAGCACCCGTGTGCTAATGGCGATATGCCCCCAGGTGGCGGGCCGACCCTTTCGGCAATGGCACCGTCACCCTCGTTAAGGGACCCTTGCTGCACTCTGGCCCTTAACTTGGGCGACGAGCCGTTACCTACAGGGTTGGTCCGCCACATTGGGGCATATTGTCTCAGTATAGGTCACAAATTATCCTGGGGTATATCCCCCTTGTTCACAGAGCTGCAATCTAAAGTTACCGGAAGCATTGACATACCCCCAGACAATTCCCCACTGCTGCCCAGGCAGATTTATATACTAACAGAAGTACTTCTGTATACTAATTTTCATTATATAGCACGGTTACTCATTATGAGGTCCTTCCGATGTTTTGGACTACAGCTCCCAAGATCCTTCCCCATTGTCTATTCTGCCGAGGGATGAAGGAAGCTTTAGTCCAACACATCTAGATGGCCACATTATGAGTAACCATTTAATATAGTTTAGAGAGCGATGCAGGTTATATTCATTTTATAGACCACACCTTTGAGCCGTCCCGGCAGTTATGGACCCATATTGATCTGCTCAGATCTTTAACTCGGCCTTCAGGACCAATAACGCCCAGTACAGCCCTCGGACCAGGTCTATACAGCTTCATTATAGCATGTCCATCTCTCTTCTCCTGATCCTTGTGGCCCGTGTATGACTTTTACAAACAGAATAAAGAATTTGGGGTATCTTTGGCATTCTGATCTAGCCTTGTCTGCCCAGATGCCAGAAGCAGCCAAGTCATCTTTTTACAAACGTTATCAACTTCCCAAGATACTCCGTTATCTATCTAAGGTTGGCCACCGCGCTGTGGTTACGTCACCGATGAACTCAACGCTTGAGCGTGGTAGTGCTTTGTATTTGTATGCAGTCGTTCTCTTGTATCAACGACGATGTTTCTAGGGAATTCAGAAAGAACTAATGTGTATGATCTTTGGTTGGTCCTAAAGCCATTCGGTCTCTTCCCTGTGACGATGACTGCATTGGCTGCCAGGAAGCCCGACGATTTATTTCAAGATCTTTTGGTTGGCGTTTAAAACCCCTCAAGTGCCAAGGACGAGTATGCTCGTCCTTTTTGCATAGACTTGCATAATAGCCTGGCACTTATGTCTCTATTATTTAATAATACCTTCAGAATAAGATCCCCTCGTTCCTTGCGATCTAGCCATGGCTCCCGGCTAGATATTTCTAAGAAGTGAAATGGAAGACAAGAGGTGTGAGTCGTGCGTCAGTTAAGGCCCCCACGTGTATGAACCGCCTCCCATTAGCCGTCAGAATGACTCTCTCTATTAGAAAAACCTTAAAGACGTGTTCGTTCTTTTAAACCTACAATACATTAGGCTCTTTATTCCTCATCTGTTGTATTCTTTTGTGCACAGATGCAGTTTGCTCTACCTAGCTGCTTGTTACACATTTTCGAGAATCAAACAGAATAAAATGCATTATTGTCTAGAAAATGAAAATGTGTAGAGTCCAGGCTGCAACCAGAGTAGAAAGGTGGGAGCCCTGCTATCTTCTCACAGCTTCCAACTCTCCAGCCAATCAGCAAGGCTGGAATCGGGGCTCTAACTGCGCTCCAAGCTTCCCTTTATGATGCGCACATGCTGGGAGCTGTGCACCCCTGAGGCCTGCGGGCATGTGGCTCGGTATAAAAATTAAAATAAATAAATAAAATAAATAAGGAGACACGGACAAGCCCGAGGCGAGCCTGCCTTTTCCCCCCTGAACCAGCTCTAACGGGGTTAGCGCCATTAAAATTGGTTTCTGTCATGTGCGAACTGGCCTTCACCCTCTTTAAAGGTGCTCCCCTATGGCTCAAGACTATTAAGTTGGACGGCTGTAACCTACCACGCAATAGCGCCCCCTGGTGCGGGTTCTAATGCTTCATCATTGATAAACCTTCCGAGCCAAACAAATCCTTTAGATCGACCCCAGAGATTATTCAGGCCTGCCCAGAACAAGATAAAAATTAATGGAGAGGCATTTTTAATAATGGTAGTCTTTGCCTTTCCACCCACTGCATGCCGGGACGTTGGCACTTGTGTTTTAGGGAGGCCAACTCTGCGGCACACTTAGCGCGCAGCAGCGTCAACTAATTCTTCCCCATTAGCCAAATGTCACAGGAATATTCAAATTCGTTTTCCAGCACAATTTAGAGGAATGGACCTGAATTTGGGATCAAGAGTGGACTCTCTGCTGGGGACAGTCAGTTGGGCCGCCCCTCCTTTCCTGAAGGTGGTAACCTCTCTCCTCATTGATACCAAAAGCTGTAGCTCTTTGCTAAGAATTACCCAAGGTACTACACCTATTCTAATCAATATTTCCTTAGGATTCTCGATCCTCTCGTTGCTGAAGGGTTTCCTTGGACCTCTGCATTACACTACTGCAGTTCTGTTCTGAGAAATAAGCAGTGTTCCTGTTCTAATGATAGCGCTTAAGATCTAGAAACTTTGATAGCTACAGTGACCGCAGACACCTGGCCTTATACAAGTGCATTCTGAGGACCTCTGCAGGCCGGACTGTGAAGAGGAGTAGCAAGTCAGGTTACTCCTGCTCCAAAGGACAGAGCCTTAAACCTTATTTTAGCCACGGAGGCTATGGGCAGGTGTAAAGGCACATGGGCTGCTTAGTGAAGATGGTGGAACCTTTGAAATCAAAGTGGGACACCAGTCTAATCCTCCTTTTAACTCGAGGGGTAAACCCCAGTTTCTTAGAGTTAGAGCCTCGGCCCAAAGCTCTAGTAGTTTGCAAACTACACACACAGTGCACATTGCAGTGTCGTGGCTCCCCATTAACCGACTGGGCTTTAACCGCTGGAGTAGGAATGCTGTGGGAGAACCCCAGCACTCTGTCCACATGCAAAGCGGTAACCCCAAACTCATAAACAGGTGTTTGGTGAAAGCAGAATTATAGCACAAAATCTCAGACAGGATGCCCACTGTGCCTGCCCAGCATCTACGGCACACTGGCACTGAGATACCAGCTGAGGTTGTGACACCTCTCGTAAATGCGACACTAGTAGTATAGCAATCAACCCCACACTCAGGGGCATAAGGCACAAACCACCTGCAGAATTTCTTATTTTTTTTATTTTAATTGGTTATTTATAACGCGCTTAATACCCAGAGGTTTCGAAGTGTGGAGCCGGGGATCGGACCTGTGTTGCTCTTCATTGTCTTGCTTCCAAGATGAGCTTGTTGCCCAAGAGCTATCCTCCTGAGACAGAGCCTCGGTGGGGGCTCAGAGCTGTTAGTACCTCTAAACGCCCCCAGGCGGGGGCGATCACCATTCGCATCCTGGGGTGAACATACTGGTATATGGGTTTATCAAATTTATATAGCATATTTGCAAAAGCACTGCATGATCCAATCAGTGGCACAATAGAAGGAAAATGGTAGGAACAACAACGAACATTATGAAGAAAGAAGGTAAGATTTAAGGAAAGCGCGAAATCGGGATAGTGAAGGCGAGGACCGAACTGCGAGTGGTAAATAATTGTAGATCTTCGGGGCAAATCGAGATAAGGCCCGGTATACTAGACGGCGCATAAGGGGGGTTGGGATTAGTGAGAAGGGAAAGAGATTGGGAATGAAGAGAGCGGGCAGGAAAATAGAAGGAATCCCAAAAGGAAAGATAAGGAGGGGCCAAGCCATGTGCACACTTAAAAGCAATGCACAGGAAATGGAAAAAAGATGGATTCGAAGGATATCCAGGAAATAGACGCACTGGAAATAGAAGTTTGTGGCAGAAGGAGGAATAAAATGCAAATTGGAGAATTGGAGATAGAGTGCAGGGGAGCAAGACGATAAGCAGGAAGACCGATGAGAAGAGCAGAACAGTAGCCTAATCGTGAGAGGTCTAGAGTGGGAATGGGGAGTTTAGTGGCTTGAAATGAAGAAAGAAATAGTGCACCTTACGAATATCATAGAGCTGAAGATGGCAGACACAAGCCATGCTAGAAATGTCAGAAGAAAAAGAAAGTGAGGAGTCAAAGGTAGCACCAAGATTTGAAGCAGATTGGGACTTGGCGATAAAAGAAGTAGGAAAGGAAATGATTGGACAGGAGAGCAGGAGAAATTGAGGAGCCTTGGAAATATTTCATTTATGTTTTTGAAGGACTGAGGTGAAGAAAGTGTGTGTGCATTCATAACTGTACAGAAAGTAAGCCGGTACAAATTTTTTCATGAATAGTGTTGGTCAAAGAGGAGAAAGAAAGGAATGTCTGAGTATCATCAGCGTAGAAGTGAAAGAACAGTCAAAAAGTCTTAGTAATATCGGTGAGCGGTGCAGTATAGAGCGAGAATAAGAGGGGACCAAGGACCAACGACCAAGACTTGGGGTACACTTCTATGTAGATGAAAAGCAAAAGAGAGATTTGTAGCCTAGGATATTGAAAAGCAGCAGTCAGAAAGATAAGGTCAATACCAGTTTAGAGAAGAACCAGAAATATCAAAGGAGGAAAGAGAGGCTAGAAGAAGAGAGGTCTACCGTGTCAAGGGCGGCTGAAAGATCGAGTAAGATTAGAATAGAAGATTGGGGTGAAGAGCTGAGAGAAGAGAGTCAGGAACAGAGAGGAGAGCAGTCTCAGTAGAATGAAAGGAACAGCACCCAGATTGTTAAGGGGAAAAAGGGAGTTGCGCTCTAAGTCAGTAGATTTTGGAGATAAAAGGAAGAAGTGATATAGGATGAAAATAGGCAGGGGAAGAAGCGTCGTCAAGGGAAGGTCTCTTAAGGATATAGAGAATTGTAGTAAGTATATGTAATACCCAATGGAATGTTGCGTGGGCTTTGGATCCTGGATCCCCCTCCATGTTCCAGATGTGACCTTTAGACAGGACTTCTACATGGGGACATGAACTTGAGGGATGTACTCTGCCTTTATCCTCCCTGATGTTGTACTGTAACAAGATGCCATAAAGTACATCTTTTCCTTTTCTATTTATGGTCTCTGCATAATCCCCGCCTGTTGACTCTTGTGCCTGCATACTTCTACAACCACTGCATGTTTATAGATCGAAGGGGAGAAGGATGTGGAGAGAGACAGATTAAAAATGTTAGTGCGATAAGGAAATGGAAGAGGATAGACCTTCAGAATAAGAGAAGAAGGAATAGGATCAAGAGGGGAAGCGGAAGGATGTTGTTATACAGTTTTTCGTTTTTTACAGGAGATGTGCTACACAGTTATTGGGCATGCCCAATCGGCCATTTAAAAAGAGGCTTGACACTATGGGTAATAGAAAACGGGGATAAGTGCTTTTTCTATTTTCATGGCGGAAGTGACGTGGGAGAAATGGGCGGCTGAGAAGAGGCGGGCCCGAGGCAGAACAGGTAAGCTTGGAGCGGTGTGGATACTGCAGGCAGGGGTGTGGCCTATTGTGGGGCCTGAGGGCAGGGGCAAGGGCGGGATGCCAGGGAATGAAATAATGACATGAACGGGAGAGGTGCTCAGGTAGCCAAGGCAACACAGGCAATCAATGACAGAGACGAACAATACGGGCGAACAGCGCAATACAAAAATAAATATAGATAGATAGATAGATAGATAGATAGATAGATAGATAGATAGATAGATAGATAGATAGATAGACTGCTCTCAATTCTGACCACCTGATTGGCTAGATACACTTCCCCGGGTGTGAATCAGCTCTTACCACTGGCAGCGTGGTAAACGTCTGAGTTTAGGGCTCCCCGAGCAGACAGCTGCAGTCAATTGGAGCCCAGATATTCAATGCAAAAGACGAATGGATGCAATCCAGGGGTAGAGGCAGAGTGGCCATCTTCTGAGCTCAGGAGTCCATGACCAGACCTCCTGTCCCCTGAGCTATGGGACCACCACCTTAACCCAGATCCTTCGCTGCCGTGTCGTTGAAGATTGGGTCACCAAGAAGCTGAAGACAGAGCTCCAATCTGTGGAAGACAAGCACATGCTTGTCAGACGCAGAATGCTTAGGTCCGCCCTGCTTCATCAATCCCTGGCCTCCGTGAGCTACTTGTTGCTTGCTTACATGGCTCCTCAGATCTTGAAGGGGACAAGTTGGCAACTGTGGATGGAGCCCACCAGTTCTTGATTCTTCCTGTTTCCTGTGCTTCATACTCAGGTACTTCCCTTGACTTGTGCAGCACACCTGTGTACATAACCCCATACTCAGTAGGAAACGATTTAGTGATTCACTGTGGAGCTGCGATGGATGCGAAAGGGGTTGCGAATCCTCCTCCGAAAACTGCGTCCGGTGCCCTCTGGGATTCATCCACCATGGGCCGAGTGCACCTTGCGGTTCAGTTGGACTGACATACGCCATCCACGCTCCATCCTGCAGGCTTCCTGGCACTGCCAATGGAGTGTTGGCGTGTTTGCCAGTATTCTAAGCCGGTACTCGTTTGCATCAGCATTGTGATCTTGGTGGTGTTTCTACCAATGCTCTGTTAAGCCAATTCTACCTTAAAACTAAACCGAACAATGTGGGCGGTGGGGTTGAGAATGGTTCCTAGTGGTAGGAACTCAAGTACATTGTATTGTTTCTTGAACAAATGATGATTCATAATGGGATCCATGTTATTTCGACACCAGTAATTACTTCAAAGTAATTTACTTCAAAGTAATTAAGTTACTTTAATTTTTTTTTTAAATTGGGGATCCTCCACCCATTGGCCTACACTACTACCTCTAATCCAAACCCCCCATCCACTTTTTACCCCATTAACCACAACCCCTTTTATTTTTTTAAAACTCTAACTCTGGAAAAGTGTCATTTTAACTAATTACCTCCATTACAAGGAGGCCAGCCAGCTGTGGCACTTTAAAGACTGATCTGTCTATACCTGGTGGTCATCTGTGGCAGTCGCCTGCATTTTCCCAAGTCCAGTGGCCCTACATATCTTTCCTTTGCACCTCTCTTTTATGAGGAGCAGGGGGAAGTGGGGAAAGGCAGGGGTCTCCGGCCTTTAAGGGGAATTCCTCAGAAAGGAGGTGGAGCCCTGGAGTGACGTCACAGCCGTGTCCAGCCATTTTGGTTGCCAGCGTCTGCTTTAAGTGATCTCACCGCAGTTCAAAAGAGCCCCCTTTTAGGAGAATGGCATCTGGGAGGTCCATAAACAGAAATAGAATATAAACCCCTTTCAAATGTTAAGGTGTGAAAATAAAATGCAAAAAGTGCCATTTACTAATTTGCCCCAAACTTCCGAAGTGCGGCTTCTGAGTGCAAATGTAGGCTTTGAACTCATCTAGTAGTTACTTCACACTGCCTGAAGGACACATCAATGGCACTGCTGTTTGGTATCTCAGCCGCCCTAAAAGTAGGGTGACCAGTTTTAAAAGTAAAAAACCGGGGCAGGGCAACTAACATAAAAGTAGGACTGACTCTTGAAAGTGGCTGTCAAGGCACTACACTTCAGTAGCGGTTAGAGGAGAAGGAGGTTTAAGCGTTACTGATGGAATAAACAAATATTATAATTAATTTATCACAAACTACCACTATCCTAATTCGTAAAACGCAGCATTTCATCAGTGTTTGTTTGTTTGTTTAGTATTTATCATGCAAGCCGGACCCAAAGGTATCCTGGCGCAGGGCCAGGGCGCAGGCAATAAGAAGTCATACAGCTTAGTACATAGTTACTTTGGTTACAAGATAATGGCACTTGAAGAAGAAACAACTAGTTTAGTAAAAATGGTGTATATACATATAGTGATCAGTGGTGTGACAAAACAACAGACAGTCAATATTAATGTACAAATGTTTACATAAGAGGTCAAATTCAACAAGTTCAATTTTCAGCAGTCGCTAAGAGCCATTTAATTAAATTTTGTCTGAATTTAATAAATGTTTGGTCCATTCTGAGTGTGTTGGGCAGTGAGTTCCATAGTTGAGCTGCTTCAACTGGGAAGCTGGTACCTCCGATAGTGGATAATTTAAAGCGAGGCACCTGAAGGCAGTTGTAGTTAGTTCATGTCATGGGTCTGGTAGAGGTTTTTCTAGAGAATCTTTCTATTAGGTATCGGGGGGGGGGCTTTATTGTTGAGGCTTTTGTGAATGAGGGATGCTGTTTTTAGTTTTATTTTCTCCAGTGTGAGAGCCACTTGTGTTTTCTTCTAGTTTCAGAGATCTGTTCTTTCCTGGAGATATTGAGTGCCACTCTAAGGGCATTGTTTTGGACAGTCTGTATTTTGTTGGTGATATATTTGTTCGCTCCAATGTAGAGGGCATTACAATAGTCTAATCTGGATAGGATGAGAGCTCTTGCTAGGGTCATGCAGCTGTTGGCTGAGAGGAAGTGTTTGCCAGCTCTAATTAGTTTGCATGTATAAGTTGTAGAAGAAGCTAGGGAGTTTACCTGTTTTCTGAATGTTAGTGTAGAGTCTAAGTAAAAACCTAGTGTTTTTAATTCCTTGGCAACCTTAACAAGGTTCCCATCAATGATGAATGATGAGTAGGTCGTGCCAAGTCTAGTGAGTAGAAGTGTGGATCCCAGGATGAGGAGCTCTGTTTTATCATCGTTCAGACAGAGGCTGTGAGTGGCCATCCATGTCTGAAAATGCTGTAAATTCTATTCACCAATGCTGAATCCTTGCAGTAGTCCCCGGTAAGTGGTAAGAGGATCTGGGTATCATCTGCATAGTTAGTGTAGGTGACACCCAGGTGGTCCAAGTCATCAAAAAGGGGCTTGGTGAATATATTATACAGGGTTGGAGAGACACAGGAGCCCTGGGGGACCCCACACGTGAATGGGATAGGGTCCGCAGCAGCTGAGAGTGAGAAGACCCTCATGGTTCGGTCACTTAGAAAGGATTGTATCCATGTTATGGTCTCGCTGGAGAAATGGGCAGCTGAGTCCAGGTGGCTACAAAGGACATTGTGGTATGTGCGATTGTGTGACAGTATGAGATTGTGCATTCCTGCAAGGCAGCTATGAAGATCTACTACAAAAAACTGGGACCCCTGCCATTTCCAGTGGGAACATAATCTTGAGAATGAGGGACAGAGCACCCAATTCTGGGACAGTCCCGGCAAAACCAGGACGTCTGGTCACCCTACCTAAAAGTCCCCACTTCCATGAGTTCAAGGGGACCGGCTGACCGCATAGGAGCTTTTGTTCAACCGACAGCAAAGGATGGATACATCAGCAATAGAAACATGTCTGTTTATTAGCTGCGTAAGCATATTTCTATCAAAATATGGTGCACCCATTTTACCACAGCATTATGAAATGAATGACCATACATGGGGGTTTGGGTATTAACACAATACACAATACAGGCATTGCAGGAAGTAAAAGAAAAAGAAAACAAAATAATAATAATAATAATAATAATAATAATAATAATAATAATATAATAATGGGAATATTTGGTTTCCGTATTGAGACTACATTGAGGCAAATAATCACAAAATAAAACTGTGTCACCATGGTACAGCCTGAAGGGGTAATGCCTGCGGGCGTTGGCGCATTATAAACAAATACACATAATCATACAAAATAAGAACCATATGAATGTCAAAAGAGGATGAATTGGATGCGGTAAGAGGCACGCAATGATAAGTAGCCATTAGACCTTGAGGTCCTATTTCGAGTGCTTGCTATGCCTAGGCCGGAAGTACCTCATTCTGAGGCGGCAGGCTCCCTTTTCATCCTCCATTCTTGGAAACCACAAGCTCTGTCTATAAACGCAGAGGAAGTAGCTCTATGAAAGCGCATTAACCTAAATCAAATAAACCCGCTGACAGTGAAACAGTAGAATGAGGCTGAAACTCGATTTCATAAAGTATGCTAGCAGCCGGTACGCGCGCGCGGCGTGAAGTGCGCACACTGTTTATTCAACAACGCGCTCCTGTGTCCTGCGCATGGGCAGAATAACTGAGGGTGTAGGCAGGCAGGTGCGAGAGGTGGACACCAGGTGGAGAATGATAGCCTAGGGGGAACTGAGGCGCACGGACGGGAAAGGAGGGAGGGTCTAGCAGCTCTAAGCCTGGGAGCCCGAGCTCGGGACTCGAGAGAACGGGGCAATCTATACAAGGTATGTTAGGGAGCAGAGTCAGTCACTCCCTAACTCACACTGCACCGATAGGGTCGGACTGGGGCATAAAATTGTCTCTGGCACCAATGAAAAAGTACCCCTCCTCCCGCAAATGGCAATTCACTCCTTTAGTGTCAGACTGTTTAAATAGTACCCAAGGTTTTTTTTTTAAATAAGATTTGATACATATTGTGCGTTTTAAAGAATATTTATTCAGTAACACTGGTCAAGATCCCACTTTGACCCAAAAAACTGGCCCACACTATCATTTTGTGTTTTTGGTTCGGGCATTCCCTTTTGCCCTATAGGCCAGTGTGAGCCTTACACCGATATTTCACAACAGTCACTTTAAATATTATATAGCTGACATGGCATGCCAAGGTGGTGGGTTGCCGGAGCAGGGCCAGAGGCCATGTCACAGTCAAAGTAGTGCGTGGGCATGGCTACTAGCCATGTCTAGTGGTCCTATTGGGGCTAGGGGAACTAAGGGGTACAGCCGAGGGTCCTTCCCAGTCAAAGAAGCCACGTGATGGAGCATGGCTTATGTCCATGCCCATGGGGTCTGTAGGGTGCTTTGAGGGTTCTCTGGACTTTCTGCCCAGTCCAAGAAGCCACTGAGAATGGCAGCAGGTGATGGTCAGTGGGCCGATCAGGTGGCTGGGTGGTTGCTAGGAGACAGGGACAGGTCAATGTAGCAACAAGACATGGTCGTTGGTGGGGCTGCCCCGTAGTTCGAGGTGTCTGGTCAAGGGTAAAGGCCCTGCCCCAGCAAGCGGGTACTGTAGTTACAATGTTGTATATCATTAAAAAAACATTGAAATCCAATGAAAACACTATGGTTAAAGGGACGCTATCGTTAAGCTTTCCTTACAAAAGTTTGGGAGTGGTACACAAAGCATGCCATTGTTTCCGGCTGGCATAATACTGCTGCACAGGAATAATGTTTTGCATTGGCTACGCACAGGCATAGAACACCATTATTCCCCATGTACCTCCCCATGTACCTCCTTGACTGGCTGCGGGTTGCAATTGCATTGGAATCTACCATTGCAAACCCAGCGGGGGAGGCGGGCAGGCGCAATTCCGCCTCTAGCCTTCCGCTCCTACCATGCGGCAATAGCGTGGCATTGCTTCAGGACCTACTTCTGCAGCTTTCCGACCCTTTCTTTTAGGTGGCAGTGCCTGCGTGGAGGGTGGCTTTGCATGCGTCGGCTTCTGTGTGTTGTTTTCATTCGTGGCATCATCATTTATTTATTTATTTATTTATTTATTTATTTGTACCGCGCCGCAGCCTGCAGGCATCAGGGTGCAAATGCAGCCACATCCGTCCATTTCGCATAGCTGTTCTGAGGTTATTCCGCTGCAATCCAGCCGATTCTCAGCGACTCGGCCTGCAGCCAATCAGGAGATGCCAATCAACGAATCCTGGGGCCGCCTGGAGATGCACGTGGGCACAAGTGATTCACAAAGACTTGCGCAAGGGCCCCTCAGGGCTGCAGGCAGCTCCGGATCTGCTCCAGCTTCACCCACTGAGAATCTGGTCTAAGGGAGCAGGGGAAAGATCAGCTGCTCAGGGTATCCCCTGCTTTTCTCCTGTGAGAACCTGGCCCTCCTCATTGTGTTAGCAGTGGTAAGCACTGCACCTTTTCAAAAGCGGTGCAAGATTCCCCCGAGGAGGTTTCTGATGCATTGCAATTCTTTTTCTTAGAAATCGCCATTACTTTTATGCAATGTTTCTTACATGTGCAACGAAATCCCATCCCATCCTAATCATGTTGTAACATGTGTGTGCTGAGTGCTGAGAAGCTTTGCATTTTGTGTGGGTGTATTTTCAGCCTAAATATTGCATTTGAGAATATTGCATACAACTGGAAAAGTTGGAAGCTAAGAGGAGCAATCACACAATCACTAAGTGCATGACATCAGTAAAAAGCGCGGCCACGTTTAAAGTGCACTTGACTAAGTGCCTGGTCTGACATCAATGAATGTTAGTTAATGCTGCGTGCACGAATGGAACAGCGGTGGGCTCCGTTCCATCTATAGTGAATTCCAGTCAGCTTTTCTGGATATCCGCAGGGAATATGTATGAGAAACATTTACAGGCACTGAGTTTCGGAGGGGATCATGTTCATTTTGTTTGATCTTTGTAAAAACCCGGCAGGATTTTGCTATTCCATGAATCGACGAGCCCAGGTCTATTGCTGGAACCTCGAACAAAAAGGTAAACGGTAGTGTTGTGGGGTGTCATTGTCGGACAAGGGGGGTTTTGATCGTGATCTGCCGTAACCATTGTAGTAAATAGAGAAATGGGACTTCATTTGACAAAAAGAACCAAGGAACAACTCTCTCTTTTTTTTTATAGAGGTTTCAAACAATAACAAATGATATGCATTCAATAAAGCAAATATGAAATCCGGTTAATCCCCACCAACTAAGCCCTATTTTATAAAGACAGCAAAGCCTTTGCTTCGGAGGGATTTAACACCCCAGCTGGCACGGAGAACAGGACATTCACTGCGTGGGTGATGCAGAGTGAAAGAGAGACATTACAGACCCAGCGGCCAATCCACCAATTTAAGGACCCTCAATGTACTCGTGCGCCCTACAATATGGGCAATTGGTCCCGCCCGGATCCTGATTCCACAGAGGCGGAGTCACCCTTCAATGGGCTCCTTAGTAGGGACAGAGGCCGGCTGCAACATCGAGGTAAAGTGTAGGACAAGCAGAGAAGCAGCGGCATAAGTAATGGGCCTTGACAGGTCCACGGTGAGGCACCATCTGGCATCACTTGCTTGATAGGGCCAGGATTAGAGCGCGCAGGGGCCCGGCGAGAGCCAGCAAGATGCTCGAGATGATCCGTCTCCACGAGCACACGCAAAGCGGGCTAATTCCTCTTTGATGCGGGCACTCAAGACGCCGCCATCTAAATAACGCTTATGAACTGACTAATCACGCGGCATGCATTCATCCGCGGCGTGCTTAGCCGGGGACGCGCTAAGGCATGAGAAGCAGAAATGACTAATTGTTTGGGATTAAGCGTCAGTGTTCTGAAATCCAAATCAAAGCAGAAGCCTCAATGCAAGAAGCATGGTGACAGGACAACAGAGGGTGGCTTTGCTTGCCGGAGGACCCAGCGGGCCGCCGGCATTTGCGAGCAAATTATTCAGGTTGCGTGCTGCTGAGAGACAGATCATTCCCAAGGAATGGAAGAGAAAGGTCCAGCAATCAATGACTTTTTGAGGACTCTCAGCGACGCATATCTAATAGGCTAAGACATACATGGTGGTAGATGGCGGAGCAGGGGGCTTCGAGGCGTAATAACTCCTGCTTCCTTAATCTCTGAAAACAATTAGTAGATTCCCTCTCTGTCTTCGAAGGAAAAAGCCCTTGACTAGCAGGATGAGTAGAACAAGCACAAACATTGTTTCAAGATTGCACTTAGCCATGTCCTAAATACGCCTTTGTAGACGCTATGACGCGCAAAGCTTACAGGACGCAGGAGGATATCTCATTTCTGGAAGTGATGAAGCAGGTTTAGCCTGAAGTAACCATTCTAGAAAATGAAAAAGGGGAATGCAGTCTTCCAGAAAACAGGCATCATTTTTAGTTTTGGCTCGTAGACAGAACGTTGGGGCAAGGCTCTTGCTACGAGAGTCACATGGGTTGTGAAATGCAGCAGACAATGCATCCATTGTTCTTTCACAAGGACACCAGCCCCACAGGCATTAGGCTCCCATAGAAACCCTACAGTTTACAGAGGTTTTCTGCATTGCTATGGTGGGAGTTCCTGGACATATGACGGCAAATCCTGGCAAACGCTGTGAATAGCTGGGAATATGTTGAGAATACCTGAGAATGCCTGGCAACGATGTCAGTACCTGGGCATATGGTGGGAATACTCAGCAAAGATGTCAGTACCTGGGCAAATAGTGGGACTATCCAGCAAAGATGTCAGTACCTGAGCAAATAGTGGGACTATCCAGCAAAGATGTCAGAACCTGGGCAAATTGTGGGACTATCCAGCAAAGATGTCAGTACCTGGGCATATGGTGTGAATGCCCAGCAAAGATGTCAGTACCTGGGCAAATGGTACTAATACCCGGCAAAGATGTCAGTACCTGGGCAAATGGTGGGAATACCCAGCAAAGATGTCAGTACCTGGGCATGGGATGGGAATACCTGGCAAATATGTCAGTTCCTGGGCATATGGTGGGATACCTGGCATAGATGTCAGTGCCTGATCATATGGTGGGAATACCCAGCAAAGATGTCAGTACCTGGGCATATGGTGGGAATTCCCAGCAAAGATGTCAGTACCTGGGCAAATAGTGGGACTATCCAGCAAAGATGTCAGTACCTGGGCAAATAGTGGGACTAGCACAGATGTCAGTACCTGGGCGAATAGTGGGACTATCCAGCAAAGATGTCAGTACCTGGGCAAATAGTGGGACTATCCAGCAAAGATGTCAGTACCTGGGCATATGGTGGGAATACCCAGCAAATATGTCAGTACCTGGGCATATGGTGGGAATACCCAGCAAAGATGTCAGTCGCTGGGCAAATAGTGGGACTATCCAGCAAAGATGTCAGTACCTGGGCAAATAGTGGGACTATCCAGCAAAGATGTCAGTGCCTGGGCAAATAGTGGGACTATCCAGCACAGATGTCAGTTCCTGGGCATATGGTGGGACTATCCAGCAAAGATGTCAGTACCTGGACATATGGTGGGAATACCCAGCAAAGATGTCAGTACCTGGGCAAATAGTGGGGTGGGACTATCCAGCAAAGATGTCAGTACCTGGGCAAATAGTGGGACTATCCAGCAAAGATGTCAGTACCTGGGCATATGGTGGAAATACCCAGCAAAGATGTCAGTACCTGGGCAAATGGTACTAATACCCGGCAAAGATGTACCTGGGCATAGAATGGGAATACCTGGCAACAATGTCAGTACCTGGGTAAATGGTGGGAATACCTCGCAATATGTCAGTTCCTGGGCATATGGTGGGATACCTGGCATAGATGTCAGTGCCTGATCATATGGTGGGAATACCTGGCAAAGATGTCAGTGCCTGGGCATATGTTGGGGTACCTGGAAAATATGTCAGTGCCTGATCATATGGTGGGAATACCTGGCAATGATGGCAGTGCCTGATCATATGGTGCAAATACCTGGCAAAGATGTCAGTGCCTGGGCATATGGTGCAAATACCTGGCAAAGATGTCAGTGCCTGGGCATATGGTGCAAATACCTGGCAAATATGTCAGTGCCTGGGCATATGGTGGGATAGTTGGCAAACATGTCAGTGCCTGGGCATATGGTGGGATAGCTGGCAAAGATGTCAGTGCCTGGGCATATGGTGGGATAGCTGGCAAAGATGTCAATGCCTGATCATATGGTGGGAATACCTGCCAAAGATGTGAGTATATGAGCACAAGTCTGTACAATGGCCAAAACTATTGGTTTTGCAAATGATGGGGTTGCCGAATTGATGTGTTTGTGACATTTATAGCCTAGTTTGCCATAACTCAAAAGCCATCCCACTAACACCCAATAATTCTTAAAAGTAGTGTACTCAGTGACTGAGTTCCTGTGAATTATATCCCTTTCTGTTGTTTAATCAAGGGTACTGTTTGTTCTTTCTCCTCAGTTTTCACTCCTCACCATCTCTTATCTGCTGTTTTGAAACTCTGTGCGTTTTATTATTTTCATAGTTTTCAATTTTTCTACCATTTTGAGCGGGGGGTGTGTGTATACTTGCCTCTGGGCCTGGGTCCGGGGAACACACTATTTTCAACTTTATCTTACTAAATATCCTCCCTCTAGACCACAAGCTGCACCTAATACTAATATCCTAATTGCTTAGTCTTTAATGTTGTCGAGCAGAGGGTGGTTTTGTTTTTTTGGTGCCACATGGGACAGCAAGAGCTGGGCACACCAATGAATCAGGAATGGTCAATGGGCGGGCAGATCTGCCTGGCTCGCACAGCATCATTCCTGGCAATCTTCATTTGTGTCCTCAGCTTAGGCATCCAAGGTTGAAGCACTAATGTAGAGGAGCAGACGTATATATCCACCCCACTACCTCCCCTGTATCGGAGCCACAAGACCATGCCCAGGCTAAACTCAGCGACTCTACCAATAATACAGCGAGCATATGGGAGACGATATCCATTAATATTACCATATTGAATGTACCCTCGAGTTGATGACAACCTGCAAGAGGAACTCCCTGAAGGAATATGAGAAAGAGCTAAGAAAATGTAATGATGTCGTCATAAGAAGGTGCAAAAACAAGGGGGTTCTGGGAGTTTCTCTACTACCGGACTATATCCCGGGTTAGAGTCTCAACCAGAGTTTTAGCTCACCATCCTTTCACAGAAGAGAAATTTCCAGTACATATCAGTCTTTGTCCTGCCCAAGGGCAGTCCAGCACCGAAATGTCTGGCAATTCTCTTCTGAACAAGAGTAACAACAACAACCCCAGACACGTGTTTCGGCCTGGTTGGGCCTCGTCAGTGAGGTGGAGCTGTGCCTCTCTAGGAACAGTGAGCAAGGGTTCCTCGTCTGGATTACACTAGTAATTTAGGGTGAAAACCCAAAGTTACTTAATATGCAAAAACAAGGGGGTTCTGGGAGTTTCTCTACTACCGGCCTACCGGCCTATATCCCGGGTTAGAGTCTCAACCAGAGTTGTAACTCACCATCCTTTCACAGAAGAGAAATTTCCAGTACATATCAGTCTTTGTCCTGCCCAAGGGCAGTCCAGCACCGAAATGTCTGGCAATTCTCTTCTGAACAAGAGTACCAACAGCAATCCAGACACGTGTTTCGGCCTGGTTGGGCCTCGTCAGTGAGGTGGAGCTGTGCCTCTCTAGGAACAGTGAGCAAGGGTTCCACGTCTGGATTACCCTAGTAACTTAGGGTGAAAACCCAAAGCTACTTAATATGCAAAAACAAGGGGGTTCTGGGAGTTTCTCTACTACCGACCTATATCCCGGGTTAGAGTCTCAACCAGAGTTTTAGCTCACCATCCTTTCACAGAAGAGAAATTTCCAGTACATATCAGTCTGGTTGGGCCTCGTCAGTGAGGTGGAGCTGTGCCTCTCTAGGAACAGTGAGCAAGGGTTCCACGTCTGGATTACCCTCATTAGAAAGTGAGCACAATGTCCTGAGATACTGAATGAAGACATTGTATGGATCCTAGAGGAGAAATGACGAAGTGGAGACAGCTGAACCTTAAAATGGAAAAGGAGAATATTACATGGCAGTAAGTGCTGTAGAAATCAGATGGTTAATGAATGTACAGATGCTGAAACGCAAGATAGATCAAGTCATCGTATCGGCTAGCTAAACGTAGTGAATAGAAAGGAGGCGGAGTCGCCAGTCTATAGAAATTCTACATTGGTATCATGGGGTAATAAGCCAGGTAATAAGCTAAAGAATCATTCAAAAAGAATGAAAAGCTGTGCTGCAGTAGAATAGCAGGTTATTGGAGCTGCGTTGGGAGGCTGTCTGGCCTGAAGTCAAGAACTGAAAAGTCGAGGTAATCTATCTAATCTGAAGAAGAACGTGTGTGCGGAGGATGAATCCTCTTATGTTAAAGTGCAAGAAAGTAGATGAAGGATGCCAAGTCTTCATTCATTTAAAGCATTTAAAAGCTTGCAGAATGAAAAGAATCATGGTCTCCTGTAACGTGAGCCAAGGATGGAAATAGAGTTTGAACTTGGAGTCCCAGACACGATAGCGGGTGCCCTCACTCCTGTGCATTCCCATGACGAGAATACTCTGCAAGGCCAAGTACAAAGAGAATTTCATGGCAGAAGGCATGGGTAATAGGAGATGCAGGGCTATTTGAGTGGCAGGGCAGCCTCATGTTCTATCTGCTTGCACATGGTTCTGGGTTTATGTGCTGCTAATAGCACCAAATGTTCCAGACATGGCACAAGTGTGCCAAACCAATTGTATTAGTCCATATAACGAAGGACCTTATAGCTTAAGAAACCAATGAAACACTGTGTAACTGAGCTTTCTTAAATGACACGTATGAAGAGGTAGGCATAGGTTGTCTACCTGATAGCAGACAGCCAATAACAAACCTAGCTCCTATAAGATTATATATCTAGATGTGTCCCTTAACCAGTCCCAACCCTTGATATGTTTTTCACTATTGCCACGTAGTGTGACATCACTCTGAGGCATAAAGAAGTATATAGTTGTATTTTTTGTGACAATTGCTGAGAGACAGAGCGTACGTCCGTTGATGTTCATTGTAACCTCCCTGTTTTCGATAATTGTTAATAAAACAGCAGCTTGCCATCTTCTTGAGCTTGTCCGGTAATTTGGACTTATTCTGGTGTAATCCCATCCAGCCGTAGATGCGCGTTCGAAGGGCCATATGCTCTCCATGTACCTTCTGCAGGACTCCGGCAGTGTATACAGCTTGAGTGCAAATTATCTGCTGAATGGCTACTGCAGAATTTACAACTTGTGTGTAATGTGCCTTCTAAAGGACTCCGGCAGTATGTACAGCTTGAGTGCAAAATAACTTCTGGAGGAAGAGGGCAGAGTTTAGATCTTGAATGCATTCTACATACTGAATGACTCCTGCAATTTTTACAGCACCACATTGTTTGCAGCTTGAATGCCTTCTATCTTCTGCAGTGTTTACATGTTTAATGCAACATGCATTCTGCAGGATTCTGGGAGTATTCACAGCATGAGTGCACATTATTTGCTAAATGGCTACTGCAGCATTTACAAGTGTGTCTTCTGAAGGACTCGGGCAGTATGTACAGCTCGAGTGCAAAATTACATTTGGAGGACACAGGGAGAGTTTATATCTTGAATGCATTCTACATACTGAATGACTGCTGCAATCTTTACAGCTCCCACATTCTTTACACCTTTAATGCCTTCTATCTTCTGCAGTGGTTACATGTTTAATGCAACGTGCATTCTGCTGGATTTTGGCAGTGTTCACAGCATGAGTGCAAATATAGCCCGTCAAGTGGCACACAGGTTCGAATCCCGGCGGGGCCAAACTCAGCCTTTCATCCTTCCGAGGTCGATAAATGAGCACCACACACCGGGTACGTGGCGCTATATAAATGCCTAATTATTATTATTTGCTAAATGGCTACTGCAGCATTTAAAACGTGTGTGTAATGTACCAAATGAAGGACTCTGGCAGCATGTGCAGCTTGAGTGCAAATATTCTCCTGAAGGAAGCGGGCGAAGTTTAGATCTTGAATGCATTCTACTTACTGAATGAATCCTGCAATGTTTACAGTTCCCAAATTGTTTACAGCTTGAATGCTCTCTATCTTCTACAGTCTGTACATGTTTAATGCAACTTGCATTCTGCAGGACTCTGGCAGTGTTCACAGAATGAGTGCAAATTATCTGCTGACTGGCTACTGCAGAATTTACAACGTGTGTGTAATGTACCTTATGAAGGACTCTGGCAGTATGTACAGCTTGAGTGCAAATATTCTCCTGAAGGACGCGGGCGGAGTTCACATCTTGAATGCATTCTACCTACTGAATGACTCTTGGAATGTTGACAGCTTTCCCATTGTTTACAGCTTGAATGCCTTCTATCTTCTGCAGTCTTTACATGATTAATGCAATGTGCATTCTGAAGGACCCTGGCAATGTTTACAGCTTGAACGCAAAATCATTTCTGAAAGATGGCATTCGTAAGTATTATGTACCTTCTGTTGAACTGCATCTGATTTGAATGTACCTAACTAAAATCTCCTTCTGTGTTCACAGCTTGCAAGGAATCCAGATGAGTTAACAGCTTGACTACATTCTGTCTGCTCACCCGCTCCAACATTTGTTGAAATGCACCTCCTAAAGGACTCTGCCCATGTTTACAGCTCGAATGCATGCTACCTATTAAAGATAGGAGTCCTGGTGTTTACAGCCTGAATGCATTCTACCTATTAAAGAAAGGAGAAGGAGTACGGTGTTTACAGCTTGATTACACTGAACCCACTAAGGACTCCTGCAGTGTTTACATCTTAAATGCATTCTACCTACTGGAGAATGCCGGCAGTGATTGAAGGTTTACCGCAATGTTCCTTCAGAAGGATTGTAGCAGTCTTTACAGCCTTAGCGTAATGTACATTCTGATGGAATGTGGAAGTACGATATTAACAGCATCACAGTAATGCGACTTTAGAAGGACTATGCCAGTATTGAAAGATCACATTGAGCATACCTTCTGAAAGTCTCATACATTGTTTACAGCTTAAGTGTAATGCACCTTATGAAGCACTGTCGCGACTTTAGAAGGACTATGCCAGTATTGAAAGATCACATTGAGCATACCTTCTGAAAGTCTCATACATTGTTTACAGCTTAAGTGTAATGCACCTTATGAAGCACTGTCGCGACTTTAGAAGGACTATGCCAGTATTGAAAGATCACATTGAGCATACCTTCTGAAAGTCTCATACATTGTTTACAGCTTAAGTGTAATGCACCTTATGAAGCACTGTCGCGACTTTAGAAGGACTATGCCAGTATTGAAAGATCACATTGAGCATACCTTCAGAAAGTCTCATACATTGTTTACAGCTTAAGTGTAATGCACCTTATGAAGCACTGTCGCGACTTTAGAAGGACTATGCCAGTATTGAAAGATCACATTGAGCATACCTTCTGAAAGTCTCATACATTGTTTACAGCTTAAGTGTAATGCACCTTATGAAGCACTGTCGCGACTTTAGAAGGACTATGCCAGTATTGAAAGATCACATTGAGCATACCTTCAGAAAGTCTCATACATTGTTTACAGCTTAAGTGTAATGCACCTTATGAAGCACTGTCGCGACTTTAGAAGGACTATGCCAGTATTGAAAGATCACATTGAGCATACCTTCAGAAAGTCTCATACATTGTTTACAGCTTAAGTGTAATGCACCTTATGAAGCACTGTCGCAACAATGATTGTATTGCTAGAATGCAATATGCCATCTAAAAGAACATGAGTCATCCTCGATATGTTTCTGGATACTTTTCTGGTAGCCTCAGAGTGCTTTGGGGTGTCCAAAGGTAGTACTGTTTGCATATGCAACTCATCTAAGCTCATACTAGGGATTTGCAAGAATACCTGCTTCAACATTTGGTAGCGGAGCTGGACTAGTGAAACAGTTTCTGAACTGCTTCAGATTACATCATAGCATATATTTGCAATCTCAATAAATAACGGATTTTTAACAGTTTACCACAAACATGTGTCAATAAGAGTTCACAGTTACAATATCACACAACATATTATAGCAAAACACTGGTTACGCAAAGGACATGAAATAGAACTGCTGTAAATGATTGTAAAATAATATGAAAAAAGGGTGTAGATGGTAACAAGAACACTAGTTTGCTGGTGGAAACAGCTTAAATGCCTAATCCAATGCGCGGGAGAAGCTCCTAGCTCCACTACAGAATACTGGTGTACTAGCAGGCAGACAGATGCGTTCCCACATGTCAACTATTCTTGGTTCAAACGTGGGCTCTATATATAAGGGAGGTAGGAATCTTGCAGACGAGATCACCGCTCTCACTGCTAGCCTTTGCAGGAAATATTACACCATACCGGGATTTTCATAGCAGGATAGTCCCATGGCAGGCATCATGTAATCTTCTTGCATACAGTTTTTGAAATGTTCCACCATGTCAGGCATCATCCGGCTGTCGGTTCAGGATGACTTGCCTATAATATCTGGAGAAGAAAGACCTAGGCTTGTTGCCTTCGGTGTGGGCCGCACATTTTCCCACTTGGGGTTATTCAATTGCTTTATGCATCTTTATAAATTCAAAAACAGGCTTTGATAGTTTCAAAAAATATATAGTCTTTTTAATATTCAAAAATAGTGATTTCTTAAATTCAAAAAGTTACCAGCTTTATTGGTTAAACTTCACCAATAAAGCTGTTGCTTAAGGCTGAGGCAAAATGTGAAACCCATATGGCTAATGCATTTCGGAGTCTATCCTTCTTCAAAGCCAAGGTATTACTATACTGCACACATTGTAATATTTCTACATTTCCATATAAACTATTAGATACATCCAAATATTCAGATCAGAGTTCAACAATGCACAAAAAAACAGGTTGTTACAAATTGAACAGGGCGCCCACAAAGACAGACAAATATTCAACAATATTTTTTTTCGCACAGTCAAGAGAGAGAGAAAACGAGAAGAATTTCATTATTACGTCTGTTCATGATATTAGATTTACCAAGTTATAATTGTTATGTCTTGTGTTCGTTAGCATTTTTCATTCATGTAATCAAATATAGATATCATTAGGTTTTGATAATACTGCTGCGTGACACCCTCGTGTTCAGTGAAATATTATTTTTACTGACTTCCAGTGCAGCCCTTAATGTGCTAAGGTGCGTTTTCCTTAAAAGATAACCAGTGGGGAAACATTGTGACTGTGCATAGAGACATGCACCCCATGTCACTGACCTGATTGCCGAGTTTTGTATTAAGCTCGGTCAAAGTGCGTGTTCCTTTCATTCATTGAACACTGTATGACAGTGGAGAGAGAAGATATGTTAACACCTGCTTACGTTTTACTGCTCAATTTGTTTATCGTGCGATCGTAGATAGCATATATCTTTTGATCTTTTTCAGTCGGCTTACCTGGAGTGCAGCGAGCCGCGTCCTGCTGTGGCTTCCTCGAGCAGTGTCTGGTGCTCACGGTTCGTGGCGTTGCCTTAGCAACGTTAAGATAAACAATATGGCTGCACGTATTCTCACGTGTCGGCCATATTGGTGGTGGCAGATATAAGCAGATATGAATGTGTTAGCATTTCATGTGTAGACTAGAGTGTTGTGTTTAATTAACATCTGTGCGTTACGAAAGTATGCACCGTGATGTTCTAGTAGTATGTACGTGAATCTAAATAAAGTGGTAGAAAAAAATGTCATATATATCATTTTGAGACATTTTATATCAAGCAATTACACACATGAGTCAGACATGCTAAGGTACTGCAGTATGTGAGTACTTACATGCTGGTGCACTATTGTTTACATAGTAGCACTAGTGTGAGTGGATCTCAGAATGAGTGCGCGTCATAAGGTCTGATGCGTTTAATCATAGTCCTTATTTGTAAGTAATAAAGGATAAAATGTAGTGATGTTAAACAGATATTTATAATATGGAAGGAGTGAATATTGTTTTTGCTATCTAAAGTAAGAATGAGATTGCTTGTGGCAACATAGTCCAAACTAAAGTCCTATCATTGGCTAAATTAAAGATCTTTGGTGTCAAATATATTCATCTCAGATAGATTCTGTGGATCATTATGGTGAACCTGAATGTAGCAGCATTACGAAGACATTTGAAATCGGCAATACCCCAAAATTGACAGTATTCTTTACAATCTTTGCAAGACTATGATATTAGAGTGTAGAAAAACCCTCATGCCATGGTGAACATTTCTTATTGTTACAGGAAGCAATTGAGAACAAACTCTTCATTACGGCCTCTTGTCCCAAATCATGAGGAATGCAGGCGGGATCCTGCAACCATTAGGTACTTACATTGACTATTTTCTCAAACCCATAATACAGAAAACATCGACTTATGTGAAAGATAGTACACATTTTCTGAATATCATAGAAGAAGTTCAACTGACAGACCATGACATAGTTTTTACCAGGTAAACCTTTACACAAGCATTCCTCATGATTTGGGACAAGAGGCCGTAGAGTGGCAACTTCTACAGGAAGAGGAAATAGGGGCAGCAAAGGAACTCATCCTGTCACTACTCTCCTTTATTTCAATGAACTCTTACTTTGAGTACAAAAAAGAATTTTACATCCAACCCTCCGGCACGGCCATGGGTCCCACAATGGCACCAGCATTGACACGCAACTAAGACAAAAAAAAAAAAGAATTAAGCAACCATTCCTGTAACAGCGCCCCGATGCCTGCGGGCTGTGTGAGTGCTTTAAAAATGCAAATAAATAAAAATAAATAAGCATACGCAAATGCGTTTATGTATCAATTTGAGACAACTCATATTTTTCAAAAAACAGAATGGCAGGACAAATTGAAAAAGTGGATACGTTACATAGACGATATTTTCGGTATCTGGCAAGGAACAAGTGAGCCACTTGATGATTTTATGACTTATATCAACAGTATAGATCCGCGCATTCAATTCACCTAAGAAATTGGCAATCCTGGCATACATTATCTGGACATCAAGGTCAATATACATAACCAACAGATCACTATTTCATTGTTCACCAAACCAACTGACAGAAATAATTTATTACACCGCATGAGTTTTCAACCACATAACACTTTGAAGAATTTACCTTATGGACAAATGCTGGGCTTGAAAAGAATCATTAGTGATGAGAGAGAATGCGAACAAGAACTAGAGAACCTAAGCAAAAAACTAAAAGAAAGAGGATATCCCAATGAAGATTTACAGGCAGCAAAAGAAAAGGTAGCCTCGTCCCAAAGGATGTAAAACAGTCTTCATCACCAGTGTCTAAATTCTCTTCACAAAGTATGCAGATTGAGAGATGTATAAACAAGCATTGGACAATACTCAAAAGTGATGAAAGAACTAAAAATCTATTTCTATAGACTCCAACGTTTACATACCAAAGATCAAGCAACTTGAGAGACCTACTTGTAAATACCAGAGACACCAGAAGGAAAAGGAGTAAACCAAAGAAAGTAGGGACATTCCCATGCTTGAATTGCAGTAATTGTAATAACATCATCAAAGGGGGACTAGTCTCACATCCATACATGGGAGAGAAGATTGCAATAAAAACGCAACCTGCAACACTGAAAATTGCATTTACTGTATACGCTGTCCATGTGGACTTTACTATGTCGGAGAAACGGGACGTAAATTGAGAATCCGGATGAATGAGCACAAGTCATGTATACAAAATAACAATACAAACTCAGCATTGGCAAGACATTTTAATGAAAAGCAACACAATATCTCTCAAATCAAGTTCCAAGTCCTGAAGACTCTCGAAGTACCAAACCCACATATAGACTTGAAAAAGAGGAGACAACAAAGCAAAGCTTATTGGATAGACCGCTTAGAAGCCTTGCCACCACGAGGACTTAATGAAGAGTTTGTTCTCAATTGCTTCCTGTAACAATAAGAAATGTTCACCATGGCATGAGGGATTTTCTACACTGTAATATCATAGTCTTGCAAAGATTGTAAAGAATACTGTCAGTTTTGGGTTATTGCCAACTTCAAATGTCTTCGTAATGCTGCTACATTCAGTTTCACCGTAATGATCCGCAGAATCTATCTGAGATGAATATATTTGACACCAAAGATCTTTAATCTAACCAATGCTAGGACTTTAGTTTGAACTATGTTGCCACAAACAATCTCATTATTACTTTAGATCGCAAAAAGCAATATTCACTCCTTCCATATTCTAAATATCTGTTTAACATCACTACATTTTATCCTTTATTAGGTACAAATGAGGACTATAATTAAACGCACCAGACCTTACGACGCGCACTCATTCTGAGATCCACTCACACTAGTGCTACTATGTAAACAATAGTGCACCAGCATGTAAGTACTCAAATACTGCAGTACCTTAGTATGTCTGACTCATGTGTGTAATTGTTTGATATAAAATGTCTCAACATGACATATACGACATTTGCTTCTACCACTTTATTTACATACGCTTACATACTACTAGAACATCACGGTGCAGACTTTCATAACGCACGGATGTTAATTAAACACAACACTGTAGTCTACACACAAAATGCTAACACATTCATATCTGCTTATATCTGCCACCACCAATATGGCCGACACGTGAGAATACGTGCAGCCATATTGTTTATCAAAACGTTGCTAAGGCAACGCCATGAACCGCGAGCACCAGACGCTGCTCGAGGAAGCCACAGCAGGATGCGGCTCGCTGCACTCCAGGTAAGCCGACTGAAAAAGATCAAAAGATATATGCGATCTATGATCGCACGATAAACAAATTGATTGAGCAGTAAAACGTAAGCAGGAGTTAACATATCTTCTCTCTCCACGGTCATACAGCGTTCAATGAATAAAAGGAACACGCACATTGACCGAGCTTAATACAAAACTCAGCAATCAGGTCAGTGACGTTGGGTGCATGTCTCTATGCACATTCACAATGTTTCCTCACTAGTTATCTTTTAAGGAAAACGCACCTTAGCACATTAAGGGCTGCACTGGAAGTCAGTAAAAATAATATTTCGCTGAACACGAGGGTGTCACGCAGCAGTATTATCAAAACCTAATGATATCTATATTTGATTACATGAATGAAAAATGCTAACGAACACAAGACATAACAATTAAAACTTGGTAAAGCTAATATCATGAACAGACGTAATAATGAAATTCTTCTCGTTTTCTCTCTCTCTTGACTGTGCGAAAAAAAATATTGTTGAATATTTGTCTGTCTTTGTGGGCGCCCTGTTCAATTTGTAACAAACTGTTTTTTTGTGCATTGTTGAACTCTGATCTGAATATTTGGATGTATCTAATTTGATGTTTATATGGCAATATAGAAATATTACAATGTGTGCAGTATAGTAATACCCCGGCTTTGAAGAAGGATAGACTCCGAAATGCATTAGCCATATGGGTTTCACATTTTGCCTCAGCCATAATCAACAGCTTTATTGCTGAAGTTTAACCAATAAAGCTGGTAACTTTTTGAATTTAAGAAATCACTATTTTTGAATATTAAAAAGACTATATATTTTTTGAAACTATCAAAGCCTGTTTCTGAATTTATAAAGAAACATAAAGCAATTGAATAACCCCAAGTGGGAATCTGAGGTGTGCGGCCCACACCGAAGGCAACAAGCCTAGGTCTTTCTTCTCCATGTTCACTTTCTGTGCCCTACACGGTGGCACAGGATAGTGAGCTGCACCCTATTAATGAACACCCAATTGATAAGATCAACTATTACCTCAACAAAGGAAGATATTAGTAAATAAGCTGTGCACTCTCTCCTCCCCTTTATTACCATTGCCTATAATATCTGCCACACCAGCCTCTGTTTGACTTTGATGTTTTTGTGTACCCTTCAGGAGATGATGAGGTGTCAACTGTCCCCTGAAACAGTTTGGACTTTTATTTGGTACTGATTGGAAGTTATTTGTCTTGTTGTTCGGCCAGTGTGGGGAAAGTAAAACTGTATACATTTACGCAAACTTATAAACCACCCCATTTGGTAAGCATATGACAAAATACATTGTTAAGTGGGTTGCCGTCTTCCTGATAGTCCTAATTGCCATTATTAATGCAAAACATCTGCTATCAATCTTTTAACATAAATAATAAATACTCTTTAAATTTCAGCGTTTATTAAATAAAGTATTCAGCAACATGTTTATAAATACATATAATAAAAACTGAACCAAAGCTACAGAGAAGAAATGGAAAATGGAGGGAGAAAAGGTTGAGGAAGCTCAAGTGTAATGTTCCTTTTCAGATGCTCCTTGGGGGGGGTTACAGCTTGACTGCAATGCAACTTCTGAAAGTCTCTTTCATTGTTAGCATCTTAAGGGCAATGCACATTATGCAGGACTGACAGGGACCGTGTTTACAGCTTCTGAGCAACGTACCCACCCTCTGATGCATATTGGCATTGTTTACAGACTGATCACAATGCACCTCTATGAGTGAATCATGCAGCGTTTGCACCATGGGTGAAATGTACTTTCTGCAAAACTCTGGCCGTGTTTACAGTTGCCCAAAATCCAGGGCCCCTTTGATCCATGTAAGACCCTGGAATCTGCAACTCTGAAGGAAGGTCTGCTGGCCTCTGCACTTTAACCCCTTAACTGCTGGGCTACTAAGCATGTCATGCTTGTCCCTGCAATGCAGGGGTGTTGCTAGGTCTGGAGAAGATCCGGGGCTACGCTAATGTCAGGACTGTCGGGATTCGGGGCTAGGTAGCCTTTTGGTTGTAGCCCCTGAGATTTTATCCAGGGCTACAACCCAAAGACTCAGGGCTATAGCCCTCTAAGCCCCCCCCCTCGCAACGCCTCTGCTGCAATGAACGATCGATATTAGAACAGCTGCGATGTGACAGAGCAATGTGAGCAGAGAGAAACATGCAACACAACAACACAATGACTTGATATCTGTGATGCCAACTGCTGTGCCAAACCTACATAGCTACCATAGAACATGACCCAACAGCTTAGCCTGGCGGATGAGAGCATTCTTCGCATCTGAAGGTTTAACATGCCCTTTCTCTACTGAGCTCTCAAAACCTCTTCAAAGTGACATCTCTCTCTTCCTAATGACACATATCTGAGCTGCTCTGCTTCTGAACTGTGCTTCCTTTGGTCGGCACAGGAGCCCTGGGGATGAGCTTTAGAGATCCAGTGGATGTCCATCACGCAGTGGGTGAGCCCAGAGATGAAGGTTCTCGTATCTACTTTGAGTGGAAGTGCGCCGGGCAGCTCACAGTGCATTGCACAAGCTCGGCACGGGCAACCTGTTGAGATGCAAATCGGCAGCTTTCCCGATGAGAGCCAGACCACTAACTTCTTACTTCAGTGGCAGCAACATGCAAACCAGCTTCAAAGGGGATGCGGAACTAACACTCAAAGTCGCGCCACTGCGCCTCCGCGTCACAACGCTCTGCATGCAAGAGCCTCTGATGCGCACCAGTTCTTATCCCCCTACCACATTTCTCAGCTGAATTTCCAATAAAACCACAGGACACAAGTGCAAGCTAGGCATGGCCAAGCTGCTCCCTCTTTCTATTTTCTCTTTCCCTTGCTTGCATGTCAGGTGCTTTGTAACTCAACCCGGATCCTCTTGTGGTGACCAACACACAGTCGTGTGGCGTGGTTTGGGGCGACCATGTCCGTAGGTCCCACCACGGCACTGATTGGCCATCTCCCGTTGCACGCTACCTTCGACACATGTAAATATATGTACCAGAGAAAACATATCAGTGAAGGGACGATTAACTGGGAAGGCAATACTGGGGTTTTCTATTTCCTTCAATTTCTCTTCTTAAAAGAAACTCTTGGCCCCGGGAACTCCCGACTAGTTCCGAAAGGATAACCTTACCCAGCACAGGGGCATTGCTTGTCTCAATGATTTCAAGATATGGATTTCACAGCGGACTCCGCCTCATCCCCCAGAGCTAATGATCTCCAACTGTGATGCACACATTTGCTCCGTTTTTAAGGCAATGGGAAAGAACAATGGTTCAAACTAGAAGAGAAGCTATTTACGCTGAGATCAAAATGAAATGAAATTGAAATGGAAAGTTATTCATCCCGTAACTAACATAAATTGGACGATTAGACTTACAGATTTTGGGATTAGAGACGTTAGAGGGAGACCTTTTGTTTTGTGATTTTATTTTCTCGTAGTGTTCATAAATTCTTTCAAACAGGTGAAAAAGCGGCTCTTTGTGTAACTAACCAACTTCCGGGGCACCAGTGATCCAGGGATGAATATCCGTTTCTAAACCATCAATCATCCCCACAACTCTGGTACACCAGAAGAGATCCAAACTGATTGGAAATACAAGCAAATTATAAACCTCCTTACCTTATTTTGGTAACGTATCGGAACAGCAGGCTTATCTCCGCTAGGTCGTGGATCGTTGGTTAGTTGCAACACAGTGAAAATACCATGATTACCCAATGATAAAAGGGAATGTCCAGTCAATGTTGAATAAAAATATCGACTTTATTATTATTGAACAGGCGCACCGGAGAAAGTCCCGGTAAAGTCCTGCTTTCCCGCTTCGCCGCGGCGCTGCGGGCTGAGGCCGGGAATCTTGTAGCCTAAATTAGTTGCGAGTGGTTTTGTTGTTTATTTGAAAGTTGAGAATTGTTTTATGCTAATCAGCATCCACGTCACCCACCCCTAAGGTAAGGGTCATTTACGCGTTACTGACCTTATACTTTGAAAACAAGCATGCCTGACGCCATGAGCGCCTGGCTCACTACTTCTGTAATCACGCCCAAACAAAAGAAGCTATCACGTGTTTCAAAGAAATCCATCACCTTGACTCCCATTTTAACAACTCCTTTGGCGAATAAAGATATTCGTACTTTTTGCACCACACGTAAGGAATGCATGTCTGAAGATTCCTCCTTTGTGCCATCTTTGACTGATACAATTATGTCAGTCCCCCTGAGTACGATTAACTCCAGTTGCATACCTATTGTCTCTGATGCCACCATTCTAGCTAATGCCCAATCAGATAGTGTTTGTCAGGATGCAAGAACTGGTGCACTTAGCATTCGAACCTTAGCAACAGTAATTGAGGTATCTGCCCATGTTCCTGATTTGTCTAATGATTCCAATATCTCTATACATGCCAGTGAGGGCAACTTCAGCAGATCACATGAGGATCACCCCCGTGAAGATGCTATCCAAAGCATAATGGGATCCACCATCCATTCGATTCATGACTCCTTCTTATTGCCTACGCCGCGGCGTTGCTTACCGACTGATTCCTCTGCAAATCCAATGGAAAATCTGGCATAAATTGAAATAACTCTGGCAGCTGCAAACACCACCATAGCCAGCCTATTTAAGCTATTTGAATCTCTTGATGTAAAAATGTCATCTCAAGCTGGTTAGATAAAACAAATTGCGGAAGGGATTGCAATGTTGTCTACTACTAACCTGAACCCCCCAAATACCATTCACAGGGTAGATGTGGCGGTGGGTGCAGACAACCCTCTGGTTGAAATAAACGGCGACAGGGGTTTGCCCTGTTTAAATCCAGCATTACCTACTTTTGGTAATATTATTTGTCCTGTTTCTTCTCCTGTATTAGATCATTTGACTGCAAATGATTCTTGGATGAATTTAGATTGCAGTCCTAAAAACAGTCATTCTAGTAGACTCTCTACTACTACTATTGTCGACTCTCAAAGAATGTCAAAACTTTCCGGCATAAGATTGAACAAGCCGAAAGCCAAAACTGTGCTCAGAAAGAGAGTCTGTGGGGCGCCTCAATCCCAGGTTCCACAACAACCCTCAGCTCCATTGATGCCATTCTTCTTTCTTTCCCATCAGGATGCCTCTAGCTCTGCCAACGGCACACCCACAGAACGCTCCCCACATGCCTACTGAAAGACCGGTGTCCACCATAAGCTCTAGCCCCTCTTCCCATACAACTGAGTATGCACCACTCATGGAGATCATTGATTTAATTGATGCACCAGTGCCTGGGAATCACCTTGCCCCTTCAGTAGCTCAGGCCACAATAACTAGGGTAAGTGATGTCAGACACTGCCAAGTCGCTCAGGTGTGCTCTGATATGGGACGAACCTGGTGTCCAAGATCGAGTAACATCAATAAAGGCTGCAGTAGAGGATTATTTAACCGAGCGTGCAGCCTCAATTCCTTCTACACATGCACTAAGTGGGTCAAACCTTGATCTGTTGCCCAATAAGTGCGCAGCAAATTCCCATATTAATATGATGGGGGCCAAGTCCAACTACAATCCCCCAAATGAGTTACCGAGTGCCTGGAAGAAAGTAAGTTTTGGTTCTGAACCTGGGGCCACTTTGAAAAATGATAAACATTCATTAAAACCTACAAACAAAAAGGAGTCTGCTCGAGCTGGCCACCACATGTCTGGAAACACCTTCCTTCACTGCCATTCTCTTATTCTTAAATGTAGGGGTGCTCCTTATGAAAAATATGAGTTGTGTAGGTCTAGCATTTTAAACATTTTTGGGGATGTGAACAACTTGCAAGATATTGCTTCCAGTGATATTGACCAAGTCGAATTTGTGTGTGATCAAAATCTTGCAATTGTACGTTTATGGATCAAATCTGGACGAGTCTTGAATTCAATATGGAAAGAGAAAATTGAACTTTTCAAGATGGGTTTTTTGGTTGTGCAGGATTCAGAACGTCTAATAGCTGAGGCTCAAAACTCTGATCAGTCACAATCCCATAGCTCCTTACCAAACTGCCCTGCGGTTTGCACTTGTTCCTATTGTGGCCCTGTAGTCATTCCTGCCCAGTCTAATTCTGCCAACCATCAAACATCACCATTAAAAGAGTGCCTTCAAGAAAATTATTCTCTAGTAACCTGGAACACTAGAGGTCACTCTCATCTCCAATGGTCATCGTCTCTTAACATCAATAAATATGATATAGTGGCCTTGCAGGAAACTTGGCTTGTGACGACTCCTATATGGTACGACCTTGACATTATTCTTTTACCAGCCCTAACAGCCGCCAGAGGGAGACCCACTTCTGGCCTTTTAGTAGCGGTCAGGACCAGTAAGGGACTAAAAATTATTAAATTGGCTTCACCTAATAATTTCATACAATTAGTCAAAATCACTTATGCTACCCAAACGATAGCCTTAATTAATTTGTATCGAAACCCTCTTGGGCTGACTGAAATGTTCTATAGAGATCTATCGATGGTATTGGAATTGATATCTTGTGATCAATCTATTGATGCTTCGATGATGGTAGGAGACCTAAAATTTTAACTGCATAAGACCTAAAACAAATTTTCAAAAACTTGAGAGCGTGAGATGGATTAACTTTGTTAAAGACCATAATCTGCATATGGCCAATGGGGCAATTGCGGGTGATATTCCCACTAAATTGACATGGGATAGAGGTTTTTCCAACTCAATCATTGACTATGTCTTTGTCTCGGATAGCCTCTTCCACAGTGCTGTTAGATTTGAAATCCTGTCCCAATAAACCAGCGATCATCATATGCTGATCTTTGTGTGGCAGGAAACATGTGATCATACCGTACCACCACAACTTCGGTCAAAGCAGGCCCTAAATGTGAACATTGCTAAAACGCGCTTTAAGTGGTCGGATGCCTCGCTTAATGCTCTCAACCTTGTTACTCAAGGACTACATTTTTCGAAGCGTGACTTTTACACAGACATTCTTCCTTCGTTTGGTTATTTACACAATGGAAGATTTTTCAATAACTTAAAACATAAACACCAATATGACCAAACTCTCCAACAAGTAAGATGTACTTATAGGAAAGAATTATGAGCTGCTCTTAAGCTCCCATTAAATGAACAAGAATGTAATCGTAGGAAAATCAAATGTCAATACCGAAACTGGTGTCGAACAAGAAAGGCCATGCTCTACTAGCAGGATAGTGAAGCCTTTCTATCCTCGGCAAACAATAAAAATTCTGCTCAAATATGGTCACTGCTTAACAGCGCGACAAACCAATCACAAACAAATCTTCATTTGTGTGGTGTTTCCGAAGCACAATGGCTCGATCACTTCTCGAAACTATATGCAGATCCTAATTATGCTGATTTTATATACTCTCCCTCAATTTTAGACCATTGTAGCCTGGAATGCTCGCCTATAATTATTGAAGATTTCATAAAGAAATTATCGTCTTGGCGTGCAGCAGGGCCCGATGGTTTAAACAATTTCATGCTCAAACAGAATCCATCTAAATAGGCTGGGATATTAAATAATGTATTCCACCAAATCATTCTTTCCAAAAAACTTCCTACATCATGGCAGTCATCCCTACTTGTTCCAATCTTCAAGAAGGGTGACAGAGAATCCCCTGCTAGTTATCGTCCAATAGCATTGCTTGATACTCCAGGGAAGATTTTTGCTCGATTAGTATTAAGAGACTTTTCTCTTTGGACTGACAGCTGTAAGCGACGTGACCCCTGTCAGACTGGTTTTGTTGCTGGCTTAGGAACATCTATTAACTTACTAACTCTCAATGCCATAAAAGCTCAGGCTCAATCAACAAAAAAACCGTTATATTTTGCTTTTATTGATTTACATACAGCCTTTGATTCTGTTTCCAGAATCAAATTAATGGAAAAGCTACTCTTGGCCAACTGTCCAGCAACTTTGTGTGACATTATTCATGCCCTACATTCGTCAACGACCAAGATGGTCCGATTAACCATACTTGGCTTACTATCAGCAGTGATACCAACTTTTAGAGGGCTGAAATAGGGCTGCGTCCAGGCTTCAGCCATTTTTAACTTTTTCATCCATGATGTGAGTGAAACTTTTCTTCAGGAATCGTTTGACTCGCCGAAAATGAACGGTACAACCATTAACGCCCTCTGGTACGCAGATGACCCGGCATTGGTCTCCAAAATGCCGGTAGGCCTGCAGAACTTACTGTCTGCTCTAAATGCATATCTGAAAGCAAATGAGCTAGTAGTTAATTAAAAACAAAACATAAGTGGTCTTCTACGCTCCAAGACCATCCAGGAGAGCACAATTTGGTTGGAAGATTGATAATAGGCTAGTGGATGTGGTTCCAACGTACCTTTATCTAGGGATTCTGTTTGATGGTTCACCCTCCATTGATTTGCACTCTAGGACACTAGACCACAAGATCGTAACTGCTATTTCACAAAAAGTATTGCCTACTATTTTGTATGGCCTTGAGACCAAGAATATTATCACTCCTATCGTTCTGCATAGATTATAGGCTAAATACTGGAGAGGTTTATTACATCTCCCCCATTGCATATCTGGCCCTTGGTTAAGACACAAATTGGGCCTGACATGGTGACCTCTGAACATTTATTTGTCAAAACTTGGGTTTCGTATGTCTACAATATTTTGGCTAGAGCCGATTTGACTTTGGAAGTTCTTATTGTCAATCCTACTCAAGCAAAAGAAAAAATCTTTAGATGGGATTGGATTAACACAAGAACTGAGTGCCTCTCATATAAAGATTACCAAGTACTGGCCTACGAACACAAAATGCTCAAAGTCTTGGCCACCTACTTAAACCAGTCCCCATCACCACAAGTAAGAACAACCATCTTACGTCTCCGGTTAAATCTATTCCCTACGCGTGACGTTTTGGCTAGAAGAAGGTTGCTGCCGGTGAATGAGAACTACTGTACCTTCTGTCGGAACAAGGCCTTCAAGGAAACACTTAAACATATCATAGCCGAATATCCGGCTGTAAATTAATCGAAAAGGAAATATTTTGATTCGCATATGGCCTACTTTAGTGCGATATCTCCTGACATCCATTGGTCGGTATTACTCTCCACTAGCTAAACAAGCATTCATATTGCTATTCACAATTTTCTGGCAGCGATTAAATTGAAAGATAATTATGTCTCTCTATTCGGATCTGAATTATAGGAACTTCCAAATGCAATGATCTAGCCTGCAATGTTTGGGAAAAGTCATCTTCGGGATGGTCCTTGTGTTTTAAAAATCTGTATAGTTTATGTAAATCAATTTAAGACACACTTTTGCCTGAGCAATCAAGAGACTCTCTCTTTATGGAATTATGTTTGAGTGAAAAGCATGAGTTATGATTATGCTTGATTACTAAACAGGTGGTATTTAAGTTGTCACAATTTTGCTTTTGTATTTGGTTACGTTTCGCATAATTTTTTTTTATCCCTTCCTTATTTTTACTTTTCCTAAGATTTTATGATTATCTTGGTTTCATTTTTAACCTTTTTTACTTCATTTGTATTGCAATATCTGATGTTTAAAATGTACTTAATATGTTAATGAATTTTCGTCAAATATTGAAAAAGTTGTTTTATTCAGCTATACTCAATAAAAAAAATAAAAAAAATATTTAACAGGCAGTTCTAGCACACTACAAAATACAACCCACCATGTAAATGAATGCAGAGGACAGACAATTTTAAGAAGAAAGGGGAATGCACTTTGGCTGGATACTGATAGTAGTGTAGTCAGTAAAGTAATAAATTGCAATAGTTCAAGGATACTTATTTTCACCACAAAGGGAGCGATGGGTTGTAAAATGTCACTAGGGGCCTTCAGAGAAGGACTAAGGGGGCAGAAGCACAATGTACCATGTGCATGTAGATGTTCTTGGTGCTCGACAGGGTTGAGTTGGCTTCAGGGCACTTTGAAGCTGCAGCGAGCGAGTTCAAGACAGGAGACAGCTGCAGGTATCAGGCAGCAGGCAATTCGGAGTGAGAGGCTGGACGGACAGCTGCCGGATGGCCTACACAGTGGCTAGGGGTCAGGAATCATTGTCTCAGTGCTGGTTGGCTGGTCTGAAGCACTGGTCGAGGCGCCTCAGATGACATTCGTGACTCAGACAAAGTTAATGACTGTGAAGGGGCAGTCGGTTGCAGCACGAGGGGCTTGACTGGCTCCAAAATATCCTTTAAGGAGGATGCTGGTTGTTGCTTGTCGCTGCACTCCTCCTAGCCTCTTCACTGAGCTTGTGTCGTACTTTAAGGCTGACAGCCCAAAACTGAGGAGAGTGTTGCAGGCAACTGCCTTGTACTTGGTTTGGTTCAGAGACTCTCTGGCATTTCCCACCTTGGAAACTTACTTGCAGAGCCTAGCAGGGCACCCTGTGTGCTGGCTGGGTACAGTTTCTGGAGCTAGGGGAACGTCCCCTGGATTCAGTATGTCCCTCTGTTCCCTGGGAGATGTTTAGGGGAGGAACCTTGAATGAAGCCGACTTTAATGAACCAATACTGGGTCCCCACCAATAATCTCCTGTATGCCTGAGGTTATAACCAGAGTGCTTTACAACAGAAAAGGTAAAGGGGTGAAAACATGGAATACTAAGTCCCACCCTTCCTCCTGTCTGTTGTGGATCAAATGGTCTCGCTGGTTATTTGAGCTCTCTGTGGTTCCCGATTAAAGTGGCAGGTCCCCAATTGAAGTTGTGACGACAACAGACTTTTCGGTCTCCATCAAATCACATACTCTTACCCTCTGAATGGGTCCCGCTGCTGGGGTTGTCTACTATAAACACATGTACCAGACATGACAGATCACTGCCCTTGGTACTGAGAGGCAGGCGCTGGCTTCAGGTTGACATTTGCATTTGAAAGGCTGTTGGGTTGTCCTGTCAGCGCTTTGGCATAAAGCGTTCAATAAATAAATAAATCAATCAATCAATCCTTTGTTAGTCCTGCGACTAGGCCGCCTGTTTGAATGAACTCTAATTAGTATGTGAGGCTTCCACTAGCAGCTAACAAAGGAAAGGGTGGACACCTGGAGCCTTTATTAGTTAATTAGGCTGGCCATGGCAGGAGGAAGGTTTTTCCTTCCCCCTTCTAAGATGCTTTGATGTACTCTTCGCTGTCATATTCCAACTAAATATGAGAGGAGGGATGGTTCCTGTAGGCTGTGTCCACCCGGTGTACACGGGTCTATGTGTATGTCATGCGGTGAGCATAGGAAAATGGAATCTATGCGATCACTGAGCCACCCATAACTGCACCAACGAAAATGTCGATGCCAATTACGGCACGGCTCAGTGATCACTTAGCTCACTGTGCCCGCATCCCTGGCCTGTATTCCCTTCCTGACCCCCCTACCCCACTTACCTTTATGGCAGCACACTTCTGTGTGTGCCACCTACACCCTACAATCCCAGCGGCATCAGTTCCTCCCACTAACGTGGGTTACAGCTGACATTGCAGGGTGCTTTTCTTTTTTTTTCCTACTTGTGCATGGTAACAGGAGTCGGGGGTTGCGGGGGACAAGGACATCCCTGCAACCCCTGTTCTGCTTGGGCACATTAAATGTTGCCCTCATTTTGTGCGCCCTCAAAGTTGCAGTGACTGCAGGGGCGCACAAATGAGGACGACATCTTAGTACATTTCCGGAAAATGTGTGAGGATCAGCCCCACACATTTTCCAGAGGTTGATCTACCATCATTCAATTTGATTTAAAATTTCCAAAAATCCCAGGTAATTACACACCCACCATGCAGATGATCAAATTCCTCACACTATGTGATCACAGCGAACCATGTAATTTTGCATACAAAACTGTCAAATCCAAAAATGGAGGGAGGCAGTGATCACATCGATCACTGTTTCCTGCATCCCAAATACCTGCTTCCCTTTTTACCCATCTATCCTTCCTGGCATCGCAATTACCTTTATTTCTGCACCTCTCATCACCTGGGTCCCTGCAACATCAGTTCCCTATACCATTATTATTATTTTTTTTGTATCTCAGTCTTTTATTCCCTGCAGCTATCCATGCAATGGAAGCGAAGGGTGGGGGGGAGGTACCCCAGCATCTCCTGAACCTATAATACTGAACAGGGGTGTGGAGGACACTCCCGCATCCCCCAGTACCCGTGTTCGGTATTATGGGATTCTGTATTTCCGTTCCTACGAATGCGCTGTAAACGCGAATCCTGCATTTCTTTTCGTTGTTTCCACGCAATATGGAAAAAACAGAACCCCGCTCAAAACGCAGCTTTGATTGTGTTCACTCTCACGATTCTGCACACATCATTGATCCCTTATCCGGATCATCGGTGACCAGTCACCGACCTTCAATCGTCTCCCTTCTTCCACCTTCCAAAGGTTGGCTATTTCGTCTCTGGCATCTAATGGGATTTTTCGTCTGTGAGCTGTCCCTATTTTGGCAAAATCCTGGCCGGTATCATGCAACGTTCGGGCGATGCCCACTCATAATTATTCTAAATTTGGTACATCTTCAGCACCTCCGCAATCTGGGTCAGGTCTCTTTTCATGATCATACGTCCTAGATATTTCCAGAATTTGGCACACCCATGAACCTCTTGAGTCTTTTGATGCTCCCAAAACTATGCTCTTGTGATCGGATCAATTTCCTACTCTGTGGCATCCCTTTAATTGTAACCCTTGGGCATGCCTGATCCCATGAATACGCCTTTACGAAATGGTAAATGTCGCCATTGGTCACTTTACATTGTTCCATGTAGTATGCTCCTTGACTAGTAGCTTCCATTTCTAGTCAGTTAATGCAGGATTCTAGCTAATCGCCGCCTCTTGTTGGGTCTCAAATCCATCGCCCAGTCTTCTTCTGTGATGTTCTCCAGCTTTCCGCCCAGGCGTTTCTCAGATTTAGCAACAGGTCTTCTGAAAACACATGTTGTGCTTCATAAAGTGTATTCTGTGGTTTCCCTTGTTTATGCTTTTCCAATGTAGTTAAAACTCAGATTCTAGCAAGACTCAACCAAGCCAGAACTCTCACAGCTAACCTTCACTTTAGCATGACAGCTGTGCACCACTGGACGCGTGACAAATAGTGGAAATTCCAAAATGGCACACTGAGGTCCTCATAAGTAATCACCCTTGCCACTTCTGACCTTCCTTAATCTGGCCCTCGTCCTCAGCGCCTGCCCTCAGGTCTCACCCTTGGGCAAAATCCTTAGTTTCCATTTTGATTCTGACCTATCATTATCCTCCCAAATTACCCCATGTCCTCTCCTGCTTCTTTCAACTACGCATGCTCACGGGAGTACATTCTTTCCTAATGCTTGCCCCCCCATGTCGGAGTGATTGAAGCTCTAGTATCTCCCAGAAGGGGACAGAGTAACAGCACATATTTGGGCACCCTTTTTCTTCTACTCCCCGCCATTCCTCCAGCTCTTGACTCCTTTGATTGGCTCCCTGCATCAAAACCTATTGAATTAAAATCCCTAGGTATACCATACCACACTGGCTCCAAAAAAAGACCTGTACTCCCCTTATCTAAATTGCATTAGTACCCAATGAGGAACAATCAGATGACATCAATCGATCTGATTTGCCCTTGCCGGGTCATTACCCGACCGACAAAGAATCACCTGCTGTGCTTCGTGCCGCCGCTTTTCACAGAGTTCCTTCCCTTTCTTCGTCTGGCCACCCTGGAAAGGGAATCGGGACTATGTGAAGTTGCAACCATTTTCTTTGTTTTCTTTTTTATCGATCTTTTTAATTAATTGCCGCCATAGAACTACATGTAGTCCCTTTTCCCCGATCCATGGCGGCCATTATTTTTATTTCTTTATAAGGTATTTGCTCGAGTTGAGAAACGGTTGACATGCCATTTCTCAACTCAATTAAGAATACTGTTAGTACCCAGGTACAACGTGTCAGAGGGCTAATAGCAATAGAACTCTTGGAGGGGGCCATTACTGGTCTGGTAGTGCCACTGGGGCTATATTAAATCCCTTGCTTCCTTAGGGCTTGTAACTATCGCCCTGGGGTCATTACCCAACCGGTAATGCCCCCCCTCCTCTAGTTCTATTGCTTTAATAATATACACCCACTTGAAACCTGCACTCTTCATCCGTAAACCTTTTGACCTCCTCCTCCGGCACCAGATTCTGATTTGGTAGTGGTGCATGTGTTGTCCTTGACTCAAGAAACCTCCAAAACACCTTCCTCTAAGATTCAAGAATATTACCTTTACCATCATGGCCATAACACCAAGAAACAACCTCATTGTCGCTAAAGATGTTGTGCATTGGGGACTGAATGTGTGCACCGCCCAAAAAACACAGACATAATTACCCTCTTGGCCCTTCTTTTTCTATAACTGGATCGTCTGTCCCAAAACATGGCATATTTCACACCAAATTGCTAAGCCTATCCAAGTAAATATATACTATCCATGTTCCGAAACAATTTCATGTTGGGGTGAGTCTTGAGAAAAATGAAATCAGCACCAGGCCCAGTGTGCATTATGTACTTAGTGCTTCAGGTATGTCACTCTTTTATCACAGCCACATTTCTCAAATATAAAGATCTATTGTCATTCCTCTGTTCCCAAAATGCGTTTCTGATTTCATGCACAGCAGCTACAAACCCTCATTGGTGCTATTCATCCCCTTCCCCTTTCTCATGGGGGTATTTCAAGATTACAATAGGAATGTACCAGTCAGTCCATCTTAGAACAATAACCTTCTATCAGAAAAAAAACCACATTTTAATGATTATTCTATGTTTTCATAATGTGATGTGCTCAGTGCAACTTCCCTAATATGACTACAACATATACTTGGGCGTGATCATTAGAAATTAACATTGCAGTATTTTATTTTTAAAAAATCTTAAATCTTAAGAAAGAGCTACTTTGCAATTTTAACACATTTAAAAATGTTCCTTTTTTGTGGCTTTTTCTGCTGAGAGTACATCCTTCAAAACGTCTCTCCTTCTTGGAAAGGGTCGCACTCAACAATCCATGCTCTGTTTCTTCTACGAGCACCAAGGCAGTGCTTAACTGATCATTTGTCACAGCATACGCCAACACTAATAATTAACAGTAAATAAAACAAGAATGCATTTGTAGACCCTGTAGCCTGGTCCTCTTGAACCTTGGAAGTCCTGTTAGAACCATAAATCCCCCTGGAGAGCCTATCCGGGTCCCTCTCCCCTCATGCGGACAATGCACCCTCAGACAATGTATGTCTCCAAATACCAGGCCGTTCTCCAACTCGAAGGATGCCGGTAGCTACTCCAATTCGATGTTTAACCATAAAAAGTGCAGCACCCCTCGCCCCCTGCAAGATATGTTTGCGTTTTCCTCTGGTGGCTGTAGCCAGCAATAGATGAGTAGCCCCTGGCAAGCATGCAGCTGTCACTCATGCTGCCACGAGCAGCACGCCGGTCTGGGTGGCATGTAAGGGAGGGAGGGCACATTGCGCCCCCTGGCTTTATACCCGTCCGGGACACTAGCATCTGTACTTCCGGCGCCGGGCAGGGGCGCCTGTACATGATGTCAGCCAGCGCTGAGAAGGTGCCTCCCTCTACCGGTGTCCACCCCCCACCTCCTTATGGCCCGCCTGGCACCTCCCAATCCGCTGTGCAGGCGGGGGCTCGTTCGAAAGAGAGGCATACAGAACAGAGACGGAAACGAAGGCAGAGGCAAAGGCAGAGGGAGAGAGAGAGAGCAAGAGAGAAAATGATATCTCAGAGAGAGAGAGAAAGTGAAAGAGAGAGAGGGAAGGCGAGGGAGAGCTAGATGCATACAGCTAGTCCATACAAATCTGATCACAAATAAAAATGTTGAAAATAGGTATATTGATATACATGATAATTGTGTGTATGTAATATTGTATAATCCAGAGTTCAGATCAGTGAAGTATCATTCATAATAACCTCCGAATTAAGCACAACTGCATGCCTGGACCAGAGGGATTTGTAAAAATCTCAATGTATCACCCTACCTCCTCTTGCAGTTCCTGGAAAACACGTTAGTCCCTTGGCTGCTAAATTCCCAACTCCTCTTCCTCTGGGTACAATTCTCTCCCTCTGGGTTAGATACACGGCCCCTTGACCTTTCCCTTCCCTGGGGGGGGGGGGGGGTTCTCCCTGTCCACCTTAACTTGTCCATTTTCTGCTGCCATGCTTAGTATTATTAATGTGTGCTCCCACCCAATGTTGTTGGTTTGATTTTTGTCTTGCAATTTCTCATTCTGTTACTTGACTTGCCCTTTAACTGTAATCAAAGTTCTTTCTTAATTGGGGTTCTTTTCTTTCTGTTTATTCTCCAATTTACTTGTAATCATTACACTTGTTGTTCCAACTCATTAGTGTTTGTAAAGTCTCTATAGTAGTATAGTAGTGCAACAAACAAGCATAATGCACTTAATACCGAAGATGTTTGTAAGCGCAGAACCGAGATTCGAACTTGTGTTTGTCTTGCATCCAAGACGAGAACGTTGCCCCAGAGCTATACTTCCTGTGGACATGCTGCCATGACTAACCAGTTTACCTCTGGGATTCTCTCTTCTCTTTTCCATCCGCGGACTACAGCTTCCATCGCTTTGTTTACTGCCCTATTCACTACACCCACGAAGGGATCCCACGAATATTCCTGGGGGATTTGGGAGCCCTAAACCCTGTCCAAGACAGGGATCCGAAGCGTGGTGAGCAGCCCTCTTGAGTCCTGTTGCTCCATGACGGTCTCAGAGGCCCTGTTTCCTCTTTTCCCTCAGTCGTATGGGGTAGGGGGTTACACTCTGTAAACGCGTGAGATGCAGAATACATAGGGCCCCTCGCCCAATCCGGAAGATCCACCCAGTGGTTTACTTTAGCCGCTTCGGCCAAACCCGCTCCACTAAATTGGCCCATTTCCCCGAATCAAGGCAAAGTAACTGCTGGAGGGGCTTTGAACAGGTGGGCGGGTTCCAAAGCAACGCACAACTGCTGCAGAGTAATTAAAGCAATGGGGCTTTGCAAGGCACTGCTTTCTGATGCTTTGCTGGATGTGGGTATTAAAACATGTGCTGCCTCTCTTAGACCTCCCAGCAAGTTCACCTTTAACTTTGTTTCTTTCATAACTGTGCAAGGAACACATCTGTGCCTGGGGTCCTCACAACCAACCTGAGGTTGGTCAATTACCTCCTTAATCTCTCCCTCCTTAGTCTCCTCTAACAGCTCTTTCCGGACACATTGAAGAGCAAAGGCTGCAACTACTGGCTGCATGGTGCATGTTTTGATAACATAGTGGCTCTATATTCGTGAACCCTTTCATGATGAAAGGCTTGAAATACTGGCTGCATGGTGCACTCATTGATAATAGAGTGACCCTATATGTCCACACCTATTGAAGATCAAAGGCTACAACTACTGCCTCCATAGTGCACTAAATGATAAATCAATGACGCTATCTTCCCACACCTGCTCATGTTGAAAGGCTGCAATTACTGGCTGCGTGGTGCACTAATTGATAAAGGAATGCCCCTATCTACTTCAAATGAGCAAGTTAATTTGACCAAAAAGACCATATGTGCTCAGTTCAGATGGTGCACAATTGGGAACACTTTCTCCATGCAAGGCACTTTCCCCGACATCCGGATTCTGCACTAATTGGAGCCTCCGTGTCAATCACTGAGCGAGCTTTTGAAATGTGGAAATCTACAATCAACGTGGAACTGGAGGTATTTCACGGAGGCCATGGCACATGAACGCACACAAATAATCAAATGTGTAACCCTCATGAGAAAACCTCTCTAATTAGCTCCAGGGAGAGTCCGGCCAATGAGGTGGTGTGGATCATGCGTTACATCTGGCAGGGACCGCCCTTGTTCTCCGTGGCCATATGTGCGTCTCCCGGGTGCCTGCTATTGTTCCTTTGCTCTCCCCTTTGCAGCCCCAGTGCCTCCCCTTGATCAGAACCCTCAGAATTCTCCCGGGAACCCTCCTCCTGCACTCCTACCTGCCCCTCTTACCTGATTCCCTTCCAGAGTGCCTCCATGCCTTCCCTCTGGCTCGCCCGTAATGGCTGTGATGGAAATAGCAAAGGGACATTCTCCCTTCATTGTTTTCCATGGTGGCCATCTTTGTAGTTTTATTTTAGGAAAATTGGGCACATGCGAAAGGCACAACTCAAATTTCCCTAAAACAAAGATGAAGGACCGATGGGGCTAATATCGATAACCACACATTCAGGGGCAGACAGAGCCAGTACTGGAGTTAGAAGTGTTAGCATGTCTGGACTTGACTTTCATTTACAACAACAAGCTTAACAGCATCTGAGCAAAGGAACATCGCCTAAGCAAAGGCAAAAAGATCATGATTCTGCATAATGGGATCAGGGATGTCATTTCACCAAAATGCCAGGGGTAGCGGAAGTGACATCACATGACCTTTGCCCTCTGATGACAACACAGGAAGTGATGTCATTTGACATCCTCCCTACAGCCCCCCCCACCCTGAAGTGACATCAGGGGAAGCGATGGAACACAACCTTTCACCCCGGACAAAAGAGGAAAGGACATCACATATTGTTCCTTAGTACACTACAAAAAATATGGTTGCTATATTACTATAATGTCATATACATTTCATACAAGAAATGATCGCCATATGTATCGTTAATATCAGTGTGTTTAGGCCCATATTACCAAATTACGATGAATGCAAACAGACGTCCAAGGCCAAATGATAATGATCTGTTATTATATAGCACTTATGCTTAAGCACTTTATATAGATCAAATATACATACAATATCACCCAACCTGTGTTGATACTCATTTATCGACCTTAGAAGGATGAAAGGCTGAGTTGAGGTGTTTAAGAACAGTCTAAATCAGTGACTCGCCACCTGAAGTTTGCCTGGAAATAAACCTTTATGAGTCTAGCCATTTTTGGATAGAATTCCAGAAAGACAAATTATGTGTTATTCCTATTCTTTCTTGTTTAGCGTCACTGCTCAAAGTGATACACCTGTGCAACCCCGTTTCTTTTTTTAGGCCTGCACAAGAAAGTCAGCCACTCCAAAAATAAAGAGCCACAGGACACTGGTAACAGCTTAGGAAGTTACATTATTTTTTTTTTAAAAAGTAAAATAAAAGTAAAAAATATATATATTTTTCTTCTAGGGGTAGCAAGGGAGACCACAAGGGTAGCAAGGGAGACATCAGGTGTCGCGACTGTGACCCCTGGAGACCTCCAAATGACGTCTCTGAATGGGATGTGATGGAAACATGGACGAGGCAATCATTTCAAGAGCGAGCGATAGAAGTAGAAAGTGGGTGCTCCTGACACAGAAAACCATGGAGTGCTCCTATGATTCGGGATCAATTTGAGGCGGGGATCATGGATGGCTGGTTGGGATTAGGAAGAGTTTGGTGGCAGACTCTAGAGGTCCCGTAGGTGCCATGGCGGTCACACCGGGAGGTAAAGTGTAATCAGTGAGCTAAGTGCCATCTTTCTTCCATCTGTCATACAGGCACCAGCGAAGTGTGCCAGGAGAGGGGCTGGTAATTGGTGATGTTCTGCACCCAGTGAACTCTAGACAGAAGGGGTGGACAGTCATTTCAGGTAGTATCTAATGTTCTGATGTGAAGGCATCATACAATGTCATGTATGAGCCGCCTGGAGCCGGGCAGCTGGGTAGCTCGCTGGGCAAGGGAGGACAAGGCACACTCCTCCTGGCTTTGAATTGGAAGCGAAAGGTGGCACGGGGTAGGGTCCAGTGGTTTAAGGGCATTAAGAAGGCTGCCATCTTTCTTCTGCATGGGTCTACGTGCTTCTAAACATATACATGCCTGCTCACTGAACGTCATGCCTAACCAACCAAGTTTAATAACGTCTCCTATTGAACATGTTTGGGAACATCGCGAAGGTGTTTTTGCTGAAATATTCTCGCCGAAACTGAAGAATATGGCTGAACTTTGTATTTAAAGTGACCTTTTATTTATTTATTTTTTATTTATTTTTAATTTGCATTTGTCATACGCCCAAACCCGGAGGTATCACGGCGTGGGTTACTTACGGCTTGGCTAGTTACAGATTACATTACAACAAGGAAGAACAACTACATTCCAATATTCAAGTACTTAACATTCTAAGTGTTTCATGCAGAGAATTTAACTATTAAGATATTTTAAGCACTTACAGTCTAAATGTTTCAACCACAGTGTGGAAGGTGTCGTCGAGGGGGACAGTCAGGAGCGTAATCAAAGAAGCCTACCTGAATTTATCATGGGCAGCAAGTACCCCAAATGATCTCCCCACCCCTTGCATTTCCTGCCACAGACCGATCCTACCCTCTACCATTGCCTTCTTTTACCCACCTCACGCCCACACTCCCCCACCTGCACCCTTTCTCCAGCAGTCCTGGCCTGTAGTCTTTTGGTAGACAGTTTAGGGAGGTGGGGGCTAGGGAGAGTGGCAGTCTGCTAGGGCAGGGGGAGATTGAGACATTCACAGCAAGAGCTGAGACCACATTCCTGGTGCCCAGAACATATACCATCAGAGGCACCCTCGTTTAAGTGTTGAAAGCCAGCTTTATGCATCAATCAGCAAGAACAAGACCCCCACATATTGGCCCTGTTGGGGGTGCACAGCAGAGAGGGGACGGTTGAAAGCGAGTCTACAGGGTGGGCAGTCTCAAGGCGTTGACCCTAAATTCACTGGCTAAATCATTGCTGTTATGTGTGTATATATTTTGGATATGTCTAGGGACTAGTTTAACCTTGAGGTTGTTTGTTTACTCTCAGGTTTTACTAGTCTGGTGCATGCACACGCAGATCAAGCCATTCTCTTTGTGCTGTTTTTTATATTGGTAAACGGTTCTGTGGTCCCACCATGAACTCCTTCAGGAATGTATACATGTCCTCTGACTGAGCGTTGAGCGAGCGGAGGGCTGCCTGCCGGGTGGAAAGTGCAGTGCTGAGGGGGGCCTTGTAATCAAGGACTTGAAAGGAAGGGCGTGTGCCACAGAGAGTTGTCTCCTTCGTACTTCCAGTCTTGCAAGTGGGTTCCTGCTGCCCTTGAAAGAAGTCCTGGAACTAGTGCTTAGCTGAGTTGGCGCAGTGAAGCCAGGATAATGCGTACGCAAGCCTCAGAACTCCGGTGGCCTTCTTGTGTGCGAGGTGATCTTTCTCAAATGTAGAAGGATAAATGCCAGTTTTCAACCACTTGAGGAATAGTAGGTTCACCTGAAGGTTTCTCTTCAAGTGGAAACCCTAGACGCCGCTTGCATTGGCCGGTGTAGCCACAGGTAAGGGAAACTCCTGTGAGGCCATTTGCAGGGAGTACTAACAACTAGGATCTTGATTTCTGCCAGTTTCCGTTGTCATGCTTCATACAGGTAGCCGGGCTTGTGGACTGGTGGTGGATAGTGTTGCCCCCAGGAAACAGACCACTACCTCGGTAAAAGCCGGGATGATCGGGCTATGGGCCGTAATGGACTCCAGGTGACCGGGAGGCTTTCAGAGATAAAAGGCGGTCTATCTTAACTTGCTTTCTTCTATTTTTTTGGGGGAGGAGGAGTATTGATGCCAAATTAGGGCTCTGGATGTAAGGCACATCCAACCTTCCAGTTTATCCAGGAATGGCTGACGGTGAATGCAGCTGAAGGTCGCCGAGAGGTTGAGCCCTGTTACAACAGCAGTGTGTGCAGCATCTGCCAACTATACAGGATATCTACCGGGACAGGATGTGGGTCTACGTAAAGTTCATCGGAATCTCATGGAACACCCTTTGGAGCTCTGAGTAGCTTTTCATTTCATAGCTAGAAATGCTTTCTGTTTATTGGCAAGTTTCAATATGGCTGATCCTTTCAGTATGTGGCTGGATAGAGATAAGGCTTCTTTACAGACAAGTTTATGACTGCATTTTTTCGGTGGTCAGGAAATCAATATTTGTATCTAGGAGTTGAGTCTCCGATCAGTAAATGGCTGCAGCGGGACTGCGTGGAACTCCGGCGTAATCGTGGTTGGATGGGGATCTGAGGGAAACCCGCCTGTCCACCAGCTAGCCACAGGGTCTGTACCAAGATCGAGGGGAGTATCAATGGTACTCGAAGGGGATCGCTTCAATGGAAAGATGGGATAGAGCTTCCTTAGCTCCACGATGAAAGAACATTGGATAATGCGCTGAAAAAACACCCAGCTGTGCATTATGAGGTTGCCCTCCCAAAGACCTTATAGTGAGGCCTGAATTGGTGCAGTATCTCCAGACCTCGTGCCAAAAATCCAATCTCAAAAGTGCGGGAGGGCTGTCCTTAGGACTGGATGAGATCTGCTCCCAGTGAAACCTAGATCCACTTGGAAGAGCCGGTCAGAGCACAGCGAGTAGCGCACTCGCTTTGACATCCGTGCAGAGCCAGCCAACGCAGGTTCGCATCCCGGCGGGGCCAAACTCAGCCTTTCATCCTTCCGAGTTCACATGCCTGAGGGTTTGTAGCGCTATATACATGCTAAATTATTATTATCATGGACAGCCAATGCACGTGTGGGATGGGTAAGGACGAGGACCTTCCACGTGTCTATTAATTTGTGCATTTTATATTGATCTGAGAAGAAGGTGGCTTGGCCACCCTTTCTAAAGAGTGATGTTAGATGCTGCGGCGATGCTCTGCTTTTAAAGATGCACTCCACTGATGAGGATTCTATGCCTGATATTGTAGCATGTGTTAAAGAGGCTTTAGGAAGATGTTCTAGAATATTCTGAGCCTCTGGTCCTCTATAATGCAATTATCATGCTGGCCAGGGTGTTATTTTAAGTAATGTACTCCATGAAGTGAGGTTTCTATGTATTTTATTTTAAAATCTGTACAGAGGTATTGGCAAGGAATTTTTAAGTGTATTTATATATATATACCCACTAACTGCGGAAAAGACAGCTGAAGCAAGATATATATATATATATATATATATATATATATATATATATATATATATATATATATATATATATATGGTGGTATTTTATACCTTTCATTAGGTTAAGCTGCTATGCTGTTTTATTATGTCAAGGGTGTATCCAGAATGCATTTTGTTAACTAACTAAACAAAAAGTAATCTAACAAGCATTTTATGTACAGGTTGACATTGATCCATCAGAGACTTCACTTCCACCGCTACAGTTGAATCTGATATTGAAATTGTCTTTTGCTAGTGAACGTCTTATGGGAAGGCTGTGTTGCACGTTTTTTTAAAAATAAGAGACCAGAAAGAGACCAGAAATAAACAACAAACTCCATCTGTGTCTCCTTCACCCAGAAATTTGGAGAATTTCTCATTAAAACTCACACCAGGGTTTCTGCCACCAATTAATCCTAGAGAGCATCCTCATGAACACATTCAACACAAGCCCCAGGGCAGGAGAGGCTCTCTGGCCTTCATGGACCTTGTTCTTCCTAAAAGGAGAGGGGATGTACTTAGTGGACATTGCTGCGCGTTGAGGCAGAGATGCGGCACACTGCTCCTGGCCATGGGATTCTGGGAAACCCTTCTGTCTTTCTGTAAGGGCCGCAAAGTCTTGTTTTTTTGCTAAGGTGCCAGAAAATCACCACCACAAGACCAATTAAGTAATGTCATGAAAATATAGATACATATTCATGTCACCTCCTCTAGAAAACCCTCACCACTGAATACTCCAGGAAATGATGGAGGCTCATAACCTGAGGACACCTATTGCTCAATGACTTCTGCAGCTCCTACTCAGCATGACCTTGACATCCACCATTGAAGGACTCGGGCATCTGGATATCCCGATGTCAGAATCTGTCATGCCGGATGTGTCCTTTTCAGAGGGAAAGCAAGTCATTATTTTAAAGAGTGCGGGGGGCGGGAATCTCCCATGCACCAGGGTGACCTCCCACCTAATCCCATGTCAATGACAGATCAAAGACACACACACTCTTAGTTCCTCATCACCTATGTAGGTTCACCTCTTGGAGTGTGTCTAAACTCATGACCTTAACCACACAGCACCATTCAAGGTGTGTTTGCATGCCACATCGCGATGCACCGCACACTTGCGGTAAGTCAAAATGTCACCATACCAAGGAAGACCAGGACTTTGCAAGCACTGACTTGCACCAGGAGCACACCGGGGGAGTATCTAAGGTCAATCTCTAAACAGCTGAAAAGGAGAGCTTTAATCTTGAAACAATGGAATAAGCAACATGTATTTCTTGACATTTAAAACAAACATAGAATAATGGAATTTGGTGAAGAAACTCGTGTGAAATTGAGCATTTACCAAGATTATTTTAGGAGTAATTTGGGCTTATTATAAATTTACCGTTATCCTGGTGGCAAATCCACCAGGATACCGGAAAACTGAACTTCCAGTCCCGTCACTCGGTCCAGCAGCATTACTGCCGGGTTATGAATGCCGGTGTAGGTCGATAATCCCCATTCCATGGAGTCACATTGGACTCCATGGGAGATTTTGTTGGTATTACCAGCAACGGTAATAGCAGTGCTGGTAATACTGGCAATTTTTGCTGGTAAGGCACCTGACTTACCTCCAGCTCTTCGCTGGAGGTAAATCAGGCACCTCACCATGTGGAAATGTGTCTGTAAATGTTAATACCGGCAAGTTCATTCTGCACCGGCCAACTCATAAAGAGCCCCATTGCCTGCGAATGCACGGCATCAAGAGCCCTTTGTTTCTCACATTTGAATATCAGGAACGCATTGCCTGAAACGCGCGTGCACTGCCTGCGGCCTGCAGTCTGATGATTTTTTAGGCGCGTTCCCATCATCCCTGAACCGTGCCTGCTACATCACTCCTTTCCACGTTTTTTTTTTTGTGTTTGATTCAAAATAGAAACTTTACAAATTTATGAAAACATTTTTTTTTCAAGCAGATGGTTTTAAAATTCTCAATTCTTTTCATATTTACAAAGACATAACAATATTTACATCAATTCCAAACATCAATTTCAAACATTATCACATTCATATAAACAATCGAAATAGAAATATAAAAACCTCAATTCAAATTAATTCATTTAAAACAGAAATATCTTTCGCTGTTACTTTTAAAAAATGGTCAAACTAATAAGCAGCTTATAACTGTTCCCCCACATACACCTGTTCCATAAACTTAACCTTGAAAATTCAGTATCAGAATACAAAAAAGTTCCCAAGTGTCTAGTTCTTAATACATCAAAATGTTTACAATAAATCACCAGGTGTTTCAGCGATTCAATGTTACCTTGTGTTTGACAAAATCTACAGCTTACACCTTGGATAGCAAACTGGGCGCCTTTTCCAACCCAACTATGAATGCGTTCATAAGTAGAGAATTGATTCAATCGAAACCGCATGTATAAATTCCTTTCTACAAAATTTGGAAATTGGAATATATACCTCGGTAGAACGCCCATTTTTCTTCTAAATGGTGCTTATTCTTTATACATCTTAAAGTTACCAATGTGATCAGATTGACGACACCAGGTCAACAATTGAAATTTGCGTTTGTTTACAGGCAGACATAGCATAAAATCTTCTTTAGAAATATTAGTGACTTCTAAAATGCCATCCATTTTCTTAGTAAAGTTAGTTAGTATCGATATGGATCCCTGTTTTATTATATGGCTGAGATCTACATATAGTGAATTCCTAGGAGGACTTAGCATCTTTCTGTAATTGTTCAATTGTCTCCAATTCCACTTGGCAGAAAGCGGCAACAGTCCTAATTCATGCAAAATAATTGCATTCGGAACAGATCTAGCAAGACCTAATACCTTTTTCCACAATTGCCCTTGAATCATATCAAGGAAATCTTCCATCCCAACCATGCATAAATCAAGAATGTATAATATGCAAGGTTCAGTCTTTGACAGGTAGAATTGAATAATTGGAATTAAGGAGAAATTACAATATTTTCTAGACAAAATACACATTTGGGATATCAAAGATTTAGTTCTTTCCCTTAACAATTTGGACCACCATGTCTTGGAATTCTGGTCTGTGAGAGTATAACCTAGATATCGCAACTCTCTAACCACCTCAAGCTCTTCCGTCCCAATAACCCAGTTGTATTTTTTTGTTATTTTCTTACCATCTGAAAAATCAGGATTTTAGACTTAGCCCGATTTATTTTTAAATTGGTGTCCTCTGCAAAAAGGTAAAAGGCATTCAGCTTGTTTTGTAACCCAACGGGGTTCTATCAAGGAATAATAGATCGTCTGCAAAACTAATACTATTCAATTTAAGATGTCCAAGTCTTGCAGGATAACATATAATATCTTTCCAAAGTATTTCAATCTGAGAAAGATAAATATTGAATAATGTCGCAGCCATAGAACAACCCTGTTTAAGTCCAATTTCAGTCAGGATTTCTTCTGTTAAAGTTCCTGATTTATTTACACGCACCATATAATTCGTGTTAGAATGTAATAATGCTATCAGTGCCACCAAATGTACTGGAATCCCTAAGTGGATCATAATCTTCCATAGTAAACATCTTATAACAGTGTCAAATGCGGAACTCAGATCAATCGCAGCCATATATACTGCTCCAGTTCCCATTTTTTTTGTTTGACACTGAAGAAGAGATAGAATGGTAGCATTCAGTGTGCACCCCATGTCTTTTCGAAAGCCCGTTTGAAATTTGGACAGAATATTATTCCTAAATAGGAATTCTTGGAGTTCCTGTGGGATAAGCTGAGAGAACACCTTAGCTGAGGCATCCGTTATGGCAATAGGTCTAAAATTGTAAGGATTGTTTGAAGGACCCTTCTTATAAATGGGAACTATGATGGCAGAGCACCATGTAATAGGAATACTTTTGGTGGCAAAAATTAAATCAAATTTAATCTTTAGAATAGGAGCCCAGAATTGCGGATCATGTTTCAATGCACACGCTGGAATGCAATCCGAACCAGATGCTTTAGTATCTTTTAACTTAATGATAGCATCTGTCACATCCTCTACCGACCAGGGACAATATTCTAAAATTAATTCTGAGTATTCAATGAAAGGAATATTTTGCAAAGATTTTGGAATTACACATTTATTGCAAATATATGTAACCCAAGTAGCAGCTAGAATAGAAGGTTCACTTAAAACACTTGAAGCATGCACATTTCTAATAAGAGACCAGATGTTCCTGGTATCATGAGCCAATATATTGTACATCATAAGATGATTATCCTTAATTGCCATATCTTGCCTAAAAACCCTAATCTGGTTCCTAAATGAAGAAATGATACGCTTCTTTTCCACATCATACACAGTAGAACTCAAATTAAAACTCACTAATTTTATAATTTTTTAGGACTTTTAAATTATAAATTCTTAGATCGAATGCATGCAAATGTCCGCTCAAAGAAGTGGATGAAGTGTGTTCATGTGCAATATCTAGCAAGTTTGCTTGAATAATGTTACTAAGTTTTACTTCCATTTCTGGTTTCATTAACTCAAGACTCCCATTGATCGATAAAAAATGCACGTCACCCTTAATTTTAGAAATCAATTTTCTGCAAGTATGTCTATTCCATCTAATTGACAGACCTGGCCTGTCAGTCTCTATCAGTTGCAGTGATTCCTCCTTAACTAAACTCCAATGTATTATATTTAGGCTAATGGAGATAGCAAAATGGTCCCCATAACCAAAGTTTAGTATTTGAGTTGGTTCACATAGATTATATAAATGTGAAGATAGAAAAAAGTGGTCAATGTATGAACTGCGATCATCACGTTTCCAAGTATATAAGTAGGATCCCTGCTTAGGCTTAACTAATTGCATGTCGCAACCCAACAAGTGTCGCACCCACTTTAGACCATTTATCATGGTTAGTGGTAAACTCCCATTTTCCATGCGTACTAGAAGAGGTTTAGCCCTATAGCAAGAAGAATTAAAATCCCCACCTATAATGATCCCAACGTATTGTGTAGTTGCAAATATGTCTTCCAAAATTCCATCAAGTACTTGCACAATTTGATCCCAGGTTGTACGGGCTATGTTACAATACAAGCTAATAATTACAAGAGCTAAGTCTTGAGGTCCCTTAGATTTTAATTGAATTACCAAAAGACTTTCATCTTTTATCAAACCCCTTAAGTGCCAAGGACGAGGTATCTTGTCCTTGGGATTACCTCCCTGTTAAGGGGTTAATGAAGGAGAAACCGTTAGAAGGCATTGCATGGCGAAATTCTGAAATTACCAAAAAAGGCCTTGGCACTGGGGGGGGGACCCAAAACTACAACAATTGTTTACAAGAACTGCAAGTCCGCCAGACGGCCTGCCTTTTGGGCCCCTAGTTGCTTCCATAGTATATGAACTAAAACCCTCAGTGTTGAAGGGAGACATATGCATTGTTTCTTGCAGAAGAATTATTTCATGATTTTTAGTGATTTCCTCTTTCACAAACCACCGCTGGAAATTTGCAAGTCCACAACAGTTCCAGGATGTAATTCTCAATTTACCCTTGCTACGCTAACACATCATCGTTAGCCTTGATAGTTGGACATGCTGTTCCACTTGGCCCAGAGGTAACTCCATTTAATGCAACCACTAATGCAAGCAATTGCTTCAGTGTGTCAGCACTAATATTGAGTTCTGGAACCACTTGAGTGTTTACTACTTTAAAAATATCAATTACAGGTGGGGTTGCTAAAAATTAATCTGCGTCCTTGGCATTCCTAAAGACTGATGTAATAAGACCCAATTCCATGAAATTCTCTCTTTGCTCCCAGTCCATCTTCATGATTAACATCGACTGGAAACCATATATCATACGATGATCAGAGTGATTTCCAAGCCGTATCCCGTCTAGATCATCTGAGCGAAGAGTTCTTAGGAGAGGAATGGATTGGAAAGTTTTCAACATGAAAGTTCTGTTCAAACTAGTTCTACCATTCATTTGCACATTACTTTCCCACCCCATAATGACTGGCATTCCAGGAACCAGTTTCACATCCTGTGCCAATTTATTATCACATAACATAGAATCACCTTCTTCATTAATCAACTCTGGTTCCATTTGCTCATCATTCTCACAAGTTTTGGTATTGAGTCCAGGTATCACACTCAAAGCTTGCTTCTTTAACTTTACTACAGATTTATTCATTCCCTTAATAACTGGACCCCCATCACCATTCTCATCTACAATCATTTCATCATCAGATTGATTATCACCATTAGCCATTATATTTTTGTCTCCTTCACCAGTTACCTCATTCATATTATCCTTGTTACCAGCAAAATTGCTAACCATCGTAGTTATTTTCTTTTTCTTTTCAGTTTTCTTCTTATTTACTGGGTAGAATTGCGAAAGGGCAGATTGTACACCCATAGTACCCATACCTATGGATGTAGACTGGCCCTTTTTTGTAGGCAAGGGATTGCATTCTTTACCACGCCTACTACCACTAGAACCATTTTCGGAGTTCAGATGTTTAGTCTTTTGCGTACATTCTTTTGGCTTCAATGCGTCTTCATTAGGGCAATCTAGAATCAAATTCAAGTCCGCCTTGGACTCATCATCCAATTGGTGAAGGTCGATACCCTTCTCCTCACCTGCAAAATTTGCTATATTATTACATGCACTAGGTACTTTCACCTCAGCCCCCTTTTTTTTTCGCAATCTTTTTTTTTCTTTTACATTTTGGGATTTGTTTCTCTTTGCTTCCCTTTTCTGTGCACGTGCTATAGTTTTTTTTCTCTCCTTGTCAATACCACTTTCTTTTTTTCGCACTCACTGTCGGAGTCAAGATCATTCATACTTCAACTCATCCCTTCGTTTCTATCATCTGATAAATCAATTAAATCCAAAAGCACTGACTGCTGACTGACTGCTGAACAAGTCTGTTGCTTCCCCACCAGGCACCGGCTCTACTTTCAATGACAGCAGAAACTTGTTCCCATTGATAGATTCTCCCATAAGGGATTTTTTTACCACCTCGAGATCTAATTTCAAGAGTTTGATGTCACTACTTAAGGTACCTATGGCTTTTCTTAAGGGATCAGGAGATTTGGTTTCTAGGTTAGGCAGACGGCCTAGAGAAGGAGCCGCCATTTCAGCAAATTTCTTCAACTCAGCATTCACCATTCTTTTATCCCCTGGAGTTTGTGTATAACAATCTTTAGGAGCTAATCGACTTTTGTTATGTACTAGATTGGAAACAACATCACAGGTAAACAGCAGCCCCTCAACTTTATTGACCCTACACAGGAGCTCTGTTATAATTGCTCTCAGATCAATTAGATCGCCATGCGTTCTTTCATGTCCCTTATCTAATAGGTCCAATATCCTTGTAAGAACAGGGAAATCTACACCAAAACCTGGGGCATCACGAGCAGGTAAATCCAATTCCTCATCCACTCTAGCATCTTCCCGAACACCAGCTTTAGGACTTATACCAGTCTTCTTTTCAAATTGCTCAATTTGTTCACTAGGATTCACAAGAGGATTAATCATAGTTACTGATGGCTGTATAATATTCTCCAAGGATTTACCCTCAAGTCTGTCTCTTTTGCGAGTTTTTCCACCATAATCACCATTCTCACTCAAATTTCCCGTAAAGGAGTGACAGCTGTGACCATAATGGGTTGGTAGACTGAACATATGTACATCCTCTCTGCCCACCATTCTGTTTGAGACTGGAGTGGATGGCCCCATGGAGAATCTCATTCTCTTACCCACTTCCATCTCAATGGTAGGACCAAGCTCACTAGGAGCCATACTAGGAGGCACATTGAATTCGTTCACCTCTTTGACATTATATTTGATCGGAGAGGAGGCAAGATTAGTGGAGGTTCGATGTACAATTTTAGGAACATCCTTAGTTGGACCACTCTCTTCATTTATGCTCTGCATCCGATCAATTTTAGAGGCTTCAAAAGTTGCCCCACCATCCTCATTCAAACTATGTAACTGTTCAATATTTGAGGCATTCAAGGTTACTACTCCTACATCATTCAAACATTGGGCCTCGTCATTTTTGGAGGAATTCAGGATTACTACACCTTCCTCAATCACAACCGGAAGCTGAGGCAGGTTATTAAGACTATGTACTCTACATTCATAATCTATAACCGCTTCCTGATTAGCATCAAAATTCACAGAATCTTCATACGAAGATCTTTCATTTGACAAAACAATTGATGCCATAACTGGGCTCAACGCCCCTTTGAGCTTTATATCACTTCTAAGCCCATTAACCATTTTCTTTGGGCTTAGAGCAGCAGCCCGAAGAGGCACAGTTCAAATGGTATATAGTGTACAAACACTTGTCACCAAAATACGAAATTCACAAATTACAAATTTAGCCTGATTAATTACAGGCCATTGTGTGAATAGTATCAATAGGAATAGAAGACTTTCCACCATACACATAAACCCTATTTAGGGCAGAAAATATACAAAAATAATAATTAATAGCGCGCCGCCCGCACACCCGCCACCACGCCAAACAGCCCAACAGCCACTCCTTCCTACTTCCGATGCGCGAGCGCGATGTGCGAGCGCGAGGCGCGAGCGCGACGCTTGAAGTAGGAAGTGGCGTGGGGGCGGGCAGGCAGGGGACGGAGCAAGTGAACACTGCAGACGGGAAAAAAAAAGAAGAACAAAGGCTGGTTTTGTAAGTGGAAAAAGGCCTGCCCACAAAGTGAACGGACAAGCAGAAACCACGGTTGAAACCGCAGTTCACAGTATGAGACACACACGTGCAATAAGTCCTCAATGTCAATCACCTTGCCGCAGGGGCGTTGCTAGGGGGGGGCTAAGGGGGCTATAGCCCCTGATCTTTTGGTTGTAGCCCCTGATAGAATCTCAGGAGCTACAGCCAAAAGACTAGCTAGCCCCCAGTCCCAACAGTTCCAACATCAGTTTAGCCCCGGGTCTTTTCCAGACCTAGCAACTCCCCTGCCTTGCCGTTATGGACAAAAACAAACGCGTGCGGCTTCCTCTTGCCGACGGCGCGTGTAAATCCAACAGTAGATCCAACAGCAGTTCGAACAATCCAAGGAAACGTTCAGGTAGCAGTGAAGGCAGAGTGGCACAGCCCAACAGCCACTTCTTCCCACTTCCGATGCGCGCGCGCGATGCACGAGCGCGATGCTTGAAGTAGGAAGTGGCGTGGTGGCGGGCAGGCAGGGGGCGGAGCAAGTCAACACTTGCCGTTACGGACAAAAACAAACACGTGCGGCTTCCTCTTGCCGACGGCGCCTGTAAATCCAACAGTAGATCCAACGGCAGTTCGAACAATCCAAGGAAACGTTCAGGTAGCAGTGAAGGCAGAGTGGCACAGCCCAACAGCCACTTCTTCCCACTTCCGATGCCACGTTTTAGGAGCTGCTGGGATGCCTCACCTGTTACTAAACACACTGTCCAAAAAGTCTATTCAATCAGATGAAAAACCCCGAAAGAACTAAACAGATATTGAGTCCACAAAAGACCCAATTCATAGCAGTCAGTGGTAGGACTCATCTGAGGGCACAGCATTCTGTTATGGGTGCCCATGGTGGTGTATTCCATTCTCTTATCATTTTTGGGTAATATCTGTAGAGTTGATGTCCAAAATTTATCATAGCAGAGTGGCTCCAAGTCAAGTGGAACATTGACCTGTAGTTTCAGCTTTCCCACCCATATTCCCGGCCACTGAAGCAGGACATCCATGTATTTTCTATTCTGGCAGGGGAACATGGTGTCAATTCCTGAATTTTGCAATTTACAAACACTTTTAATACATGGGCTATGCCCCATACCAAATTTGCCAACGTCCTTCGCTCCACTTCAAAAGTTCACCAGTTGATTGGAAACGGCGCTAGACCACACCTTTCCCCAACCGCGTCTCTTTACTGGATCTCTTTGCAAAGATGGCTCCATTCTAAGACTTATCATGGGAGGCACTTATGGCTTGGCAAAGCTCTGCGCTGCTGCACCCGCGAGGCTATCATATTTGGGATTCATCAGGATGACTAACGCACACACACACACCTGCACATACATACAAACATATTACACACACATAAATCATACTTCAGTTCCCTTCTCACACCCTCCGGAGTCCTTACCCTGCTGCCCGCCCCCTGCTTTGCTGCCGTCGCACTGGACTGATGGCCTGCCCATCTTCTCACCAGCGTGAGCACACTGACTGGCAGGAGACAACTCCTCCCTTATTGGTTACCGTGTCTACACTGATATAGCAATAACCAGAGGTGTTAGACTGGTGCCACCAAAGTAGGCCAGTCTTGCCAGATTTAACCGGCAAATAATTGGTTGAATCCGATTTCATTGAATCTTAAAGAAGGATTTTTGCTGCAAATATATGTGGGTAGTGGGTTTAGGTGAATAACTAATGTGGGTTTATGGGGGGCTGTGGCAGGTCTCCCTCCACATATATTTTGGCAAAGATGACAAAAACAATTCAATGAAATCAGATTTGACAAGAAACATACGACCAGATCATATAGACTCATCCCAAAAATGCTATGCCACAGTAAGAAAGTATTTGCAGACTGGCATTATCAAAGGAGGCCAGTCTCTAGACACGCAGTAACACTTCATGTTTGCTGTACCATTGATGCACATTAAATAATTCTATGTTGCATCAAAGCAAGGCAAACCATGCTGCCAGAAGCCCCAACTAAATATAGCAGCCAGGACCCCGTTCGCACGCAAGCAAACACGCTTTGATTCACACGCATTCATCCAACACACCCTCTCTGATTCACCCGCACATTTGTACAGCATTGAGACATCTCCTTGCATGCATGCATATGTAAAAACAAAGAAACACACATGCGCACATGCATACAAAAAACCATATACACACATAAACCATACTCCACTTTCCTGCTCCCACCCTCGGCAGTCCTCACCCGGCCTTTGAGACACATGGCCCACGCTACTTCTATACAGCGTGAGCATGCTGACAGACAGGAGAGAGCTGCGCTAATGTCAGTCAACGTGTGTTTTAGCGTAATAACAAGCAATGCCGGGGCCATACTTCCTACACTCTGTAGTTCGTAACGTCCCTGCTCAGAGGCAGGCAGCAGAGTCCCCCTGCACACAATGCATGGCGCTGCCAGACGCTCAAGCAGAGTTGCCACAGCTGGATACAATTTCACACAATTCTTGTTGCAGCTAAAAATCATTGCACACATGTATGTTGGAGAAGTTCACAAAACTACAGTTGATCAACAAAGCAGAACCCCATTTGCAAAGTGTATTACTAGCTTAAGTAAATTCCGTGGAAAACAAAACACTCATAAACACATTTTCTTAGGTTTAATACTGCTCAAGAACATTTTGCAGCTAAGAAAAAAAAAAAACCTCTCCAACTTTGCATTTAGTTGCATATTTCCTACCTCCCAAAAAATCGTATCAAAGCTTGCCAAAAATTAACTCATTGGTTATCATGCATGTAATTAGTAATTGTCTGTGCTTTAGCATGAAAACATGTTATGATCACACAGCAGATCAAAGGATGCATCCAGCTTCTTCCTGTCATGAGGGTGGAGTTCAACATCATGTGCAGGGAAATCACAAAGGAAAAACAGGAAGTAGAAGCGTTATACTATGTAGCTTCCTGCCTGCAGTCCATGCCATGCTCCCCTCTATCATCCTTCATCAACAGCAACGTCATTGGTTTGCAAGAAATAATTTCAAGAAATAGTGATTTGTGGGAATCCTTCTCCAAAACCCAATTCACTGGTTCAATGGGTATAACTTAACGAGATTTGGTTTTAGGTTACCACTGTTTACAGAGGTAATAATTACATATGCACACTTAAAATCCAAACTAAATCTGATCTGTTGGGATTTAAAGGTGCCTGCTGTCTCGAATCAACTTCTGGGGCACCAGTGGTCCAGGGATGAACATCGGTTTCTAAACCATCAATCAGCCCCACACTTCCATTGCACCAGATGGGATCCAAACAGATTGCAAACACAAGTCAATTATAAACCTGCTTGTCCAATTTTGGTAATGTGGACGGAATGGCAGGCTTATCTCAGCAAGGTTGTGGATCTTTGGTTAGTTGCAACACAGTGAAAACACAATTATTACCCAATTATAAAAGAGACTGTCCAGTTAAGGTTGTATAAAAATATCTACTTCATTATTATTACAACAGAAAGTTCTAGCACACTATAAAATGCAACCCACCCTGTAAAGTAACACAGAGGACAGACAGTTTCACGAAGGAAAGAAATGCACTCTGGATACTGACAGGAGGGTAGTCGGTAAAACAATCAGTCTTAACTGTTCAAGGTTATTTGGTTTCAGTACCAAGGGAGCAAGGGGTCGTAAATGTCACTAGGGGCCTTCAGAGAAGGACCATGGGGACAGAACCACAATGTACCCGGTGCTTGAGATAATCTTGATGCTCGAAAGCATCAAGTCGGTTCCAGGACGATTTGCAGCTCCTGCGACAGAGTTCGATATGGGAGACAGCTGGTGGTATCAGGCGGCAGGCAGTTCGACAAGTGAGTCTGGACATACGGCTGCAGGCTGGCCTACACGGCGACTCGGGATCAAGGATCATTGTCTCTCTGCTGGTTGGCGGAGCTGGAATGCTGGTTGAGCCGTCTCAGATGGCTTTAGTGACTGCAGCGTGACAACAAGCCAGTCGTGGTTTGAGGGCTCGACTGCCTGGAACATTTCCTTAAAAGATGGACGCTGGTTGAGGCTTGTTGATGCACTCCTCCTAGCTTCTTCACTGGGCTTGTGTCGTCCTGTAAGGCGGGCGGCCCAAAGCTGAGGAGAGAGTTTACAGTCCACACATTTTCTGAGGTTGATCTCCCATCATTCATTTTCGTTACAAAACTTCAAAAGAACAGGCAAGTGCACACTGCCCGTGCAGATGGTCTCATTCCTCACACCTGCAAAAAGCTCTAAAATTTTGCGGCGTTTGTAAATTTTGGCAGTAAACTTCAGGATGTGTGCAAAGGATACATCCAGTAACTTTGCACAGCCCTAGATTGGATTTGACCATAGGAAGCTACCCCCACTCGTCATTTGGCACTAAGCATATTGCTTCTATAGTCTGCTTAAACTTTAATCTGAGTGGCCCGAGATAAGTGACTTTTTCACACCTTTAACAGCTCAGCCAGCAGAACCCTACATCAAACCATAAGCAGTTAGATCACTTAGAGTTATATTTCCTGTTAGCACTACGAGAGAGGGGCATCCAGCACTTTGACAATAGATTCTGCCGGCGGTCTAATGGTAAGGTATTGATAAGTTATTCGAGATATGTTGCTTCTTATTACAGGTAACAAGAATAATTGATGGTCTGAACAAGAATGTTGATTACGTGTGCAACCGGAAACTGCCACACAGTGGTATTTGTTTTCACTTCCCTTTGAACAAGTGTGTGCATCTGAGCAAAAAGATTGTAGTGCTTTCATCTGCAAGGTTATCAGTGGACATGCAATGGGTATAATGGGTTACCAGTGAGCTGTCCTTTCTCTGTGGCCAGCTTGTCAATTCCAGGGATCATGGGTAAAGACAACTTGAAATATATGAAGTTATACTTGTGTTGTCCACTAGAATACATGTCTTCCTCTGGGGTTGCTCTTGGCACTCTTGTTCAGAGGAGAATTGCCTAGCATTTTGTTGCTGGGCGGTCCAAGTGGGTGGGACCGAACCGATATGCAAATGGTTATTTTTGCTCTGTGAAAAGTACAGTGGGCTAAATTGTGGTTGTAGACCCTCCCGAAAGGGAATCTACCCATAGAACAGGTTATTTAGCTACGTTCGTTCTCAGTAGAGAGGCTCTCAGACCTTTCTATATACAGCTCTTCTGAAACAAGCCTGGGTTGTTTGACCGCATCAGAATTGTTTGTGGCGGAATTGATCGTAGCCAATTTTGCTGCAAATACAATTTCACTGTGGCCAAACTCACCAAATCTATGTCCTCCCAACCCCCAAAATATCCCCTCATCCCTGCACTTACATTTTCTCTGTTCACTGCCTCTGCTGACTCTGCGTCATCAGTTCCATCCCTCTAACCCGGGTTGAATCCAACTCTGCAGGGTCCCCTTTTCTTTTTTTTGTCCACCGCCTCCATTCTTCATGAAGCGGAGGACACCCTGCAATCACCCAAGACCACAAATAGTGAACATGCGGAGCAGGGGACATCATCCCACAACCCCCACTCCCCATGTTCACTATTTTTTACCCAACTTGATCGAATCAAATCGATCGAATGGTACTGGCCGAATTCGGTCAAATGTACCATTCGATCAATATTTTTCAATCAAATTGGGTAATACCTCTTTAAGGCCTATCCTTTGCAAAGTTGGACCTGCATTTGGAATTCTACAAAATAAGATAGAAATCACCCCTGGTAGAAATTAGCCTTTCCATCTACCAAAGATATGTTGGGATACATTTACCATGTCCCAGCCAGGCAAAAATGTTCCGGCTGAGAAAAACCTATTAGTACGTGGCACAGTGTTAGCAGGTTGAATTTTGAGCAGCAGCAGGCACACGTATCACTTGCAGTTAGTTTTGACACATAATAGATACATCATATAGCAACACAGAATGAGCAACACATATGTTAATGTTGCTGTTGCAGAGGTTATATAGATAGGACAGTGTTCCAGGTGCTGTGTTTAGAAGTAGTACACAACGTTATGTTTTTCAGTGAGGTACGAGAGGAGAGCTGACATTGGTGGAAGATGGAGTTAGAAAAGTACCTTGGTAAGAGCGAGGTCAGCGTGTCGACCTGACAGGAGCACCGCCATATTGGATTTCAAGGCCTAGTACATAATGAACTGAATTAAGGCCCTGATGTGGAGCTGCGACTCTGTTTAGCTCGGTCCGAAGACAAATCCCTTTACCATACCCCAAGAGACAAGCCGAAGTCAGAGGCACCTGCATTGTGCAGTTAAACGCTAATTATATCCAGCTGCGTGGCCTTAAAGCGGTGGGAATCGAATGTTAGCTGTAGGGAGGGCAGGTAGGGATGCACCCTTTGTAGGATAAAATGATGAGAAAAAGACACAGGGTTTTGTGATGCCAATAGGCTAGGCAAAGATTTAGAGCCCTCCTGCCCTCACCCAAGGAGCGGGCATCCCATTTCAACTACAAGTAAACGCATAACCAAAGCAAATAAGTCCCTGAAATTCGGACTCAAGAGTGGTGCCCTGGTCACATCATTACTGTGCACCTGGGGTTTGAAGGAGATAAGGGGGAGCCATGTCTGGAACGTTCTGTGCTTTGGTGTAGTAGGAGCACATTTAGTACAAGGTCGGGGTGCAGCTTGTGTTTGCCCCCAGCGTCTGGTATAATGAGAAGGCCTTTTATCTCATCAAAACAGAGCTGGCCTCAGCAGTCTTACTTTCAACGTTTTGGGTCAGACATGTGAACATCACATGACAGTCATGATTTATTAGTCTATCAGTGTACCTGTCGGCCAATCATGTACAGGGATTCAATAGTGACAGTGTAGTAGGCCACGTGCATCGGAGAATGGGTTTAGATAAGGGGTGACCAATTGGTTCAGGGAATATAGGGGGTATTAGCATGTTTTATAGGTGGTAACCAATGAAGGTGGTGGGGGGAGAGTGTAATCTATGTGTGCTAATATGTGGTTTTCCCCTATATAACCTGTAACCTCTTGGGACGTGATGAGCTCAATGTCAGTTCGGATCTACAGGACTGCCTGGGACCTCTTTGCATGTAATAAACCTTGTTTTCCCTTGCAAAGGAGTGCCGTGGTTATTTGGCCTTTGGATTATTTTTTATCGGACGGATTTTGGGTCGCATCTTTCTTTACAGATGCTTCATGGCTCATTACTCACCACGGAGACCAAAAGGAATTATATGGCCGCAACAGAATTACTGGCCAGAATGTTACAATATGATGCCTTCTGTTAATGGTGGCATTTGTCCAAACCTCTTGTCATACGTGTGTAAAGGAAGCCCCAGACATGACCTGCACCTCTGCCCCTCAGATTGAGCTACCAAGAGGGTATTCACCAAGGTATGTGATGTATGAGGAGCAAATTAACCTACAGAGAGCCGCACTGGGACTCTGCTCTGTGTACATAAGAAGATCTGTACCGGTTGAAGCAACCGTAACTCGACAACCCTGGCCAGCACGGTACCCTGTCAGACAGCCATACCAACCGCTGATAGGAAATGAGGAGTTCATACACACGGTCCATGAAGAGACCCCAAAAGCCTTAATGGAAGGCCAGTGGAAATGACACAAAGGCCTGAACAGATCCGAGAATGAACAAGAGCAGCTATCGGAGATAACACGCCAGTGCAAGTAACTACGAAATTGAATGGAATGTACGTAGATAAGAGACAATGTTAAAACATAAGGAAATGGTGCTACGAGACAAGATGGAAGCAACCGTCCTGTTAAACGTGTGTAAATAGGCTTGCAACACAAGATGCTAAGAAATCGATACTGCCTGCAATGCCTAGTAGAAGATAGAGCGGCAAGCGGCAACCATATAACTACCTCAATAAGGCACATTATACAAGTGCGACTCCATTTTGTAAAGGCAGAAAGGTACCCAGGCGGCCAGAGGCCTGACAGGCCAAGTTTCGAAACCCAGCCAAAGGCAGGAGAAGGAGCGGAATCGAAACTCAGCAAAGAGCAGCACATGCTTAGGAAGTCGAGGTCAACCAGAGAAGGGGAGGAGAGCATGAGCTCACAAGACTCCAACTACAGAGCATACCAGCCCGTCTGTGAAGGTCAAGATAAGAGAGGCCCATGCAGGTGGCCAGGCTGACACAGAAATAAATGCACAAAAGGCTAGAAACTGAAGCAGATTCACAGTGAACCAACACGTGACCAGCCAGGCGCGAAGAGGTACCACCGCCTGATGTCATCCAGAACCCGGGGATGCCATACCAAGCCAACTAGTTGACACATAGCCCTAAAACACTGATTTATGGAAAGGAGGAAGGGTGAATCTTGGGGCACTAGGCACCTGGGTGTCTATTCTGCATGCTGCTATTTAAAATGAAGATTTATGTTTAGGGGTGTAACTTGCCCAATCACAAGGGACCATGTAATCTAGGGTCCTATAGACATTGTAACCAACGAGACGTTGTACTTGTAGTGAGGTCAATCACGTGTGGTGTAAAGGGAAGGGCGTAGACGCCCACCCGATAAGAGTTATCCAATCCGCATGCTCTGTTACCATTTACAGATATAGCACCTATACTTAAGTTACCTTTCCTAGCCAATTATATTGCATGATGATTTTTTTATAGAAATTAGACGTCAGTGATGATTATTTTAGCCTATAAGAATTACTGTTCTACCAAAGTTCATGGAAGTCGGAGAGAGACCGATGATCGCACTACAGCTGATTCCCATTTGTTTCCCTGTTTGATGTATGTATCATTAAATGGACTTCCCTTTGCCAAACTACTGAGTCCTCGTTATTGAGTCGTGTTGGAGTAAGTGAATCCTTCACCCCCTGTCCTCACATGGTGCAGCTATCCTGTCTTACAAGTTCTGGAGGGTGAGCGCTGACCTATGGGCCCATCAGCGAATTCCTCTCCTCGTGAACATGTGTCACTCAACAAAAAATTGCATCCACAATGGCCATCTAATCATAGCTTCAAATTAGTTCCAAAAGTTCTCTTTCAACGGTGTACCACGCTCAGTTGACATCATGGCGCTGCCGACAAACAGCTTCTGAAAAAAGATGCCATGCTTTTAAGGTGCCCCTGAAATACACCATCTCGATTAATTGCCTGTGTAACACACTTTCCGACAATGGTGCAATTAAACCACACTGTCTGAAAAAAGTGCTCCAAATCACAACATCTAGAAAATGTGCCCGTATACTAGATCTTCTGAGAAAGGTAGAACTAAATGAAACTTTCTGATAAAAAAAAAAGTGGCCTAAACCACACTATCTGAAAAATGTGCACTTTGACACCACTCCTAACAAATGTTCAACTAAATCACTGTCTGAAAAAAGTGCCCTGAAACCACACCATGTCAATAAAGTGCCCTGAAACCATACCATGTCAAAAATGTGCCCTTAAACCAGACCCATGGGCAAAGGTGCAACTAAACCACACCTTTGGAAAAGATGTTTGCGATTGGATCTCCTCGCAAAGGGGTGTTTTGACCACAGCCATTTCTTAAGAAGAGACCTGACCACACCTTTGTTTTGGCCAGGGTAACACTGGCTGTCCCTCTTATCAAGGGCTGTATGGATAAAATACGATATTGCTAAGCCATACCCCTGTTTGATCTACTGGTCAACATAAGCATAGCACACACTGACTATGCCAATTACACCCAAATATCAGGCTCCTACAATCAAGACTCCCTCAGGCTCAACAAAGTGTATGTAACTATCCAAAGTTCGATGGCCACAAACCGTTTATGTCTGAATGACGACAAGACAAGGACCTTACTGGTAGGCTGCCCCGCTAAGCGGCAGAAGCTCAGCCCCCAGTACAACGCCTTCGGGATAGAAGGAATCCAGACCCCTATATCAACGGCTGTAAAAACACTGGGTGTCTATCTGGATGCCTCCCTATCACTCAACAAACAAGTGAGTGCAGTGGCCTCCTCAGCTGCTTACACCGCCAAACTTATCAATTCAGCTAGACAATTTGTGTCCCCCGAGATCTGCCTAACTATTGCAAGAGCAATCACTGGTGAAGATTAGATTATTGCAATGCCCTCTTTGCCGGTACCTCAAAACGGAACATCAATAGGTTGCAGATAATATAAAACGACTCTCTCTGAGCAGCTTTAAACATTCACAAAAGAGATCACATCGCTGCTTATAGAAAAAAGGTGTGTTGGCTCCCTGTTAGAGAAAGGATTATCTTCAAAACATTGTCTATAATGCACAGATGACTGAGCAACACTGCCCCGCAATACCTTGCCAAGAAAATTGGAAGATCCAAGTCCAGCAGGCCGGTTAGGTCAATCCACGCACATTGACTATTCCAGTCAAAAGATAAAAGAGCCAAATGAGGTGGGTTGAGCTTCACCTCAGTGGCCACGCACCAATGGAACACCCTCCCCCCTGAACTGAGAGCAGAGGAATCCTACTGGGCCTTCCGCAAGGCCCTGAAACCTTGGCTATTTGCCTAGCTGTCCTAAACCCACCAGAGAACAATGACTTACTGCCACAATAATCAGTATTTTATCTTGTTTGTATGCTGTGGGCGGGAGGACACATTTCTGCTCAAGCTTTTGTATCACGTAACTGGTGCGCAACAGCGCCCTGATGCCTCAGGGTTTGGATGCTTTACAAATGTATAAATAAATAAATAAATACATAAATAAATAAACAAATAAATAAATATATAAATAAATAAGGACACTAAGTCCGACCTTCTACATTATACTATACGACCCATTAATAGTGATGTTTTATGGGTCGTACAACACCCACTGCTTTCAAACACCTAGGGCCTGTCATTTCAATATAGGTGTTTACCTTTATCTCTTTAATTCTAGTGTCTGCATCCTCTGTCTCTCCAGAGGTTTAGGACTATGCCTCCCATGATCCCTCAGCATTGATTGTGTTGGCTAGAGAAGATGGGAGTTGCAGTCCAAGACATCAGGGGAGCCACGATTTGCAGAGCACTAGTTTGAACCCTTGCTCTTTGCTCATCTGTTTTCAGGTCACTGAATCTGGAGCAAAATGTAGTGCCAAAGAAGTTTAAGTTTTTCAAAAGGCACTTTCAAATGTTACCTATTGCATGACTTCTGGACAGCAATTGGGCATAGTATAGTTGGAGAAGATGTGGCCTTGGCGTGTTATTTCCACACTCTGTGTTTTCAATTTGTATAAATGTGGACTCTCCTATTATAGGTCCAGATTTCCATTTTCGCAGCATCCCCTTCCATGTTGCAGACTGCTATCTGAGACGAGCACCCCAAGTCCAGAGGAGCAAATACTCACACCTGCATTCTGCGGGTATCGTATGCGGACAGAACCTGGTCAGAAACAGGCTTTCCCCTCCAATTTTCCAGTATCATGTCCAGACTCTTTTGACTGGGGTGGCCCAAGTGCGACACTGACTTATGCATGGGTGGCACGAAATACGAGTGCCCACGCACACACATGTTATGGATCATGGTGTGCCACCTGAGGTGGCCAATCAGATTTCAGGGATAGCACGTGCCGCCCCAGGCTACTGCCTGGATACGCCTATGGCGTTCACCACATCCACTGACTCAGCTATGTGGAGCAGGCTCTCGAACAACATGCATGAGGCCATCCCACACATGTGCGGTGCCTGAGCATACGGACATGGCCATTGATGTGCGTGGTATTGCTGCCATTGCATGAATTGCACCTGTTTTGTCTGTGCCAGCAGTGCAACCTGGGCACATTTCTGAAGGACGAAGACTTGCAAGTGGGGCAGCGCCACAACTATTGCCACCACCGGGGCGGATTCTTGCTGTGTGCATTTCCTGCCTGTGTGTGGTGAAGGGCCCGGCAACCCCTAAATAGTTGCATGCATGTTGTGAATTGTTGTCCCATCTTTGCCTCAGTTAGGTTCAATCTGACAGCCAAATCTAGGGGCTCAGAATGAACCCCTTTGGTAATAATTACTTGTTGGCCAATCATGTAACTGAATTCAATAGTGACGATGTAGTAGGCCACTTGGATAGGGGAATGGGTTTAGATAAGGTGAGGCCCATTGGTTCAGGGAATATAGGGGGGTATTAGCATGTTCTATAGGTGGCAGACATTGAGTGTGGTGGGATGACAGTGTAACCTATGTATGCTAATTTGTGGCTTTTCCCTATATTAGCTGTAACCTCTTGGGATGTGATGAGCTCCATGTCAATTTGGTTCTATAGGACTGCCTGCAACCTTTTTGCATGTAATAAACCTTGTCTTCCCTTTCACAGCAGCAATGCCATTGCCAACAGTGGTCGAAGTGGGCGGGAGTGGTGCTCCTCTACTTTTTTAAATTAAGTTTTACTGTTCCTATATTTTTATTTAAAAAAAATAATCAGTCCAAAATGGTTTCGATTCAAAATAAAAGTGTAGTAAGAAGTTTAAACTTGCACTTCAGTTCACTGCACTGAACGTTCCCTTAAACAGCATGCGCGTTTGTTATGGGGTTAGATTGCGCGTGGGAGGGGGCGTGGCGATGGGGTTTGTGGGGTTGGGCTTTGGAACAACCAGCTGCTACTTCTTTTCGTACACTGCGACCACTGCTGTGCCATCAGTACAGGCTTGCTGAAAGAGTTTTGGATCCGGCTCGATGAGGACAGAGACAGCATCACTTCCAGCTGTCGCCAAACACTGCAGCATTCAAATTAAATGTGGTGTTGAAATGAGTGATGCTGCCAAAGTAGTGCGACATTTAGAACTTGGCCCGTGACCGGACATATGGAAATGCCACCCAACGTCTGGCCCATAACCAGCTCTGACAGGAGGTGACATTTCACTCAACATCTTGGTCCGTGACAATGTACACACACTGTCTCTTGTTTTGTTGCTGCCATCTGTGTACGGATACAGGTGGTAAACCCAGGGGTGGACTGGGAAACAAAACAGGCCTGGAAATCATTTTCAAAGTGGCCCCATAGTACACATTTCCAGCAAGCCCAACCCTTTCCTTATGGGAAAATGTAGAAATAAAATAGTTAAACACACAAAAGAGGCCAAGAGTGCAGAGGCCTACCGGGAAATCCCCAGAGTTCCATATAGGCCAGTCCAGCCCTGGGTACACCTTTATGTCTGCCCTGCCTAATTAACTACTTATTGTATTGTATCACGAGACATCTAAGTCTTGTCAAGATTCGAATGTAGAATTCTAAGCTCCTCTGATGGTTTCCATGAGGCTCCTGCGGCTGAGATAGGTGGCGGGGCTCCAGGATCACTGGGGGTTTTGAAGGGAGATGTTAGCTGTTCAATTGACACGAGCCTTGGGACAGAAACAAAGAGGCATTTGTGGAGCTGTGTACGTTGCAGAGCTGTGGGAGCTGTAGAGCTGTACAGCTGTGGGAGCTGTAGATCTGTGGAAGCTGTATATCTGTGGAGTTGTGTGAGCTTTAGAGCAGTAAATCTGTGGAGGTGTGCGAGCTGTACATGTGTGGAGTTATGTGAGCTTTAGAGCTGTGCGAGCTGTGGGAGCTGTAGGAGCTGTATAGCCGTGGGAGCTGTGGTAGATTTAGAGCTGTGGGAGCTGTGGGAGCTGTATAGCTGTGGGAGCTGTAGAGTTTCACAGCTGTGAGAGCTGCAGGAGTTGTAGAGCTGGGGGAGCTGTAGCGCTATTGTCAACATGTGATATATATGCACACGCATTGTACAACTCTCTGACACATTTCCCATACCTGGACTTCGGTCCCCAAGGACGTTCAACCTACAGCTCCCCATGGTCCCAGTGGTGAAAGCCGCTATGCAAACGTCCATTACATTACAGCTGCTGGTCAATTACATTACAGCTGCTGCAGATATAGGGGAGCTACTACCATGAGATCAGGGTCGCTGCAATACACCAGGAGCTGTTGCAGTGATACATAAGGTGTTGCTAAGTCATAGAAGGATTTAAAATGCCAGAGAGGAGCAAGGGGGGCAGTGGGGTTGGTGCAGTCATGGGGGACTTTGCAGGATATTGGTATTCCAGCGACAATGCAGACCCTGCACGGCAGGGAAAAGTGAGCTGTTCCAGTGATATAGAAGATACACAATCGAGACAGGTGGGTTTATAGTAGTGCAGTCATTGCAGAGAAATGATTGCACTGGTGTAGAAACTGCCTTGGGGAATGTACGCTCTTGCAAAGAGAGGCTGGCGCTTGAACAGGTGTTCCATATGTATTGTTTTCATAGCAGTGACTGTGCTTTATAGTGAGATGCAAGTAGTTGTTGAAAGCCCATAAGATGTTGTCACATAGAAGAAGTCATAGCCAAGGCACAGGGCTGGGATATGAATATTTGCAATACAATAAGAACACCCAATCTCCTGAAGGTCAAGGTTAATTGTGACCCAAAAGCCAGATAACTGTAGCAGCTGCCATGGAAACGCTACAAATGGCATCCATTAAAAAAAAAAAAAAAAAACAGAAAAGGAATGACTACATTATCAAAAGTCAGGCACAGTGTGTTACATCTCTTCAAAATGTATCGGGCAAATCCAAGAACACGAGGCCGCCTTACCGTCTGGCGTTTGGCACCTCGAAGTAGGAAGAGGTTCTCAATCATGAAGCAGTCTGTGCAGGTGGCGACGAGCCATCACTCTGTGCCACGCTTCAGACATTTGGCACATAGCTGCGTGACCATTCACTTTTAATGGGTGCACTTTGATCTTGCACCATTCACTCTAACGCGAGACCCATTATAGGAAAGGAACAGTCGGTAGTCAGCTGCGCAGCTCGCTCCTATTGGACAATTCATATGACAAGCTGTTCGAGTTGCATGTTGCCCAATGTTATTTGGTCATAAGTGGATAGCTCAGGGGCAACGTGATGGTCTGGGAAGCAAGACGACACAGAGCAGCAGAGGTTCGATCCCTGGGTCTGCACTTAGAAATCTCTGGGTATTAAGCACGTTATAAAAAACGTATCTGATCATATAATTACTACATTGTGATGAGAAGCAAATAGATGGGGGGTGTTTTGATGGTTTTGCCATGGTGCCATTATATAAAAGCACTTCATGACCCTTCACCAGGACCCTCAGGCAGCTATCATGTAGCTTACACTGTTGACTTTTACGTATTTGGGATTCGCTTAAATACTCAAACTTTTAAGAGATTCTGGCAAGTGAGTTCGGGGCACTCAGATCTGGATGTCAATAAAAGTGCACTGCCTCGGGCACCTCTCGGCAATCCCCAGGAAACCTGCACTGAGGCAAGATGGCGGCACTGGTGACGGTCGAGTCTATTTTAAGGAGTGGCGGAAGAGTGCTTTTCTGAAAGGAACAATTTATAGAAAAAGGACAGTACCCGAAAATATTTGCATTTAATTTTTGTACAGATTGAGAGGAAAAATGACACTTTGTTTGAACGCAACTTATAGCAGAGGACTAAGGAAGTATTTCACAGATATGTTTAAGAGAATGCAATCCGCGCCTCTGTGCAGACCAGACACTTCTGGGAAAGCAGCACAAAGGGCCACTCAAAGGTTATTTTTAATTACTTAGCACAAGGCAACATCATTTGAAAGAAACATTAATTCTGCATCAAGTCAAGTACACATGCATTTGAAAAGTGAACAATTCTGTGACAAACAGTGAAATAAAAAGATAGAAACTGCATTCAATAAGAAATTATACATTCTGCCACACGGCTCATCTACATCTAGGGAAAATCAAGGAATTTAGCTTAGGTGCTCCTGAGTGATCAGGTCCTGCTCGAATAACGGTTAAGCGGCCTTGCCTTTTGGAAGACACTGATTAACATGCGAGAGACACTGACATACATTAGCCCGATGATGCAGGATATGATATGAAGAAATGAGTAAGATCAGTGTCTCGCTTAGATTCTATGTTCCACTAATTGAGTATTTATAAAAAAAACAAAAGAAAAAAACTGAACAAGATGTTGAAAAATAGAACTACTGCAGAAAATCAGATACTAACATTATGGCTGAAACATCAGATGAATTTGGATCTAATGCATTGGGTAACATCTGTATTGGTAAAATGCCAATTAACATGTGGACTGTTCAGCTCAGAATGGGAGTGACCTGAAGAAGGACCGGCCATTATAAAGAAGTGAACCAAACCAGTTGAAACCGGTTTGCATTTGCTGTGGATTATAAAAAATATTAATTAACAACATACATTCAGCATCTATTCTACATGATTCAGTTATAGATGTTCTTAAGCTAAGACTGGCTAGAGTTTATCAACAAAACAATGGAGTGATGGTCTTGCAAAACAGAAAAGTCGTCTTTGTGTCTTTTTGTGTTGGTGTGATTTTGCATTTGGGTAGTTTGTTAATGGGGAAAACTTCTATCCTATTGATTTTTGATAAATGAAATCTATGTACAGCTAATTATCTACCGTAAAGCTCTCTTATAATATGTGAATACTAGCAATACACGAAATGATTATTTATTTTGGCCAATAAATTGTGCTGGATTTCTTTTCCAATTCCTTAGTGGCTTGGTGATAACTATTGAAACACACACTTGTTAATAAGAAAGGTGATAAGACTATGACCCCATCACAATTCCCAGAAAGTGGTACTAGGATTTTCCGTGTTTTTGATAACAAAATGCATTGACGGAGGAGCCTCACGCGTGAGGTTGAAATTTGTAGAAATAATATGGTAATGGCTTTCAGAAAGGATGGCACTAGCTGACAGCAGAGCATGCAGCCCGGGTTTTTTGATTTTTCTGTGCTTGACAGGTGAATTACAGTATTTTGCATATCATCCGCTGGAAATGCCGTGCTATCGGCCCAAACTCGAGCTTTCTGGAGCAGCAGCTTCTGTTATTTTCCTCCAAGTTTTATATTTCGTTGACACAAGACCCAGAAATAGGGAGTGATCCCTGAGATGTTCAATCAGAGCGAAGGGATTGGGAGGAGTCCAACATTCCTGTTTTCCCCAGTTCTACTCTACGACTGAGTTTGCCAGTGCAGACCATAATGTACTGAGTTCACATATCTGGCAAACCATCTTGTCAAGATATGAAGATGCGTCCCACTCAGCTTTCAGGTCGAAGGACAACCATCATGTTAAGATATGAAGATGCGTCCCACTCAGGTTTCAGGTGGAAGGACAACCATCATGTCAAGATATGACCACTCAGCTTTCAGATCGAAGGACAACCATCATGTCAAGATATGACCACTCAGCTTTCAGGTCGAAGGACAACCATCTTGTCAAGATATGAAGATGCGTCCCACTCAGCTTTCAGGTCGAAGGACAACCATCTTGTCAAGATATGAAGATGCGTCCCACTCAGCTTTCAGGTCGAAGGACAACCATCTTGTCAAGATATGAAGATGCGTCCCACTCAGCTTTCAGGTCGAAGGACAACCATCATGTCAAGATATGAAGATGCGTCCCACTCAGCTTTCAGGTCGAAGGACAACCATCATGTCAAGATATGACCACTCAGCTTTCAGGTCGAAGGACAACCATCATGTCAAGATATGAAGATGCGTCCCACTCAGCTTTCAGGTCGAATGAAAACCATCATGTCAAGATATGAAGATATGTCCCACTCAGCTTTCAGGTCAAATGAAAACCATCATATCAAGATATGAAGATGCGTCTCACTCAGCTTTCAGGTCGAATGAAAACCATCATGTCAAGATATGAAGATATGTCCCACTCAGCTTTCAGGTCAAATGAAAACCATCATATCAAGATATGAAGATGCGTCTCACTCAGCTTTCAGGTCGAATGAAAACCATCATGTCAAGATATGAAGATGCGTCCCACTCAGCTTTCAGGTCGAAGGACAAGCACTGTCTGCCATTCAAAATGGCGCCCTCAAGTCTTGTCTGGTTTACCATGGCTGGGTGGCTTCATAGGTGGCTGAATTCAAGCTCTGCAAGAGTTGCAAATCGTTGGTCTATATCTGGCAGTAAATTAATCTAGTCTCGGTCATTCCGGATTGTTTTTAATAGAACTTGTATTTTACCTTCCAAATAGTCTTGCATCAGTGTAGTTCTCTCCATGCGCTAATTAAACAACACAACCACAAAATAGCAGATTCTAGTGCACTCTCTCTGGTACCACACAGTCTTCTCACAGGGTAGAGTCACAGCAACAGTGTTTTATCATCATTCGAGCAGCTACATTGGCGTCCCCAGACTGGCGGACTCTTCAACATGGTCAAGGTGTCCACTGCCTTTGCTCTCTATGAACCTGACACCGGAATCAACATCTCATGGTTTGGGATGGGGAGGAACAAGGGTCTGTGGCAGTTCTGGAGTCATCACATCAGCTGGCAGTAAATG